>NC_135425.1:11507696-12107696 GCF_051991245.1 Festucalex cinctus | reverse complement strand
GAGACAAGAAAATATGGTCTGCTACGATGCACAATGTGAATTTAAAGAATACTTCATTATACCGTATAAGAAAGGAAAGTAATTGTTAAGTCGTTATACTGTCACTCATTAGCAAAAGTGCTACTCAAAGACAAAAAGTTATTTTGAGCCTCCGTATTAAATATAAAATAAAAACAGAAACATTATTGAGGAAAGATGAAGCAAAATCACGCAAGAAGTTTGAGGAGGAGGAAGAGGAGGAGGAAGAGGAAGAGGAAGAGGAAGAAGAAGAGGAAGAAGAGGAAGAAGAGGAAGAGGAAGAAGAGGAAGAGGAAGAAGAGGAAGAGGAAGAAGAGGAAGAGGAAGAAGAGGAAGAGGAAGAAGAGGAAGAGGAAGAGGAAGAGGAAGAGGAAGAAGAGGAAGAGGAAGAAGAGGAAGAGGAAGAAGAGGAAGAGGAAGAAGAGGAAGAGGAAGAAGAGGAAGAGGAAGAAGAGGAAGAGGAAGAAGAGGAAGAAGAGGAAGAAGAGGAAGAGGAAGAAGAGGAAGAGGAAGAGGAAGAGGAAGAAGAAGAGGAAGAAGAAGAAGAAGAAGAAGAAGAAGAAGAAGAAGAAGAAGAAGAAGAAGAAGAAGAAGAAGAAGAAGAAGAAGAAGAAGAAGAAGAAGAAAAGCTTTTGATCACCACAGTGCCATCTGCTGGAGCTTTCCATTAACACAAAATGGCCACCGGCAAAGGTTATAATAAAAATAGCTCCGTGCGAATCCGTAAGACGAGCCACTCAAATAAAACGCAACGCCACTTCCACCCGGGGGAGCTTTTCATGTTTTGAACGTTACTATTTGTTTAGTAAGACGGTAGGCGGATGCTCTTTGAACACTAAACACCATAAAGCCGGCACAAAGTCTGACACCGTGCCACCTCGGGGAGCGGTATTTTGCACGTCTTCCCTTATACCTTCTTCCTCAATTTCCCCCACAGGATGCATCATCTGCATTTCTATGGTGAAAAAGTGATCGTAAGATCTTGACTTGATTTCAATTGTGACTCAGTGAAAGTTGGTCCGTGGGAGAGAGATTAGTAGAGTCGCAGTCACTGCTGGGGTGATAATTCACCCTTGACCAATACAAGTTCTTCACACGCCCTGCAGGAAGTCACGCGCTCCAAAAAGCACTTTAAGTGCTAGTGATAGTCATCTAAAGTAGGGTACACACGTAACGATAAATTGGACCAAATTGGAGCCTAAAAGATGATTCTGTTGGTTATCCTGTGGTGTGCTGTGGTGTATTATTTTTTTTTTACACTATTTTGCACAGGAAAGAGTGGCTGACAATTGTAAATGTTAAACCTGCTCAGTATTAAATCCTGATAAATCCTGATGTGTGTTGGCAACACCGAGCTCGGGAAAGCGGACTCAAGCAGGCTACACACTTACTGATAATCGGGCTGAATTTGAGTATATTTCTCACCTTCTGGTCCAACATGATTATCAGATGTCTCGAACGATTACCCTGTGGTGTGGGGTGTGTTTAGAGTTATTTCCCCTGCCTAATCTGTTTAGAAAAATGTCAGGGAAAACAATCATTCATGTTAAAATTGTTCAACGTATGATCACACATCTTTATGCGTATGCTTAGGTGTAGACTCAAGCAAGTTACACACAAGGATAATCGAGCCAAATATGAACATTTTTTTCCCCTGTTCCAATCAAACCCAAAGGATTTATGATCAGATGTCTAAAGATTATCCTGAGCGGTAGTGATTTCTTTCCCCTCAATCTGCACAGAAAACAGTTGGTCCGACATTCATGAATGATAATCTTTTTCAATATTTACGATCACAAATGCTTATGTGTGTCTGAAGTACAGAGGAAAAGCCTCAAGCATGCTACACACATCTTTCGATCGCACATTGAGATATGTTAATCAACTCTCTTGAAAAGATTATCCTGAGTAATTATCCTATGGTGTGAGTGGTGTGTTGAGTAAGATGCTCAGAAAAAAAAAAAAAAAAAAAAAAAAAAAAAAAAAAAAAAAAAAAAAAAAAAAAAAAAAAAAAAAAGTCAGGCCAACAATCGTAAATGTAAAACCTTCAATTATCTTGATGGCAAATCCTTATGTGTGTGGTCAACACCGAGTTGGCCCGAGCCACAGATTGTGCTGGGAAACAGAGTCGTACATTTCGCACTTTTTTGAGCAATACGATTAAAAAATTTGGTTTTAATTATTTTGTGGGGAAAAAAAATTGTTTGCCTAATTTTTAAATTTGTTTCTTCTTCTCCTACTACTACTACTACTACTACTGTGGTACAACGCTGCCTCTCACAGGTCGAGGTTGTGCATGGTTATGCACGTGTTAAAAGTAATTCGCACGTGACAATTTTTTTTCCTCGTCATGTGTGGGGTCTCCCACATTGAGAAAATTGGTCAAGATGTTCAAAATCACTTTGAGTGAGGGACTCAAAGGTGCTTCCAGATCCTCCCCTCAGCGCATTACGATCGGCGTGTGAGAGATTTAACCTTACTTCCTCTTGTGCTATTTTTAACCGTGCCATAGTCCTGCCTGAACTTTGATAGTACCAAGTGATCTCATGTAGGCACACACACTCTCACACACGAGCGTGTATTTTAGCGAGCATACAATCTGAGAGGCGGTGGCTGAAAGGTCTGAGCAGCAAGCGAAACAGATGGAAGCACGGCGCCGACCCGAGTGCCACAATGGGCATCTGGCGCAGGGCCACATCTCAACTATGACATGTCCTAATAATGGAGCAGCTGACTGGACTTCCTGCTCACTTGTCTGATGACACAACTCACCATGCACTTATAAGCACGCAACTTTCTAAATCCTCCAAGACAGAAAAAAAAAAAGCAATGTTTTTAAAATGCAATTCGAAATTTGACGTCCTTTTGGAACAATTTCCTACAGATATTTGTGTCTGGGCTCTGATGTAGTCATATTTGGCGCATCTTAAATCCTACTTTTGGTTTGAGTCACGCTTCCGCTCCCTCTCAGATGATTTCATGTCAAACGGCCTTGTTGTCCGAGGGTCTCGTCTGCGCCGGAGGGTCTCGAATGACACACGAGCGAGTCACAAACCAAAGGGGGACTTCTTGGTGACTCGACAACACCGAGGCAGACAATGTAGCCTCTGTGCATACTCCCCAAAATAAGCCTGACAACATCTAAGGCGGTGACATCATCGCGTCGATGAGGGTTAACCAAAATGCTTTGCCGTGCTAAATTTGTCGGACCCCATTTATCCCTCTATCCTTGTGAAGACACCAAGGAACTGTGTCCATTCGAATTCTTAAGCGAAGATGTCTTTGACATACTGTTGTTGTCTTAAGCCGCTGCGCAGCTCCTCTTCGATGCCCTTTTTCTGATTTAAGAGTACATACTAACCAATAGAACTGCTTTTGCAAGCCCTAAATCATAACCACTTCTTTTACTTTCCCTTGTGCCAGAAGCTCTCGAGTACTGGAGTCAGAAGAATTGACCTACATTTACAACCTAACTTTCTACCATTTGATCCATGAAATTTGTATTCATCTAGTCTTTTCCAACTGCAATGCTTCCAGATTGTTTGTCCAATCAGGTCACAGCCTCTCTGTGCTGTCATGTCAAATTTAACCTGCCCAGGGCCTACAGAATCAGTACTTGGTTCAAAATGTTGCCACATGCCTTTTAACTGAAACAAGTTGTCATCTACAGGACATTTTATTGGCCTAATTGAAGCATGCACAGATTAAACAATAGGGGACCTCGGATTGACTCTTGGGGAACCCCACAGGTCATAGACATTTGGTCTGAGGCCAAATTAAAAATTTGTGCAAAGTATGTCCTTTCCTCGAGACATTTTAATAATACAGTAAATAATCATCATCTCTGGTATGATGTATTATGGAATTTAAAAAATATATATTTTTGTCCTGTTATTCAATAACTCATTCACTGCCATTGACGGCTATACACGTCAAAAATCCATTAACTGGACTGGCAATGAATGTGATTAATACTAATTCTGAACTGCTCCTTGTTATGTACATGGCAGAGTTACGTGATGTTATAGTGCATTTTTGTATAGATTTGACAGTTTTGTGATATGATAGTGGTGAAATTAAGAGGTGGACCACTGAAGGTCTCTGGACCTCCCACTGATGACTCTGGACCATTAAATATGTCAAATGATTACAGAAACATTAACTGCAAAAAACTACAGCAACGGGGAAAAACAATTAGCACAGGAAAAAAAATAGAAGCCCTGCAAGGTAAATTACAGGCACACAATACGAAGAAAACGAGCACTGTCATCCGGTTGAATGCGGCCGTGTGAGAACTTGACAGCCAGGAATTCATACACTGAACATTTGGCTCAGCACCCCGCAGACCTTTATGAAGAGGGCACGGCACGCCGGGATCCCGTAAGGAAAAACATGCCTTGACAGGAAGACTCAACCCGACGGCGACCGAGTCGAAGCTCTTTAGGTAAGTGGAACTTGTGTGGAATTGCAGCGTTGACGTCGTTGGATCCGCACGAGCCAACCAACAAGACGTCTTAGGTAAAATTCAGTGGAAGTCGGAAGACTTCCTGGAAAGGTACACACTTGACTTTTATTATAATTTATGAAAAGTATATTGAGTCACATTGCAACTTCATC
The DNA here is from genome assembly GCF_051991245.1 of Festucalex cinctus. Lineage (NCBI taxonomy): Eukaryota > Metazoa > Chordata > Actinopteri > Syngnathiformes > Syngnathidae > Festucalex > Festucalex cinctus. The sequence continues at coordinate 12,103,061 of NC_135425.1, read as the reverse complement.
CAAATATAAATTGCGTAATTTCTCATACTTTGGGATAATTAAAACACCTGGGTCAAAATGACCCAGTGAAACTGCTCCTGAGTAACTAAAAAAACAGGAGGGTTAAGATGGCGCTTTTTCTCTCATTTTATATTTTATAGTTGCAGAATTCTGCAATTTCAGTGGTTGTTTCCTAAAAAAAATAAATGAAATAAAGACTACAACTATGTATGTCTACATATATTGTACTTTAGACCCCCAAGCTACGGCTACCTGAACTACTCCCAAAAATGGTTGGTGCCCGACCAATTTTTAACTTTAAAAGGAGCCCAGTTGGCAAGCATGCAGCCTTGAAACGCTGAATATTTACATAACCTTAAACATTACATTTAGCCAACAGCAAGAAGCCAAGCAGAACGGCAACTTGACGCCAGCGATGAGGTTCCAATCATGCCCAGATCACATTCCACATGCTGACATCCAAATCCAAGGACATGGGGATGTGTGACATAATCCCCCAGATATCTGAAAACTCCAAACAGGGGGCTCCTGTGAGGGTGGGCAGCCAGGGGCATAGCCATTATTTCAGAAGTGGGGGCTGGGGTACATTTTTCAAGAGTAAACCAACTTTTATGAGTAAATTGTTTTCATGCATTTGCTGCTCCTCTCTAACCTTGCTCTCACAAGATGAATTCTCGCGGGATTTGTGAGTTCACAAACTCCGGAGAATACATCTTGTATCTCTCCTGCTGATAACCGCGAACCACTGGTGGTTCGGACCAATCACAGAGCGACATTGTGTTTGGGGGCGGGATATGCAACTGTGACGAAACCAGGAAGCCAGCGCCGACGCCAGAGAAAACAAACAAACCTAATATGGACGAATGGATGCTGCAATTCATTCTGTTCTCGCAGAATTACTCCCCGTTTCTTTGTTGAATGTTGAACGGCGAGGGGCGCTTTGTGCATTTCTAGCTGGTAAAATGTCAGTGCTTTTCCCCCACGAACACGAAATTTTCACCCATGGCCGTGATTGGTTAAAACAAATGTGTACAATGTCGCATCGTCCAATCAGCTCAAAATATTGTACGGGATGTCCCGCCTTTTCCCGATAAAATTACTGTGGAGAGGTATTGCCAGGTTAGCTATTCTCCTTAGTGGCCAAAGAATTAAATAACCAAACTGGATGAGTTGTGTAGTCGGAATTCCCAATGGTGACAATGAACATAAAAATTCAGTCTAAAATCCTTTTTGCCGACTAGTTTATTGCAGATAAAATGGAAAGGAAGTGGAAAAGTTTAACCATTTTGAGTACCAGTTGAAAAAATGTGAATCCTATTTTAGTTTTATTTTAGCTTCTCAAATGAAAACAAAACTAAAAGAATTATTAACTTTATCTGAATTCTGCTAGCTTAATGCTAAAACATAACGTGAAGCGCCACAGATGCGCTAGCATAATTAGCATCAATATTGCAGTTGTTAAAAGCCTTGAAATACAATTTTAATCAGAGAAAAAGAACTATTATTACTGCAGCTTAGTTGCGACAGTCTCCAGGTCTCATTTCATCATCAAACCCGTGCACCATATTTAGTGATAACACCAGCAATGATGCTACTCATTAGCCTGTCAATGGTGTTTTACATTGTTTGTTATCTAAATAGACTTGTTCGCCAAAGCTGAAGCTATGTGGTTCCTTTAAATTATGTTTGTCTTTGTTTAGTTTTTATTAATTTGGTACTAAACTTTAACTATTGACAATAAACAGCTTGAAGTATCATTACTCCAGTTCACAGCCACCATGAAGCCCTTTTACGTCAAATGAAATGAAAAGAAAAATAAACACTGCCCCCTGGTGGTTGATGTGTGCACGACATCCATAATTCTATTTATTTATATTTGTACTGTATTATGTTTATTTTTTTCCCCCACACAAGGCAGATTATCACGCCTCATTAAAAACATGTTACAAAAATGTGTTGTTCTTGTTTCGCTGGCTGGAACTGATAAATGGCATTTCCACTCATTTCAACGGGGCAAGTGGATTCGCGTTAACTACACCCAGAGTGGGTGTGTAGTGCGTATTTGCACGCATGTCCCCGCGCTCCTTACTCACTATTTGTTCTCTGTGAGGGGCGGACACCGAAAGAGCGGCCGGGCTATAAATCCCTCCGGAGTGCCCGCGGAGCGCGGCTCGGCGCTGCTCGGCTGCGCAATGAGGACGAGAGACCCCCGCGTAGACATGGACACCGCTCGACCCTGGCCGCTCTTCTGCGTACGCGGGATGTGACGGCACGTTGAGGCAGGACCGGGGAAGGAGAAAAAAAGGAATTTGTGCGTCTTTTTCACCCGCGGAGTGGGAGATTGCGTCTTTTGGATTCCCAGCGTGGAACAGCTGGAGGTCCAAAGTGCGCACACGCTGTGGATCTGGGTGACATTTCGGTTGTTTTTCTTCCACCAGTGGACATAAACTGTCGCGAAAACAAGTGGGGATTGTTTTTCTTGTTTTGGATGCACTTGAGGACAACGCATGACGTTTGGATTTTAACCGCAGCGAGGTGCAGGTCTGCATGGGCCATCTTTAAGGTGAGAGTGCAGCCTCATTTGATGTTAAGGGACCGAGCAGTTCAATCCGAACACAACTAAAAGAACAAATGCGCACCCATGTGTATTTTCAAACTGACCACGGTGATTGTATATAAAGGCACAAAACTTATGAGTCACCCATTCGTAAGGTGATTCTAAAAATTCCTTCCAACCCACACCAGCACAACGTCTTGTGTATTTTTTCCCCCACTTTCAAATTCATCCTGCAGCATCAAACAAAAATGTCACAAAAATACTGAAATCATGAAGATCTCGTCTCAATTTTCTCACACATTTGGCTTGGTGTGCAATGTGGCACATTTGTATGAATGGCAACAGGTGGACACAGGATTATTGTTTGTTTAACATGCTCTGGCTGTCACCATGTTGCTTGCTGGCATAGAGAGATGAACAATTTGTACCTGATAACTATTTTAGGCCAAATGAAATGAAATTGGATAATTTTCCACGCCACCCCTGATGATCACTATATGCCAGTATGTTTGCAAGCGGTTGCTGGGGAGTCCCAGACATGACATAAGGGAGGGGGGAAATGTTTTTTAATTTGTGGCCACAATATAGATACAATGTGCACATGAAACACTTACCTGTATTTTTGTATTTCATGCATTTTGTGCACACCAAAATTTGTTGCCAGGAAGAAGGTATAATGTATGCACAAACTACAAATTGTGTTATTAATATACTTTTCTTACCCAGATGTCTAAGTTGTTCAATGAAATAATACTAAACCCGCAAATGTATTTTTGTGCACATTTTACCTACTTTTTTTGCACGTTACACGTTACGTTTTGCACCTACAGCATTGTGTAGCTACAAATTAGTATCGCGTGTGCACGTTATACACACTTTGTGGCCAAAAGTTCTTATTTTGTCCATATGTAAACCTTATAAAAGCCGTACTCCTTTTAAAGGCTACAGTCAGTATTTTAGCGACACAAAAAAGTATTTTGTGGGCAGTCACACATATTTTGTACCACAAATGAGTATTTTGTGCGCACGTAATACCCATTTGTGTCCTCAAATTGTATTTTTTTTTATCACAAGCTCGTATTTCATTCGCACTTTATACATACAGTATTTTGTGGCTACCAATTAGCATTTCTAGCACACTTTTTACATAATTTGTGCACACGCTATTTTGTTGCCACAAATTAGTATTCTGTTTGCAAGTTATACCTTTTCAGGGCCACAAATGATTATTTTGCTGCCATAAATATTTTGTGCGCACATTATACCTATTTTGTGCCCACGAATAAGTATTTTATATGTACATTATACTATTTCGGATTAGCACGTCGCGTGGTAGGTGGGTTGTTGACGTTCTCTTTCCTACATTCCAGCTCTTCTCATAGGAACTGAGTCTAAGATGAATTTATGGGATGTGGCGGCCATGTGTTTGTTGCTCCTGAGCTCTGTCGCTAGCCGGCCTCTCTACCAAAGCACCCAGCCAGCCAAGAGGACCTTGTTCCCCGCCAGCTACTCTGATTCTGCACGCCAGTCCGCGGAGGACCAGGGGGCCGACTTGTTGATGCGCAGTGCTGAGAGCAACCTGCAGGAGATCTCCATGGAGGATCAATGTAAGTGTTCCACTAATGTCTGCTCGTACGCCTTATGTACTCCTACATGCACTACAAAGTAGTCTGCTGGCTAACAAACTTGAGTGAACGGAAAGAACAAACCCATTCAATTGGGATAAACAGATAATAAAAAGAAAAAAATCATCCTACCAGATGATCTTCATCTCCAATTTTTGTACTTTCTTCTCTTGACATGACTCGCTCTCATCAGTCCATTGAGTGACTTTTGGCTCCTGCTGCAAGGTGCACTCGCTTGTTATGTTTGTCCAACTACTGGTTGAGAAAGTGCTTGATTAGATATGCCGCAGAGCCTGCATTTTAAAAATAAATATCGCAGAACCAAACCATATAATTTCAAACGTGTCTGTTAGCTTAATGCTAACAAATGATACAAAACACCACAGAGAGGCTAATGGGAATTAACATAGATTTGGCTGGAATTCTAAACCTTTTATCAACCACTACTTTAGCACACAAGGATCTTACAACAATACTCACAGGCATAATTTCTCTTTTTAGTGAACAGTTTCTCTTACAGGACCTTCTCTGCCTCTTCTTCTTAAAACGTATTCAGTGCCAGACATTTTCAGACCCTCCTTTACCCTACCACCTGAAAACATAAAAAAAAAAAAAAAAAAATTATAAATATGTACCTGGGATTGAATGTCTACATTCTTAAGACATAAAATCGAAAGGATTAGAGGAACATGCACAGGTTAGTTCTTAGGACAAGTGGTTAGGATTTCCCACCATTATCATTCCAGTAGAGAGTGACCCACGGATAAGGCTGCCGTCAGACGGAAAGCTTATCGGCCGGCAGGTATGTCATTTGCGTTTTATTACGCGTTACATCACCCTCGTGTCAAAACAGGCGCGCCTGATGAACCAAACCATGAGCGTGGAGCACGCTTGCCAAACACTTGGCCTCTCTTCCACTGTTTACATTCGCCGCCGCCTCCGCGACCTGAAGTCAGAAATCAACGGCGCGCTTTTCGCCGCTCCAACGCGCGTCAGCCGGGAGTGGAAAGTTTGAAGCGTTTTGTTTATGTGTGCGTTTAACAGCCACACTGGGCAGGAATTTTAGGTTGTTTGGAGTTGCGTGACACTGGATCATCTTCACCCAGGAGGCGGGATGGAGGCCGAGAAGTGGATAGGGAACGGAACATTTGAAGCCAGGCTTTAACCTGCCACCTCTTCTGTTTGCGCAGGGTTGACATCACCGCGGAAGTCAACGATGGGAACGCTGCTTTCCTCTTGTAAACCAGAATTTTTGTCCGTAAAATCTGACGGCACATCAAATGTCAAGTTACATAGTGTCACTTTCAATTTTATTTTATTTTTTTTAGGGCCAATCGATTTTTAATTGGTGGATATTGGCTATTTTAAAATTGGCAAAACAAAATAAATCATCCAATTTTGTCGGCATTTTATGTTTTCAATTCTGTTTATATGAGGATTATTTTAAAGCTTTTTGTTGGCATAAATAGCTAGATGTAAAAATATGCATTATTTGTTATAATTGTAAATAAACCATTTTTTGACGAATAAAATTTGGAATCAGTGGTACAAACTAGCACTGGAAGGACGCAGCCGTGTGGAGAAAAAAGTAAAACAATGTCGAAATGTAAGCGTTGTGGCTCTGATAGCATTTGTGTGCTGCTGATTAGTTGCAGCACAACTTGCGCAAGCAGTTGTGGTGCGCTGGCTGGCGGCAGGTGCACGCTGCCTGTCAGTCTTAAGGCTGCATTTACACCACAAGTGACCCACTTCACAGTTTTCACTCCTGTGGGGGCTAACTTCAGACATGCATTAGGGCAGTTGGAGCATAAAAACAGATTCCCCTCACATATTCAAAATATGTGGATAAATAAGGTTTTTGAGTGCAGTAATAACTAATAAATAAATATAGAAATACTCTATTTAAATGCTTTCTATGAATATTTGTAATGGTCTATTGAACACACTTAAAATAATACAAGCATATGTAAAATAATATATTGAGAGAAAGCAAGAGCAATGGATAAGAAAAGCAGTGTAGCGATCCCTCTCTGCAGTTACAAGTAAACAAAGATATTCTTTCCAAAGTAACAAACTTATCTCACAATATACACCAATAATCATTCCCAATGATGCACATTATAAAATGAACCTACAGCCCCACTTTTGTAGGCATAAAAAGCAGGACTAAAGAGGATTTCACATTCAATAATATTCTGCAAAAAATAGGATCTGTTTGAAATACTTCCTGTTTTCATTTCTCTTTTTAAAACTTGCGCGGCGCAATCTAATAGTGTGCTGCCGTAAAATCACCTTTTCCTATTAACATACTAACATACTGTAATCCAAAAGTCCCCGAAACAACTGTCATGTTGTAGATGTGTCTTTAAAGATGTGGCCTAGTCAATGACATCATGTGCCCGAGTCTTGAATTGTGGCCTACAGCGAGTGTTCGACCAAACAATGATGTTACTTACGCCTGAGGACTGTTTCAAAATGGTTGGGGGAAAAATGCATAATGTGTCTCTGAAATAGGAAAAGATGGTGGCCAACATTTACTCAGTCCTCGGTTCACGACTGGTTATGTCTGATATGAAACAATATTAATGCAATAGAGAAGTTATAAGTCCAGTGATAGAAATATGAAAATCACAATGGCAATAAATATAGATGGTTACAGAAACAGCTAGACCCAGCCTCCTCTCCACTTGGATCCAATCAGCTGTAGAGAGCCGTAAGATCAGGTGGCGTTGAGCATGGGTAAGGAGAGTACGGTGACACCTCCAAACCACAACGCGACATGCCAGACCTCAAAGCCCGACACAGCTGCCCTTCATCGTGAGATTACTACTGTCGTCGATACGGCTGTTGTTGTGCCCATTGTTCTCTCGTCCTTCCCTCGATTACTCCAACGTTCTATTGTGTTTTTTTCTTTCTACTCTACTGGCTTCTTGAATGCATGAGCTTCTTAACCTGCTCAATGTGTTCAAGTGCCTTCTGTTGCGAGTTGGCGCTACATAAATAAATCTGACTTGCCTTGACATGGCAGGAATGTAACAAGAGTTGGACTAATTGTTTCATTCGAGAACAACAATGCCTCCATAGACTATCGAGCGGGAGGTGCGGATGCTCATGTTATTGGCGTGTAATGGAAGCAACGTGGGGCGCGGGAGACTCCAAAAAAAAAAAAAAAGCCTTTTGGACCTGCTCCCCGTCAACAGATGTTTGCCGAGCATGAATGTCTTCTTGCCTCTAAATAATTCACATAAAAGCACATCAGTTCCTGGTGTCGGGACCTTTGAAGAGGGCACCAAACAAAACAACAGCAGCTGTCCCTCGGCGGTGTTACGGCGCAAGCTAATATGCTAGCTCGGTTTCACGTGTTTTGTTAGGAGGTAGGAGGCAGCTGGAGGATAGGGGAACATCTAGTCCCTTCGCAACATGAAAACAGCTTTGGGCCAGTTCTCAAACATTTTGGGTCCAATGACCAGAAAGCTTTCCAAGAACTTCCGCATAATCCTAATGAAATGCCATGGCAATTCTTGAACATTTTAACCTAGAACCCAAATAGAATTAAATCCAGCATTTACCCATTGTCACTGGCAGATCACAGTTTGACAGCCACTGCCTTAGACATTCGGTCATGCACTCATCATCACTTATAGGGACGAATGAGTCATACTAAGAACTTCTTTCACTTGTTCTGTTTCTGATTGACATGCTCTAAGTGTCCTAACAGATTCTTAGACACAAGCCGTCTTGGCGTGAACATTTTCAGTCAACACATTTGTGTATTAGATTTCTTCCACATGCTGTTTAGCATGACAGAGAAACAAAGGGTTTTCTCAGCTGGATTTTGAATACCTTTTGGGCCTTTAAAGACGCAGCTTTAGGTAAAGACAGTGCGGAAAAATCATCCCCTAAAAGTGAGGCACTTACATGTGGGTCCTTGGTTTAGAACGTAGGACTCGTGTGTAAATTTGGACTAATCAATGTAAATATTTGCATGAAAAACATGTACACGGGCTCCCTCTTGTGGTAAAATTTACATTTAAACCAAGCATTTCTTAAATAGTACTTGGTGTGAAAAAAATTAAGAACCAGTGATCCAAGACGTTGTAAGTCAGCAGTCCCATGTTCTTTGTGTCTTGCAGATGACATGACAAGTCCTTATTCGGAGCAGTTTGACGATGTCATGGACTTCATTGAGGCGACAATCGGCAGATTGCGACGATCCTCTGAGCCCCGGGGCCCAAGGGAGCGGGGGCAAAGGCAAAGGGGGGCGGCAAACACACGAGGCGAGGGGAGGGTGCACGGCGGCGACAGGAAGCGAGGCCGGAGCAGAGGCGGCGGGAGCCGAGGCAAAGCGGGACGGGGTGAACGGGGTCGGGGGAGGACGTCGGGCCGTACCGGTCGAGGTTGCCTGCTAAAGGAGGTCCACCTCAACGTGACTGACTTGGGTCTGGGCTACCAGACCAAAGAGGAGCTGATCTTCCGCTACTGCAGCGGCCCGTGCGCTGAGGCCGAGACCAACTACGACAAGATCCTCAGCAACCTCAGCCACGGCAACAAGCTGGACAGGGACGCGCCCTCTCGCACCTGTTGCCGACCGGTCGCCTTTGACGACGACCTGTCCTTTTTGGACGATAACGTGGTCTACCACACGCTTAAGAAACACTCGGCCAAGAGGTGCGCTTGCGTGTGAGATGCGTTCACAAACCTCCGAAACAGTGGAGCTGACAAAGAATATACTGTTACATTTCCTCATTTTTCTAACGGCATTTTCTAAAAAACAAACAAAAGAACCAAAAAAGTTACTTCTGGAAAGCCTCCCGGGAATATCCTTTTCTTTCTTTATTTGGTGAGGACTCTTTCAGACACAACGGGATTCAGCAGACTTGACACCCATCACATGAATATGTAGACATACTGTATATAAATATCTCTATATATACAGTATATATATGTATGTATGTATACGCTTGTGTGTAAGAGGTATATTTATTAAGATGGAATTAACTTATTGTTATTTATTTCACTTATGACACAAGTTGTTGTCTTTATTTATTGAGACGTTTGTCCTGGACGCAGTCAACATGTTCACGTCTATTCTTTCTCCGTTCAAACTCCCCCGAAAGAAAACAAGAGAAGCCCCTTTCACTACAAAGTAAATTTTTCACCTGTTTACCTCCCCGTCACTGATCTTCAAATCAACCCGCGAATTTGCCATCCTCTCAGCGTAGTATCAGTGATGTAAAAGAGGCAGGACAGAGGCGGACTGAAAGAATACAGCGGAAACCAGAACATGGGTGTGAAGTTTGACACCTGAATATCCTGCTTCGCTGGGTGGGTCACGCAGCAGATGCACACGTTTTGCTAAAGTCTAAAGACTCAGGACCAAAAGACAAGCTTGTTTTTTAGGTTGCTTCACTCAAGACTGACAGTGCCGTTGAAGGTTTTACACGGAGAGATAGCGCAACCGGTTCTGGAATAAACTGCTCCTTTCACACTGTCTGCCAAAGCAAGCTGATCCCCACAGTACAGAATGAAAACATTGGAGGGTGGATTAGTCGTTTTGTTCAAGTAGCAGATTCGTGAAAGGTTTGCGACAACAGTAAGTTAAAACAAAAATATGATACCCACCCCTGTATAAGTGAAGAATCTGTAATCCAGAGACCGTACAAAAGACCAGGTGGAACCATCTAGAACTGATAGTGTTCTGGAGTCAAAAACTCCTTGCACACATCAAATCCGGTCTGATTCCCCCGTGTCTCTGTTCCGTGTTAAAGGTAGACAGTGGATCGCTCCATCTCCTATTACATCTCTGATTTGCCAATTTTACAAAAACCTCTGCAAGATAAGAGATCGAGACTCAGGATCAAAGGAAGCAACTTGTCTGAAATGTTTAAGACACATGAGGCTTTTTGTTTGTCTCTCCATTGGAAGTTAGCCTTATAGTCTGGCACATGGTTAGGTGGAAACATCAGGAACTGTAGAGTCAAAATCCCCTTTCACACATCAAATCTGTTCTTTTCTAATCTTCTTTTCACATCTGATGCACCAATTTTGCAGAAATTGAAACGGGATAGAGACTCTGGACCAAAATAAGCCAATGGTCAGAAACCGTCATTTTGTAGTTTTTAGCATGGTGATTTTTTTTTTTTTTTGGTTCATCTTTACGTGACAGTCTTGTCCCACTGGTTGCATTTTTAAAAGGAGGCATAAAAAACATAGTGGTGGTCTCTGAGGACTGGAGTTAAAAGTTTGCCAATCAGTGATCCGAATCCTAGGCTTCTTCTCGTCCCTGAAGGTGCGGGTGGAGAGTGTGTGGGCGGTCAGGTCTTACCCGCGCCCCAACTCATCCACTCTGAAAAGAGGATTTGAAAGTGATCCCCCGCCACCCCCCTTAGCACAAGTCTTAAGCAAACATCCGCCGCCGGCTAAGGCAGTTTCAAGGGAGACGCTCGCTACTGTACGGCTGTCAACTTCAAAGTGACGTTCCAACAAAAGCAAAAACTTTTAAATAAGACGGAACGGGGAGGGGTCCCTGCGTGTTTTCTACGCGCGATAACATGTTCAATTGAGGGAATATCAACATCCCGGAAAAGGAGAGAGCAGAGAGGCAAGTCCTCGGGGAGGGTCTTGAGTCTCTTGACGTTTCCACGGATTAGGGACCAAGGTATCTGTGCCCACCCGGCAACAAGCAAGGCAGCTTTACAGCATGTAATCCCCCCCAACACACACACACACACACAAATCCACAACATGGAGATGAATTTAGGCCAAACACAAGAAGGGAAAAAAAAAGCTCACTTTTATCACAGCATACCTCATCAATTGGATCATCTTCACTGTTTGGTCCACAAGTTTTTTCCAGATGACAACTTTGGAGACTTCCCAGAAGCCCCCCGTATGCGTCCCGCTTCTTTAGACCAGAGGTTCTCAAACTTTTGGGTCCAAGGCAGACAGTTGTACCTATTATAATCTTAACACTAATTAAACATAAATGTGTACACCTAAATTTTTATTTAAGAAAAAAAAAATTGCATTAAAATAATTCAGATTTTTAGAGGAAAAAAAGTTGTAATGTGATGAAAATCAAGTCATATCCTGTCAGGGAAGGAAGTCATAATCTTACGAGAATAAATTTGTATCTGTTCAAGAAACAAAGACGTATTTACTAAAGGTAAAAAAAAAAAGTCTAAATCTTATGACTAATAAAATTTTATTTTTCCCAAGATAAAAGTTGTAACATTGACATTAGTTTAACGAAAGTCACATTCAACAAGTGAATATTAAAATACAACTTGTATTGTGGAAATCCACAAAGAAATATATGACTACATTCTTGGGGAAAAAAAAACAAACAAAAAAAACACCACTGTATTAAGCAAGAATGGCAAATTTCTGTGATACTATGTCATAATCATTATCGGTATAAATTGGCCCAAAGCTAAGGCAGGGAGTGGTAATAGCTTGTTCATGTGTAGGTGTGTTGTTAAGAATTATACGATAATTCATTGCAAATTATTTTGTGGACCTCCGCCCCAGGGTTTGAGAACCTCTGCTTTAGACAGCACAAGCTCAATCAAGTGTTACCTACTTTGTTCATTAGTCGTCTAGTGAAGAGTTCGTCACGCTTATGGTCGGGTTGCTACTTGTCAGTTGTACAGTATTACATCCAAGCTATGGCAACACATGATACATATTGTATGTATTTTAGGTCCCCGAGGAGGAACTAAAATTGCAAATGGGATGCTAAATGGGGAGCTAATCAGCAGAAAAGAGGCCTGCAAAGGGAAAGTAAACATGTGAAGGAGTCCTCAGTGTTAAGGACTCTCTTTCTGTCGTCTCGTGTTCCAGAACCAAAGCTCTCTGCAAACTTTATTTTTGTACAATATCCATTTTATAAAACTTTTTACGGAATAAAAATGTGTTTCTACATGTGTGTCTGCCTTTTAGTCATGACGTATGTGACACATGGTGCTAATTTGCCTCGCCGTATGTTTATAGCGGTTCAATGTAAAATTGAGGATAGGATTTGATGGGAGAGCAGAACCAGCATCCCACCCCACCTTTCTTGCGCCGCATTCCTGAACGCCAGCCCACCCATCGGCCCACCCGCCCGCCAGGGTCGTACAGTAAACACAAACGGGAGTCAGGGGGCTCAAGACATTTGTTTCTATGGAGTAAAAACAATCACGTACAGAATATACTGATGGGAAGATAATGCAGTTTCAGTTGAAACTGCAAACTTATAGAACGTGACACTATTCAACAAACGGGTTCAAACAGATGGTGGTCATCTTTCAAAATTATTTCAATTTGACTGTTACAGATACTCAGACACCATTAAAAAATATCACTGAATAAATCATTTCCAGTTAAAGCAAAATTGTATTTTACAGACTAATTTAATTTTATTATCACTATATTTAAAGTGACAGGGTTGCAAATCAATGCTAATTTCATGAGTTTTTGCTCAAGAATCCATACTAACTGGTCAAGGGCAAACTTAGCTACTGAATGAAAAAAACAAAACAAAACAAATATTGATATCAAAAGGTTTGATAATGCGATTAATGGGTCTAGCTGTGTTAGCTGCTATGCTAACTGGTCAAGAACAACCTTTGCTATTGAACGGAAAACCAAAAATATTGATATGAAAAAATCTTTTTCTGAGCTAGCTGTGTTAGCTGCTATGCTAACTGGTCAAGAACAACCTTTGCTATTGAACGTAAAACCAAAAATATTGATATGAAAAAGTATTTTTCTGATAACATTATTAGCAGGGGTTAGCTGTGTTAGCTGTGATGCTAACTAGTCAAGAGCAATCTAAGCTGGGGAAAAAACAAACACCGATTTCAAAAGGTCTTTTTCTGACATGAGTAACAGAATTGTGTTAGATTAAGTGACATGCTCCAATGTGACTGAAAACACGAGACATTAAAATATGAAAAACAGAAGAAAGGCCTTACCTTATGTCTAACCATCTGATTATGTCGTTTTTGCTGAGTAGCTCAACTGCTTTCTCTTGCGCTAGATGGCTAAACAGGTTTTAGTAATGATTAGTGATAGTTTAGCATGCATATTTAAAAAAACAACTTTGTAGCGTCAGTTATAAAGTATGTTTTAACAACTACAAGGAAGGCATCAAACAAATCTAAAAAAGAAAAAAAAAGAAAAAAAAAAGGCACTTGAACATTTTAAGGGGTGCTCAAGTATATAAAACAATTTGGAAATCACTTTACGTAACTCTGTAGTTGCATTTTTCTGCATGGATTATTTGAAATTCCATGGATTATCAATTCTGTAATGAGCCTTTCATTAAAAAAAAAATGCCTTATCTCCTTCTCAAGTTGAAAAAAATTAATGCAGCTAGACTCTAAATAAAGAAATGAAGAGTTTTCTGCATCTTTTAGGTCAATCGGGAAAGACTAGCATACTTACTGATGTACTTTTGACAGACAAATTGACTTCATTCCAATATATTAACTCTGAGAGTATAACCTAAGTGAGAAAAAAAAGAATCAGAAAGTAGTACTCACCTACTTATTACACATTTTTGCTATACTGTATTCCAAGGTTGGACTGTTCTCAAATGACCAAGTTGCAGTAAAACCACCAATTAAAAAGTGACCAATCATATTTGACGTTGCTGGTGAATATGTTGCATGACATATGCGAATGTGTGGTACACATTTTAATAGGCGTGGAAAAAAAATTACCTTGTAAATGATTTACTGGCGCCAGCTTTAACTAGAATTGCATGTGGTGGAATCACAAGACTCCGCTATAAGTTTGCATTGATTTATGTAGTTCAGTCAAATAAGTTCATATATTATTATTTGACATGTCTGTCTCATCTGTTTATTAAAAATCAAAAAGGTGAAGGACAAAATGGTGACTGGTGGGTGATTGGTTTTAGGAACCATAAACTTGGACTTTACTTACACCAAGATCACGATTGCACAAGCAAAGAGATACACAAGTACACCCCAAACAGTACCTCCATTCTGAGCCAGAGCAGGTGCTGTATGCAAGCAACCTCAAGTCCGCTTAGAGTCTGAATGTAAAAAGTTCTGATATCTCAGGCTTCAAATTTTACGTTTCTTCCATTCCGGTTCCTTGTCGGCTTCCTCATCCTCCTCGGAGTCTTCTGCAAACACAGGATTGGGCTGCGTCCTACAGGACAAACCCAAGAAAAGACAAGCAGTCACATTTAAGGTTGAAGACATTTATGGAAAAGCTGAGGATCAAAGCTAAACTTTTTCACGTTCAAATGTTGAAAATAAATAAAGTAAACTCCAGTCTAATACGCCTTGATGAGAAATGCCAACACAGGGAAATTGCAGATGTATTGCTGTGTTAACTTTTCTAGGCTGGGGAACCTCACTCCATTCACTTTTTCACCTCTTTTGGCATACCACATAAATTATAATCATGTTGAAGAATGAGTTACATTCAAACTATTTAAAAATTAAAATGAAACCTAAATAAGCAGGAAAAGGGTAACACAACCTGAGGCTCAAAGCTAAATCTCTACACATTCAAATACACCGGCCAACTGTTAAAATAAATAAGTAGCTCTATCGCTTATTGATTCTTCATGACAAAATTCTGATGACAGAAAAAACAAACAAGTATGTTTAAGGATGTACAATCAATTTGCTAAACAAGTAAATTAAAGTGGAAAAGGCAGAACTTCTTGCGGCTCAGAGCTAAACCTCTTCCAATTTAAATCCAGAAAATAAAAGTAACTCCATCTTAACAATTATTGATGAAACACTAACATGAAGGTAGTAAAGTGGCAGATGTATTAATGTGCTAACTTTGCCAAGCTAGGGAACCTCACTCCATCTTTCGCCCTGTCCATTTGAGGTAAATCACGTACAATATTTAAAACAATTTTAAACATTGATACCAAATACACATTAAATAGTAAAGAAAAAACTGAGGCTCAAAGCTAAATCTGTTTACTTCAAATGGACAAGCTAAGAGTTTATTCATTAAAAAAAAAAAAAAAAAAAAAAAAAGAAAAGAAAAAAAAAAACATCTATGTGTCCTTGGTAGTGATGACGACTACATATTGAAGCGCTAATTTTGACCGGATGGGGAACTTCACTGCATTCACCTTCTACAAATTGTATTTAAAATGTTTTCTGAATGACTTTGATTTCATATTAGCTCGATCTTGTACCCACACGTTTTGATACAACTCGGAATGTTTCTACTTGTTAGCGCCGAGCTCACCTGCTTCTGCTTGGGAGCGCAAACATGAGGACGTGCAACCTGGCAGCTTTGTTCCACCCCGGCTTGTGATAGCCATCTAACGTTGACATTCTGTTCCAACCATCTAAAGCTGTCCATCACATTTGAATGAGGACCTGCACAACTAGCGCGGCTCTTTAAACATGTACACGTCACGCAGGTGCCGGGGAAACCCGAGCCCTCACGTCGCCCCTTTGGATGCATCGTCTTACTTCTTGTAGGCCGGGGCCACCCAGTACGGGTTCTCCGACGCTTCCTTGGCGTGACGCAAGATGGCCTCCCGGGCGTTGCTGTCGTCCGTCTTATCCAAGGCGATGTTCTTCACGATGAACGACGACAGGGTGCCGCCGTGAGCCGCCACTCTCCCGCCGCGACCTGGAACCGAAGACGTGTGGAGGGTCACCAATCAGCACAAATGGGGGGGAACTGAGTCATATGACTAGTCAATTATGCGTTAAAATGAGAAGACAAAGAAGTCATAGAGAATATTAACCTGGCAATAGCCAGATGGATATGCGCTTGACTCAAGTGGGAGTTCTCCGCAATATCCATTTGGTGCCTTTGCACAGTAATTTGGTCGGGAAAAAGGCAGGATATTCTGTACAATAATTCAAGCTGATTGGACGATGCGTTATTCTACACATTTGTTTTAACCAATTACGGCCAAGGGTGAAAATTTCATCTTCGTTCTTGCCGAAGGGGGGAAAAGCACGAACATCTTACCAGCTAGAAATGCACGAACTGCCCCTCGCTGTTCAACATTCAACAAGGAAACGGTAAGTAATTCTGCGAGAACAGGATTAACTGCAGCGTACATACGTCCATTTTAGGTTTGTTTGTTAGCTCCGGAGTCAGCGCTGGCTTCCTGGTTTCGTCACAGCTGTATATCCCGCCCCCAAACACAATGTCGCTCTGTGATTGGTCCGAACCACCAGTGGCGGTTATCAGCGGGAACGGTACAAGATGTATTCTCCCGAGTTTGTGAACTCACAAATACCGCGAGAATTTATCTTTCAAGAGCAAGTTAGATAATATATAAACTAGTTTGGAAATATGAAATTACTTACTGGTATGTTGTTAAATTTGTAACACCAACATATTTCACACTACCAGACTATGCTGCTAAACTTCTTAGTTTGTTTGTTTTTGTTTTTTTACCTTGTTTCTTAGTCTTTAAAAATTATTTAGTTACACATGTAACACATATCTCGTATTTACTCACAGTACTTCCAAGGGATTTTGTAGATGTAGTTATTATTCACTTTTAAAGTACAGTACTCACTGTGGTATACTGCTGTACTTTGTACTTGCTTATTACCAGTACTGACATTCCTACAGTACTTATTGAGTATTCAGCTGTACTATTAGTTACTTACAATAGCCGACACTGCTAAGTTTTTGCATATTTATTTAGTAATCATTCACGGCCTTCCGAACAAACTTAGATGTTTAGTTACATACTGAAGTCACGAACATACTTAGTAATTTACAATACTTGCATCCTTTCATTCATATCTCACTTGTGATTTCCATCCAAGAAAAGCACAAAGCTTGGCCATATTTGGTGCTGGTTGCTAAGCAACTGCCTAGAAGTAGCATGGTGCCTTTTCCCGCTTAATTTTAACTAAATTTTATGAATTATTATGGAATTACCGTATCAATGACTAATAGATGCTGTGCTGACATTTTTTCAGAGTTTTATGTTCAGAGCATGAAAGCTTAAAAAAATATTTTATTGTACATTCAGAACTGATATAAAATTTGCGATTAAACGTGAGTTAACTATTGAAGTCATGCGATTAATTGAGATTAAAAATCTTAATCGCCTGACACCCCTAGTTCATACGATTCTAATGGCACGAGAGGATCTGGGGGAGTTTAGGCTCAACGGTGCCAAGGAAGCAAATACGTATGCATTTGTTGACGACGCTTTGACATTGTGGGCATGCGCATTGCGCAACACTACTTGCCACAGTGTGCGCCTGAACTGGCCACGGATGCAAAAACATTCCCCACTTGTGTTTGAAAACAATGAAAGGACATTTTGTTGAAGCTTTGCCATAGTTACGAGCATTTGGATAGCATGTGTTGGTGGGGCGTGCTTGAAATATCTCTTTGCAATGCTGCGCTTCACTGTGGAAACATCAGGAGACGAGTGCGAGTGTGAAACAAAACACTGCGTTGACGAGCCAGCTGGAAGTGGACAAAGTTGGAGCTCGCGGGGGCCGGTTGGACGACCCTAGCGCATGCACATGCTCATCCACAACTAGTGGTGGGAAGGAACAAAAGTACAAACACTGTGGTACTGTTATTTAAAAAAAAACACACACACAACGGTGTATTTTTCTATTTATTAGCATTAGTTATTTTTTTTGTTAGCTAGTTTACCGAGTTGGAGTATTTTTGTCGCAAAGTGGCCTCACCTGGTCCGGATACAGGAGGCTCGGGTTTGTGGGACTTCTTGGGGTCCAGTCGGTCCTTCTCCAGCTGTTTGCGAGTGCTCCTCTGCCGGGCTTCTCTGAACATGGGCAAGGCGTGAGCTGCCGGCGACAACAAAGGGGATCATTCACAATGTTGCATTTTGTCTGCGTGTGAGTGTTCGGATGCGAGTAGTGGCCTGAAGCAGCTTCAGGTACTAACTCCTTCATTCACTATCTTCTAAATTCTTCTTCATTTCAATGTTTGGGTTGTGAGGGGTAACGTAACGCCATGTTTAGGTTCACACCTAAAATAAAAGCCTCTCTAGCACTCACCGCCACGAGTGTGAGTGTGCGCGAGTACTGAACGAGTCGTTTGTGTGTATGTGTGTCCGCAGGCTCAGATGAAGTGATTTTCCATCGACGTTAATTCTTCGCCACGCCACATTAAGCAAAAAAGGTTAACGTTAACAGATTCCCCCGCTTCTCTCCTCAATGGGCCCTCTAATTTTCCAGCGGCGGGGCAGCGAGTGCGTCACTCGGAGCGCCACTCCACTTCATGCCGCGGTCACGCTACCCAAACAAAAGAGATACTTCTGTCCTGACAGCCTGGTGTGAGCGCGACACGGCAGGTAGGGGAGGCGGCGAGTGAGGACTCGTACCGCATCACGCCAGAGGCGGCAGGAGAGGTGTTTGTCCTTGGCGTGATCGAGTGTTAAGGGGACACGTGGCGGGAGCGTGGTCAGCTACTCATGCGCAACTGGACGCTCCATCAGCTAATGGGTGGTCGTGGATGCCGCGTGGTTTCCTCCTGGTTGCAAGCTCAGACTTTTAAGGACAAATTTGTTGGTAGTATTGGAGTCAGAAAAGAGTATTATGTAATGTCGGGGCTATGTTTGAGAAATTTAGCAGCTGACTTCTCATATGTTGTTGGAAGCAACTGTTTGGTGCAAGAACAACACTGCTCATCAGCAAACAATCACCCTGAATAACCCTGAAAGCGCATGTATCATATTGACAGACAAAACGTGGAACATTTGTTTGCTATAATTATAATTTTAGTTCACATTATAAAGATAAGATGCTTTTTCAAAAGCATTTTGTTTTCAATTTTAGTTATTTTGATAGTTTTTCATAACTATAGCTTACTAGAACTGGGCCTGAGTCAAGGTGGACGGAATTAAGATCATTTCTAAATAGAAGGTCACAAAAAATTTAGGCTTATACTAGAAAGCAAAAAAAAACACTAATTGATTATTTGGGTTAAACAGAGGTACTTTCCAATGGTGACAGGTTTAGTAAAAATTGACTGTTAAACTGAATGCTTGAATTTAAAAAATAAAAAAATAAATTTTTTTTTAGAGCAGGTCACATTGTGGAGAAAATTTTTAAATGATTTATTGGTCTTACAAAAACCTGGCATTTCAAGAGGGGTGTGTAGACTTTTTATGGCCAATATCTTCACTTGGCGGCACGGTGGATGACTGGTTACCACGTCCAGGCTTCGGCCTTCCTGGGTGGAGTTTGCAAGTTCTCCCCGTGCTTGCGTGGGTTTTCTCCGGCTACTCCGGTTTCCTCCCACATTGCAAAGACATGCTTGGCAGGTTAATTGAACGCTCTAAATTGTCCGTAGGTGTGATTGTGAGTGTGAGTGGTTGCTCGTCTCTGTGTGCCCTGCAATTGGCTGGCAACCAGTTCAGGGTGTACCCCGCCTACTGCCCAAAGCCGGCTGGGATAGGCTCCAGCACCCCCCACGAGCCTTGTGAGAAAAAGTGGTTCCGAAAATGGATGGATATCATCACTTGTGTCTAGTTTTTGGTAGGATCTCATTGCAAAGGGGATTTTGCTTGAACTTACGTGTGATAACGTACTCTTGGGCCAACGCCTCGGCGTGCTTCACTTTGGTCTTGCTCTTCACCACGCACAACATAGCCCCCCTAGATGGACGACATGTCAATCATATAGTACATAAAGAAAACTATGCACTTCTTAGAACATATATGTGTGTGTGTGTTTGTGTGTTAAATACCTGTGGCTCTTAACGGGGTCATAGTAGACCTTGACCAACCCGTTTCCGGTTCCCACCATGACCTGGTTGAGCTTGGGGTGCCACAGGCAGCGCACCACACTCTGTCAAGACAAAACACACACACGCAGAAAGAATGAGCGCCTTATTGTTCGCTGCACCGTCTGCGTGCGCCTTTCATCACACCTTTCACGCATCGTGTGCGAGAGCAGGTTGCCGTTGGTATGAGATGAGTGGGGATGAGCCCCAGAGTGCTGCGCTGCTTGACTATATTTGGTGGTTGGGGATGAGGGGGCCGGATCCCTCAGCATGTGTCTGTGTGTGACAGATGGCCCAGTGCCAATAGGCAAATGTGACCACATTTATCCAGGGAGTGTGTGTAATGTGTGCGAGGCTACATGAACATTGTACAGATTGTGCAACTCAACACTGCTATGATGAAAATATGCAACATTAGACGTCTGCATATATATTAAAGATGATGCAACAATGCTACATTTAAGGTAAAAGACCATGTAAGGTGAATTCAGAGATTTATATCTAGATGCATGTTAGACGATAATTGCTGAAAACGTGGCAAGACTGACATTTTAGTTTTCCACATTTTTTGACTGCATGTCTACAACTGCGCCAAATGACGCACTTCCCCTTGGCCATAAAAAGCCCCCATCCGTTCCAATGTTTTGAATTTTTTGAAGCAAATTTGGTGAAAATGCGCAAAACCAACACGTGACGTCCCCGTTTCCATTAGCTATTACTTTGCTTGACAGCTGACTGTCAACGTGATTAATTAGTTTTTTTTTCACATCCTTAATGATCAATTGAACAGTATGTTGTTGTTATTGGTGGCAACAGTTTGTAACGAGTCAACACTAGGGATGGGCGGATCGATACCAAAATATCGGGGTGGGGGGGTTTGTGCCGGGGTGGCAACTATTTGTTAACAATTAAAAAAACATAAATAAAAAAAATAAATACGTCTTTGGGACACTTAAAACATTTAAAATAGAATGTATTTCTACGTTTTTGGGAGCAATTGAGTTAATATCAGGGTGAAGGCCAAGGCCCCCCACATCTGATGGGCACCGCACACCATTATTGACGTGGTGACATAGAATTGGTAACACAATAGTTTGCGGTAGTTTGATTCAAATGAAGATGTGTGTGCCCCCATTGGTTGTGAGGGCAGCGACAGTGCAGATGTGTTTAAAAACACTTCTGGTCTCGATATCACATCGGTATCGCAATATTTACCAGTAATACTTGGTATCGGATCGAATCCAAAAATCACTGGTATCGCCCATCCCTAGTCAAGATAGCCGCCACGCCACCACACGCTGCCGGGAAACAATTTCAAAATAAGGTATTGGTATAAGGTATTGACGTCCGTGTGTTCTTTGGTACACTTCATTTATTTTGAAGGTTGCCGGAGTTGTCAGCCGCGTGTTATTATCACGAATAGTCTTGGGTGCACAACCATGGACGTCTTTGGCATCAAGAATGGCATTAATGTTCACTTGTTTTATTAATTCCAGAAATATTTCAATTTTTTTCTATCCCCTCAAGCATATCTAACTTTATCGTACGCTGACATTTTTGTGTGAATACAATGTGTACGATGTATACGGAGGTGGATGACGCTGCGGATGAGTGAAGCCTGTTAGCTTGTAAGCTAGCAGGTGACTAGCAGTGTGAAAGTAAAAAAAAAAAAAAAAAAGTGATATAGGCATTAATAATGAGAATGTCCTGGGGCCCTAAACTTTCCTTTCTGTACAGCCCGTCAACATCTGTGATGACCCAACTGAGATTTGTAGGTGCGCAGTACAAAGTGCTTTAGACGTACAAACACAAGCGGGGGGTGGGTCGGTGGTCCAGGACGGTCGTGTGCGGGATGGGGGGTGGGTAGTCCAGATTCGGTGAGGGTGGAAAGCTGCTTAGCGTCCAGCTGTTCAGCTTCCCACCAGGACACCAGCGGAAGGAGTGTCAATCTTACACGCACACTCATTCATGTTAACTCATACAACATTTTGAAAAGCTCCATATTAAATTTTAACTTGATAAATTAAAAAGTACTTGAAATATACGCAGGTGTCTTCACGTTCAACTAGAATGGTAAACAGATCAGCAATTGTAATTTGAATGTTTTAGCCCAAATAAACACCTGTTACTCTGCGGTTGAGTGAACACCTCTTACATGGAATGTATTTTGTGCCTAATCCTGTGAGAAATCAAAACAGCACATGATCAATGGAAATTATTTTAAAGCTCTACTTTTGCTATAGTCTACTCTGAGGTACATTTCCTGGCATTGTTTTTTTCACCCATTGGTGGATGAGTGCAGATCAAACACAGATGAGGGGTTAATCTGGTCAACGCGTGCTCTTTAACTGGCACGATGTGACAACATGATGGAAATGACATTTTCTCAATAAAGATTTTTAAGAAGACAAACCACTAGCTGTCATTAGAAACAGAAACATCAAGGGTCCTAAATGGACTTTTGGTGAGAGAAGCTATTCCTTTTGTTGTGCGTCTGAATGAAAGTTTACCCCAAAATTGGACTTTAGATGACTGGATTATGAGGACAATTTGATTACACATCCACCTGTCATGGGCGATTGGTCCTGAATCAAAAATGTAATCCCATAAGTCAGTCTGAGGTGAGCGTTTTGTTACATCAGTGACAACCAAATCTCAGGTCATGTATTGTCAACGCTAATGATTAGGGCTAATCAATCAGTTAAATTCAAATTGACTTTGCAAATGTAGTAAAATGCAATTTTCATATCGCAAAGGCTAGGGAAAAAAATGCTTGATTTCGGTCAGTCAATAGACTTTAATTTATTTAGATAGTCAGAGTATAGCTTAAGTTCAGTGCTTAAGATGTCAGTCCACGTTTACACAATATTATGACAAGAAGCAGGAAAATTTGAAGTGTTATTATTGTTGTTATCTGATTTATGACTTACTGACTTGTGTTTACTGTTTACGCCAAACTTGCTTAATAGAATTTTGTGAAGTTGTCATCGGGAATGCTTAAAAGACCGCAAGTCAAAGTGTTTACTAAGTTAACAACTAATTAAAGTAAGATACACTAATTTTCATGTTATTTCACGTGTCAGTTGCTTTTACTTTTTTTGCACAAGAGTAATTGTAACCAAAACATTTATGTATAATCTGGTTAAAAAAAAAAAAGAAAATACAAGGGAAGACATGCTACCAAAAAAATAATAATAATAAATACATATTACATCACAATATTAAGAAAAAAAAATTGCAAATGCATATTAGATTATTTTAAAAAATCGTTCACCCCTGCAGGACACACAAGTAAAAACACAAGAGCATGGAGAGGGACTGAGTTTTAAGCCTCACCCTGTTGTGGAGTGATGGAATTTCCATCCAGACAAAAAAAAAAAAAAAAAAACATCCTCTCACTCAGTGTGCTCGCCACTGGGACAGACAGGTAACGTTTGCGCAACAGGGCCAAACGGGGAAACCTGTCCTCGGTCTGCTATGCATGGTGGGAATTTGCAGTGTTTGCAAATAATCGTGGACCTCTTCGTGTGCGGTGGAGTCATTACTCATTCACTTCCACTTTGGACCAAAAAGTTGTTGAGAATCTTTTTTATTTTTACTCTACATCCGCCTCAAGATGATAGACTAGTCTGTAAAATGCTTAATTTACAATAAACAACAATAAATATTAAAATATTGTGCATTTCATGTAATTATTTTTTTCCAAGTTTTTAATCTTTTATAAATCAAATGTAATAGAGCAAGATAAAACATTTCCACTTAATTGGAAAGATATGTATCTCTCTCTCTCTTTTTTTTTTATGTCCCGAAAAGCTGGCATTGGAACAGGGGTGTGTGGACTTTTTATATCCACTGAAGCGCCGACACAATGGCAAAAACACAGTGCTGCCTGCAGGCAGGTGCAGCTTGCTTATTTAAGAGTGTGCTGTCAGAGAAGCTCATCTCTTTTGTGTACAGTAGAAAGGGTGAAGCGCTTGTTTATAAAACGGGCCCATTACTGTAATCTCACTTGAGTGCATTTACCGTCTCACTTTTTGTTTCTGGCATGTCGGATTGACTTTTTAGAACTACATTAAATGCATTGTGTAATTTCCTTCCAACTCACTGGTCGTCACTTTACCAATAAACCAAATATTATTAGTAGCTCTCCTGGGTTTTGTCAAACCACTGTGAGGTTTTGTTTTGGGGTTGTTTTTTCCCACAGCAGGAGTACGCTTGGTGGACCTGATGAATGAACTATTTACTATGTTTACAGCAGCTAGCACGGCTGAAGAATTTAAGTGCAGCACAGTCCAGGAGGGCGGGCAGAGGAAGCAAAACGCAAAGGGCCACCAATCACTTGTAACACAGCCACAGTCCACATAAGATCAGAGCTCCGTCCCGGGATCCTCCCGAGGACGGGATCTTACAGAGATACATACATCACGATTCTTGACTCAAATTATTTTAACAGGAGCGGCAGGAATCTACAAATGAGTCTTAGGCCACATTGAAAAAGGGAGAAAAAAGTACTATGACAAGAAAAGATGCTATAGTTCGTTCCACTTTTTAGTTTTAAAAAGTGAATGTAGAAATTCCCACATAAGCTTTAACTTGCTGAGACCAGCAACACACTCGGGCTGATACTAAAGTGCAACTTGATAACAAAATTTCTCATGGCTCAACAATACAAGACCCCTGTAAAATTCGGCTTTTTTTTCCTAATAATATTACGGCTGCACTCCCGATTTTATTACATTAATTCATTCGTTCATTTTATTCATTTATAAAAGATTTTAAAAAAAAAGACAATATAACACAAATATTCTCCGATGTAGAAAGACGCTGAGCAGAAAGAAGACAAGTCTTATTTTATCTACCTCGTTTCTCCCCAGAATTCAGTCACTAAAGAATGTAATTTAAAAACAACAACATAAACATCAACACAAATAAATATATACATAGTACAGTAGCTGATCCGTGATCACACAGTCACATAACGTTTGAGTTTCTCGAATAATTACAATACGAATACGAATGTTCATGAAATTTCATTAAAAAATTCTCCCTACTTTCTCTTAACTTATTTGCTCCCAAAAACGTATAAATACGTCCTATTTTAAACATTACCATGCTCCCAAAGACGTATTTATAAGTTGTTGTTTTTTTCATGCTATAGCATAAAGAAGTCTTTGTTGCAGCCTGAACTAAAGACAATGCTTGAGGCAATGGTAGTTATTACAAAAACGGCCATTAGGTGGCAGCAGAGTATAAGAGATCAACCAGGGCCATGTTTTTCCCCACTGTTTTAAACATATTGGTGAATAATGATGAAACTTATATTCTAATGCTAATTGCTGCAAAACTGAAACAGATAGAAATATACTTTTTCCTGATGAAAGAAGAGACTAATCTTTCTTTTGGTGGGTTCCATGTTTTCACAGCAATAGAACACAATATTCTGTGGGCCTTGCAAAATCAGTCAAAATCCAGGGTTGCTTCAGTGAAAATGGCTGGGAATGAATGAGTTAAAATGCATTTTCTTTTTCTTGTACTTGTAAAATCTAAATTTTTTTGTAATATTATGACTATTTTGTAATAGTGTGACTTTATTCTTGTGAAATTCAAAAGCAAAAAATAGTAGGGCTCAATTACCATAATGTTGGAGCTTCTTCCGCATTAAATGTTCCAGCTTCATACTCATAATGTTATGACTTTATTTTCATAAAATGCATTTTTTTTCTTTTAACTAAATGTAGTCACATAAAATTAAAGACTTTTTTTTTCAGTAATATGACAATTTATTTTCTTGAATGGTTGACTTTTATGTTTTAGTATTACAATTTTGTTCCTGTAATAATTTGACTTAAGTCACATAAACTTTATTTTTTGTGAAGTAGGACCGCTCTATTCTTATCCTTCGTCTACATTCTTGTTAAATTTAACATTATTACAGCAACTGTAAACATTTATTTTTGCATTTATCTCTCTTACTTTTAAGGCGTTAGGCACAGCTAAGTCTTTCCACAGTGACTTTCTGCTCGTAAGTGTTGAGCTGCTCCGTACCGTATCGTGGCCTGAGCTAACATTCAAACCTGGCATGGTCCGACTTCTTGTTGGAAAAGCAATTTTGCGTTCCCGCATGGCTGCTTCCCACCACAAAAAGATGCTTTGATATGAACGTCTGCCTTTCGTCTTCACTATGAACACTGAAAGCTAGAAAGCAGCTTGAAATATATATATATATATATATATATATATATATATATATATATATATATATATATATATATATATATATATATATATATATATATTAGGGGTGTGAATTGACTCGTACCTGACGATTCGATACGTATCACGATTCATAGGTCACGATTCGATTCGATACCTATTAATCCCGATATGAATTTACAAGTCGATTGTTGAGATTTTTTTTTTTACTCAATTTTAGAAAATACCATTCAGTAAACTTGTACATGTACACTGTAAGATTTGTATGAAAATGCATTATGTATTGATCTGAAATTTCCGCTTTATAACTTTAAACAAACAGGTTGTAACCTTTTTCATGTTAGAACAGCATTGAAATAATATATTAAGGCTTAATGTTCCATTAATATAGCATTCTTCCATACTTAAGGTATGAAAGTTAGACATTTTGTTGAATATCTTTCCATCAAAAATGGATATTAAAAAATCGATTCGGCTGCCTATTGAATCGATTCGAGAATTGCGTGCTGTAGTATCGCGATATATTGCCGAATCGTTTTTTTTAACACCCCTAATTGGCACGCCATGCTTTACTTGAAACAGAAGGCGCAAGTTTACGTGACTGATAGGACGAATAGTTGGTGAGTCATCTTGCTAGGGCGGGCACGGCTGACTGACAGGGCGGGAACCCACCCTATATATATATATATATATGGTCCCGTCGCCATGGGCGGGCCTTGGGGGTCCGTGCCCGCCCTGTCAGTCAGCCGTGCCCGCCCTAGCAAGATGACTCACCAACTATTCGTCCTATCAGTCACGTAAACTTGCGCCTTCTGTTTCAAGTAAAGCATGGCGTGCCAGCCAACCACATACCTCCTTTCAAGTTTGGCTGTGATTGACAACTAAGCGAGCCAATGACAACGCACGCTCTGCAGACGTGCCTTAGCCAAATCTACTTCCGGGTAGATAGTGCGCATTTGCCGGCTGGCGCTGGGACAAAGACTGAGCAGTGAGCACGTCGTGCGGCTTTAATGGGAGCCACCAAACGCCAAACCTTGATCCAGGATGACACAGTTGACATCAATTGGAATCCTGAGTCCACTGGTTACGTTTACAAGTGAGTGTCAAACTTTTATTTTAATTAGTCAAGCCACACAGCACGGATGAATTGTAGCAACACACAGTATGCGGTTAACAGACCCAAGCAGTCACACATACACAACAACAACTAAGCAGCATAAAATTATTTATCACGAAAGCAGTTGCAGTACAATGTGAGTTGAATTCTCTTTTTTTATTGCCAAGTTTGTTCATGTTGATGACTGTCACTAAGTTCTAATTAAAAAAACAGCCCTTTACACATCCTTTTGGATTGATATTCTGTTTAGTTTTTCACTGAACCCATATGTTGTTTCTGTATATCATCGACATAACTCAACCTTATTTCTAAATCACTTTAAAACAGCCATTGCTGCATACAAAGTGCTGTGCATGGAATAGAAATTTGTCTTTTAGTAGACACGTGAAATAAAATAACACAAAATAAAATTAATTAGAGTAAATATAAGTAGATAAGTATACACGCAAATAAAATACTAAAAAAAAAAAATCTGTATAAGTATAGAAATAAAATAACAAAATACAGAAGGCACCATAAAAAAAGTAAAATGATGTGAAGTCTCATGCTGAGTCAAAGATCAAAGAATAGAGATGTCTGGCAAAAATGAAAGGACATTTTGTCCATATCGTACAGCCCTAATCCAACACGCAAATGAAGGCAACTGCTAGCCAATTCCAGATAGAAGGGGCTGGGTTGCAGTCATTCATTCAGACATAATTGTTTACAGAAGTGACGAGTGGATTTGTTTCAAATGAACTTTTGAGTTGAATAAATGCAAAATGAACTACACATGTTTTTTTCAGTTTGTCTTTTAGATTTCAGAACGAACTGCCTCTTTTAAGTGACAGAAAATATATCTGAACACTTTTGCAGTTGTCACAATGCCGCTGTTCAACCTGATGGAACATTAGATTTAGGTTGATAAAGTGTGCCCCCCCCAAAAAAAAAGGTAATGCTACAATTTCTTTCTGGTGATGGGTCTGTATATGTATGTATGTATGTATGTATGTATGTATATATGTATATATGTATGTATATATATATATATATATATATATATATATATATATATATATATAAATATATATTTATTCCCACTACCGCTTACAGCAGGGGTCTGCAACCTGCGGCTCTGGAGCCTCCTGTGGCTCCCTGCGGATCTCTAAATAAATAAACAAATAAATAAATAATTTTTACATAGTTAGTTGTATTTTTTAAGATAAAATATTCTTCAAATGAATTGATTTAGATTTAAAAAAAAAAATAATTATAATAATAATTAAAATTGCCAAAAATGTCAGAAAATTTCTGGGGGAAAAAAAGGCAGAAGAAAATGTACAAAAATAGCCATAAAATGTCAAATAAAAAAAATAAAAAAATAAAAAAAGAGAGAGAGAGAGGCAGGAAATTATTGTATGTCTATACAATTGCCGATACAGTAATTTTATCATTGTAGCAGAAAGTCAGAAAAGTCTGAAAATTAATGGGGAAAAAAAAAAAGTTCTAAAAACGGAAAAGGAAAGGTTGATCAGAGAGGAGAAATCACAGAGGATAATCGATCTAATCATTAGAGACATCCAATAATCAGGTCTTTGCTAACTTTAAAATGACGCCTTACGGGGTTTCGCACTTTCTCCTTCATTCATGTAATCTCACGTGACAGGAAGTCAGCTGACGCCGAGTCAGACACAAGCGTCGCTCCCCTTGAGGCTGCCGCGTTTTGGCTTGCAAGACATCCCAAACTGTCAGAAGCACATTTGGATCCACTCAGCGGCCACTAAACAAGAAACACAGCTGTGGCTTTTCCAGTCCTGTTCATGTTCGCAAGACTTTCTCATCCAGCGTTTGGCGCCAGCGGGCAAAAGACTATCGCGGCATTTATTTATTTCATTGCTATTTTAATGAGATGAGACTAAAAGGTTGCTACTGAAGATGCTTCCTTCTTCCTGACGTGAGGTCATTTTCAGGCACAGATGAGATATATAAACACGACTTTCTGGATATGTGGGCGAGTTTCCTGCTGTTGGACTGGCTGAGTTGTTTTTGGGTGGACTCAAGTGTGAACTCTTCATTGAAGCTCTTGTGTTCTTTTGTACTTGACTTGTTCCACTGTTGTGACTCATTTGGCGGGAGGAGGCACTTCAGAACCGCAGCTCAGCGCCAACCAAGCTTTTATTGGTCGCTGTCAGTCAAACGGCACGTAATGAACGACGTGTACTTTTTTACCAAACGGCCACGAGATTCAGAACACCTGCGTAATCCAAAGAGATCCGAAACAAGGGCCCACTTTCTGGCTTCTTTGTTTGTCATAATTGCAGTGTAGTTTGTTTTCCGCCCTTTATCCAGCAAGACATTCCAAAAAAATCCTGCGGTATGCCAACAAGCAAAAATGTCACAGACAATGGATCCACAAATTCTTTATCGTCTGCCACCAAGAATGTCCACTTCGAATGTCCTCTTCAATCTTGTACCCGCAAGTTCACCCAATGACGATGTAAATACGCCAAAGTGCTTATGACTTGGTATTTTGTAATACGTCCATGTTTTGACTACAGTTACCAGCGACGATTGACCACAAAAGAGGAGGAGGGCTAGGCTAGAACATGCTGATGGTGTCCTAACATAATGAAATTTTAACATCCAAAGTCATAACCCGAATAAAAAAAGCGTCAATAAGGCCGTCTTGCCAAGGCTTTTGTGGTAACGGCGTGCGTCAAGCCGGATCCGATCCAAGACGATCCGATTACTTTGACTTTCTCCAAGTTTGACGAGCTCGCCGCTTTAAAAACTTTCCCCGTGCCGCGTCGAGCGTCCATGTGTGAATAACATTACATGTTGCCGTCAATCTTTCATCTCAGACAGAGAGATGAAGTACTCATTCCGCGCGGTAAATCAGAGTGGCTGACGGTCAACTGTTTTGAATTACAGTGACTTACCATCCATCATAACGTAAGATAGAGGCTTCTGCAATGCAAGATGACTTTTAGGAGATGCATGATGGGATGTAATAGTAGAAATATTTTGCTTAGTACCATAATATATGGCAAGTTTGATTAAAAATGAAAGATTTTATATTACTAACTACAATAAATCTCTAAAGTGACATGAGAGGGGGAAAAATGAAATATGCTTCTCATTAAAGGCAAGAAACCTCCTTGTTCTAACAAGAAACCTTCTCTCCAGAACAAGAAACGTTCTTTTTGAGAACGAGAAACATTCTACATTTCAATTTGTACTGCTGAGTGAAAATTCGGGCGCATGACCTAGTTTGGTTATATTTTCACCTTGGACTTTGCTATAAGAACATTGCTGCTTTATTTACAAGTCGTCACCATTATGTTGTGTCTGTGAAGAGCTGTCAAAGTTAATCGATTAATCGACAAGTAATCGATTATCAAATTAATCGACAACTATTTTAACAATCGAGTTATCGTTTGGAGCCATTTCTAATTTTAAAAGGTCCAAATCCTCTGATTTCATCAGCAGTAATTGTATGCTAATTTTTGTAGTCTTTCATGAAAGAAGACTGATTATCTTCTGGGTTTAATCAAAATAAGACATTTGCAAACATCTGTTTTTACTTTGGAAAACAATAAACGAATCGGTAACATAGTACATCACCCCCCCCCCCCCCCCCCCCTATATAGAAGTAACCCCACTATTAAGTATTTAATAAACACTAATCACTGGTTAATATACCGTAATCAGGGAAAACATTATTTTTTTAAAGACACTTTAATGCAAAATTAAAAATAATCTTATTAGTTGATTAATCAATTGAATAATCGATTGATTATTCGATTCTAAAAATATTCAATAGTGACAGCACTATGTCTGAGACGTTTAAAATGCCTGAAGTCTTGTAATCCCCTAAATAAGATATCACTCGCAGTTAGTCCATGTCACTTAGGGTGGGGGCTGTAAACAACACATTTTTACAAAATCGTAATCATTTGTCATCAGATTGTTTTCAATTTAAACCAGATTTTCTAAAATCTTGGCTCAAACCGAACGTAGCTTTTTTTTGCAACAGGAAACGTGTCATCTTTGCGCTCCTCTTTTTTTTTTTTTTTTTAAAGTAAATATAATCATTTTTATTGTCTTCATTTAACATTCAGTTCAAAAGCAACAAGCTCTTACCGCATTAGTGACTTCTATCTCATAGACTCGCTGAAAAGTGACCCGGTCAAAGAAGACCAAATTCCCGTTGCCCTCGTCTTTCTTCACCGAGGTCCCCGTTACGACGAGCTGGTCGTCTGGGCTAAAACAGCAGTCGGTCCTGCTCATGGTGAAATTAAACACATACAATTGTTGTGTTGTGGTTCGGTTAAAGTCTACTTTGGAGCTGTGACTGCGATGACTCACATTGCAAAGTAGTTAGTCAGTCCGTTGGCCGTGTTTAATGGCTTCTTGAAGTTGCGTATATCCCAAATCTTCAATGTGTCATCACCTAGCAGACAAAACAGCAGTGTAATATTAAGTGACATTTCGGAGAAAATCAATGCGTCCGTTTATTCTCAGGAAGAGGCATCTATACTAACTTCTCACCTCCACGTGATGCAAGAATGGTGCCGTCGTAGGAAAAGCAAAGTCGGGAGATGTCAGATCCTGGAGTGTGGGCTTGCCGACAGTGGAACTTAGTGTGTACCTAAAATAATGAGAAAAATACTTTTGATTAACCTAACCCTAGAAATAAAAACATTTCTAGGGATGATTTGCCAAGTGTTGATCACCAAACAGCTTTCAACTACCAGTATATTATGTGAAGTTTTGTGGTTATAGAAGTCATCTGTGCTCTATGTACTCCACTCCGGCATATCAATCTTGCCGGTCACTGTTTTGGGTCTGCTTCCTTCATATCTCTGAATAAATGTTCGCCAAAGCCACAAAATTTGCTTCTGCTTACAAATCCCCAGGGTAAGGACAGAACCTGGGAAAAACGGCTTTCAAATATGCTGGCATGTCTACCTGAAATGATTTTTGCAAAGACTTTAAAATAGCTGAACAGATCAATTTACTCAACTGAAGATGTTTTTAAAGGACAGAGGGGGGGGAAAAAAACCTCTCCTGATAAATATAACGGCTCAAGTTGCGATGTCTGCCATATAACTTAGCTGTGAAATGCTGCCCTCTTGGCCAGGTCTCTTTTGAAAAAGTCATTTTTTTCAATTTTCATCTTAAAGAAAGGAAGAAAGAAATTGGAACGAATTGTTGCCCTTGAGGCTTCAAAGTACTTTTTCAATCCGAATTGAAAAATAACCCGATAGGATGGCGGTAAGACATGGAATTCAAAGCTAAGGGACCACCACTCGGTGCAAGCATTGCTCAAGGGGACCATGTTCACAACTACCATCATGGAAGCAGCAAAGCTTGGATGTCTTGTTGAAATACTGTACTGTACTGTAAAACTGTGGATTCAACCGCTATAAAGCCATTTTCAGGGAAGACCTCTTAAGCCATCGAGCCAGTTTGATAATTCCAGTATCTGACTGGTATACTTGTTAATTGTTAGTGGAAAGGCAAGTTAACATCTAATTGACACTCGATGAATGTAATGGTTTAAAAGTAACCTCTGGGAATCCAAGTTGAAAATGTTCTACAAGCACGCAATTTGATGAGTCATACTAAACAATCCAAATGAATCCTGTCAGGCATCTTGAACACAACCCTCTCTTTCTGTTGCTCAGACGTGCCAAGGTCTGCAGCTCCAGACTGGAAGTAACCCAAAACAAACAATCCGGCCCTCTTTAACACGTTAGAATAAAAATAACTAGAATAATTTGGCCGTGCCTCCTCTTAGCCTTCAAGAGGATGCTGCCTGTGACTTAACTTGTATCCGAGGCAGATAACAGCGATCGATCATTAAGAGACGGCTGTGAAGCAACAGCCCGTGGAAGTGAGCTTGCTAACACCCAAACAAACATAACCTCGGTTTATACCGCTACAATTTCATTAATTCTAAACGCAATGCAAATAAACGAGTGAAAAGAGAATGGGGCAATATGGGCTTTTTTGTCTCGGAAATGCGGATAAGGAATTTTAAGTGCGGCGAGTGCCCGTGACAGATAAGATAGAGAAGCATAGAGAAACGCTAGTGTGGAGAGTGTGAGGTGAAAGAGTGATGTGCCCTCACGATACTGGAGGGAATTGAGGTCATATCAGACTTGCAAAGTAAATGGAGTGAGGTTATTAACCGAGACAAATTAGATAACCGTGTCACCTTGAACTGTAGATAACCACAATTATTTCCACTTTTTAGAGGCTTTGCCTTGGACACTTTGTCTCGTCTCTCCAGGGATGATTTTATTTTTCCCATCATCATTTTACTTGCATTACCGCACAGACTCATTTGACTTTCATTTTTTATCTCTCATTATCTACTGCCTTTTGCATAGGCCAGAATAAAAGCCAAGGGGTCAGTTTTACATAATGAAATGGCATTTTGTCAGCGTAAGGCAGGTGTCGAGGCTGCAAGTGTAAACTCAGCTTCATTTGACTTCATTTTAGCGCTAACTCTCATGATCCCATATCTCCTCAGACATGCATTCTTGCTGGTTGGACCTCGAACTGGCTCTGTGTTTGGGCGAAGCGCCTCACGGTTGAAAAATTGTGGACAAGTGGCGAAAGTCCAATAGCGCTGATATTCCCCGATCAATTGTTTATCTTGGGTTTCATCTGACAACAAAGCTTTATTCCAAGCCTTCTCCTGCTTTTAACTTTCTTCATGATCATCGTCACACCAAACGAGAGCAATTGAGAGTAATTTTGTGTTTTCCACTTTGGGATATTGCCAGTAATCGTTGTCAACTTCTCGCCAAGACTTTTGTTGAGGGTTTTGTAACATCAAATCCTTATGCAGGTCTAAAATCCTGTCCTCAACATCTTCTGACGATCTTTAGTTTTCTCTGTGGTGGTTTAGAGCTTTAAGGGTCAAAAATTAATTCCTAGAAGACGTTTGCCTTCTCAGCAGTTAGATGATGAGCATTGGTAACTGGTTGACTGTGCTCAGCTTTGTGCCTTTATAGGCAATCCAATGCATTTTCTAACTTTTATATTGTCAGCTTTCACGAAGACTGTTCATTTCTATCAGTGAGCAAATTTACAAATTCAGACATTCCAATATGAATTTTTCCAAAACGTGAAGCCCAATTCACACTGACGGCGTAACGGACGCGGTGCGTTTTCCGTACGGCCGCCGTACGGATACCTGAAGGACTGCAATTCGCACTGCTTGCGTTGCGTGTCCGGAAATCTGCTCCCGACAGACCACGAGATCACGTGGGGTTCACGCTGGCGAGTTGAGTTCACCCAATAACAACAGTGTATATAGAGTCCTATATGTAAACAATAGCCACGCTTGCCTGTTGTCACATCGAAATCTGCTCCCGGTAGACCACAAGATCACGTAGGGTTCAAGCTGGAGAGTTGACTTCACCCAATAACAACAGTGTATCGTCTTATTTGTAAACAATTGCCATGCTTGCCTGTTGTCCAATCGATATGCTTTTTGGACATTATTTCTGGGACTTCTACCATGGCTGTTCTCCATGGGTAAGTACATTTTGTGTTTAAATTGTGTCATTTTGTTGTGTTTAATTTATTCTGAGCTCATTTTTTGTCTTAAATGTCCGACTTATGTCATGCTATGCAGCTAGCTAGCTTCCCTCCCCAAAAAACTATTTCGCAAACTGTTTTATTTTGATATATACCGGATTTAACTTAATGCGAGACGCTCGATTTCCTGTCCGGCTCGAATAATTTCTTCAGCTTCATGAAAATCCGCATGTGGCATCCGGAAGAAATAATACACTTGCGGAAACCTTCCGCAATCATTCCGTACCGCAGACGCACCGCACCGAAGCTGGTGTGAATTGACACGTAGACTTGAATGCGTTCTATCCTTGCGGATGCACCGCGTCCGTTCCGCAGTCAGTGTGAATTGGGCTTTATCGTCTAGTAGACCGTTTGGGCTGCTGCATGGGTACATCAAGCATATGGACATGTTTCATCATAGATACACTGCCAAGTACTAATATTTCACATAACTGTCCAAATGTTTTATTATTCATATTTATAAAATGTACAAAGAAGAAAAACTCATGTTCTCCACAGGCACGGGTTTTTTCATGTTTAACCAGTAAGTTATGAGAACCTGTTTGACCCATCTTTCATCACGATCTTTTTTTTTTTATTTGATGGCTTTCTTGCTAAAATGAATACCATCTGTGGTTAGCACCCGCTGTGTTTATGCCTCCTTTTATGTGGTAGTCTCCTGCAAGGTTACACTAACTTAAGTGTGCATTTTGCGCCTGTTCAGCAGTGTTTCCTCGACATCTGTTCAAATGTTTAAGATATACAGTACACTCGTGCGGCAGATAAATGCAAAACCTTGTTCGTAAATTGTACAAATCGGAACGGACAAAAATGACAGGAATGGCACTCCGTGGAGACATTTTTCAGGCTGACTCATCCGATCGTTCCACCCCAGTCCTCTGGGTGGCGGTAAAGGCTGATTAAAATAAGGTTAAGATGTGTGAAGCAAGTTCATTCAGTCAACGTTTGATACATGACTCTAAATTCATTATCAGTGTAAATCAACAACTCTTCGTAATCTGCTATGATTGATAATTATGCCTTAAAAACTCCATTAAAAGGAGTGTAATCGACGTTAAAGTGAAGCCGCGTTATAATGACTGTCAATCAGAGGTGGTGCCGGTAATGGGCAGTTACATACACCCGTCTATTTCTGGCCCATATACTGTTGTTGTGAAAAGGCTGAGCGTTTATTTACTATTCCGATGTTGGCCAGTGTCACTGGATGCCAGGGCGTTTGCTTCCTGTGATAAGCTACATAGTCGCCCATGAAACCGGACCCCACGCCGTTCGGCACCATGTGACAACCTCTGCGAACCGTGCCCTTCTCTCTCGAGGCCGTTGTAGTCTCGGACAAACCAGTGTGTCACTGTCACTGACATGCTGTACTGTATATAGAAACACGTGCATGGCTAGGAAGTAACAAAGTTGAACTATATTGTCAGGAGGACAATCTCAAATGGTAGCAGTAATGTGCCGAATTAAGCTTGTCAAGTGTCAGTAGACCCAGAAGAACAATACATTATTTTTATCTCACATTTTTCGTGTCTGCACATTATATGGAGAGCAAATTTTCTTATAGTGTTTGTTTAGAGGTACGATAACTAACTGATTACCAAATCAACCGATAATTATTATAATTAGCCATTAATCTCTGAGACATTGTTCAATTTATAATTACTCAAATCCTCTGAATTTCAGCCTGTCAACAGAAAATATCAGTTCTGTAGTCCTCCATAAAAACACCGATTATAATTGTGTCAATCAAAATAAAACATTTGCAAACATCTGTGTTTACTCTGGAAAATAATGATCAACAATTTTCTGACGTTATGCACAATCAAGTAATTGAATCATTATCAACTTATGTTGAATTGTGCACAATCAATTTGAAATGTTTTTGAATAAAGGGAAAGAAATTGATTTTTTTAAATCCGATTAATCGATTAATGAACAAAATAACTGGCAGATTAGTCAATTATTAAGATAATTTTTATTTTATACAAGACAAAATCTTGAGTCTAAAAAAACAATTTTGTTTTTTTTAGTAAAGTCTGGAACACATTAATTGTATTTCCATTCTTTTCATTGGGGAAAGTTGATTTGAAATGTTCTTATCACCCAAGAACAGCTGATAACTCAAAGTAAAAAGTAGAAGAAGCGTGTGAGTACTTCTGTCCACAACAAACATCCATGGTGCTCCAGTCGCCATCTAAACACGTTGAACGGTGAGAGTTGATAAATCGCAGAGGGAACAGTGCGTCGGGTTTCACCAGTGATACCGGCCGACCGCAGGGGCCAACTGTTCTCGCCAAGTTATCCGAGTATCATTATATGAATACCCTCCCTCCACCGCCGCCACCACATCAAAACCTTTACAAGCACACACCTAAGAAGCATTCGACGACGGCCACTGTGCAGCCAGTAATGACATCTCACGCTGACCTTTGTTACTTTGTGGAGATCAAGTGGCCAAACCGCAGCCGCGAGACAGCTGCTCGGATCTTTCATGCAAGTCAACAAGTGGTGATAGTGAGGCAGCGTATATGCATTAGTATCACACTGCCCACATAATCTGACAGTGTGCTCCCTTGAAGTTACTGCATCGCCAACATGCTCGGCAATGAAGAATTCCTTGCAAATCTTCTTTTGTGGGTTAAAACTTGGGTTGCCTTCCAAACAGAGCAATCTTGGTTCTTTCCAGGGTTAGGGTACTTTCCAAGCCAAAGAGTAAATCTGAACACTCACTGGTAGAAAACCGGCGTTAATACAATGGCAACAAACCCGACTACTGTTTTATATTCCAAAAAAATTTTACTAATGGAAGACGATCCAACCACTTTGAACCTCACAACACAGATGGTTATCATCAAGCGGTCTTTAGTTTGTCATTAGTTTCTAAACATTTTCGTTGGACTTCAGAATAATACCGAAGCTTCTTCTTCAACAGATCGCTGCACATACAAACGTCTCATGGGGAGCGTCGTTTTTTTTTTTTTTTTTTTTTTTTAACCAGTCACTGGCCAACAAAAGTGAACATTTTAGAACAACCCCAGGTGTCTAGTGACGTCTTCCTCAAAAAACACAATTGTTTTGAAGGCATGGTCCCTCACTACTCATCGCACCTCCTCTGCAGGACCAATAACAGACTAAGTAAGACTTTCATTACCCTGACGATCAGAAGCAAGGATACGTTGTGACTTGTTAAGCGCCAAGTCTAAAAAGAAAAAAAAATGGAGAGCACAAAAGCCCCGACAAAAACAATTAAAAAGTCAATTTCCCTGTAGAAGCAATCACCTTTGCGTCATCCAAGCCAGCTCTTTGGGGGTCCTTCCTTTGTAATGTGGAAATATCTAAGACCGTCAATAACCTCATAACATTCCACCGATCTCTGGGGTAATGTTTTGGAACCAAGGCCTGCACCCTCCATGCACCGTGTATCAAGAGGCCTTTTTTCTCTGATTCAGGCCGACCCGATCGAGGGCGGGCAATTACTCGCTGCGTGAGTTCACCGGGAGGACCGACTGGACTGGCCATCGTAGGATTAATCAAGCCCATGTCACCCCCAATAGCGCAGCTCCAGATCAAGGTAGTGCACATGATTGATCGTGATTGATCTGCCCCGCATATTCTGACCATGAGTAATACAGGAGACAGGCAGACAAGGGGGAGGGCAGCGGCAATAAAAGAACAAGGTTGACTCCTTTTTAGGCTCGTGGCTGAATTCAAGTCAGGTTCCTGATTAGGGCAGAGGGCATCGGTGAAAATTCTTGAGCCATTCAGACGGGGGCAGGCTCCAGTGGTCAGGGAACAGACATGACTATTGTGAGCTGCTATGGGACGCACGGTAAATATTTAGCTTGGACAAGGAGTGGTCGTAAATTTTCAGAGCTTTAATCCAATCTCCCAGGAGTGTGCTGCTACGAGTGGAATGAGGAGAGAAATCTTCACAATTGTGACTAATGAAAGCACAAGCCACTCACGACTAAAACTACTGAACATTGTTAGTGTTGTTATCTGATTACAAAGTTGACAGCCGAATGAGTAATTATGGTGTAGCCTACTTCCCATTCAACTAATCAGGATTAGCCCCTCGCTCTAATCGAGCCGTTCCGACTCGCTAGCTACAGCTTAACCGTCACTGTTCTTGAATGAAATAACAGAAGCGGCCAACCTTATCCGCACGAGGAACTGTGAATGTAAAGGCGAAGAGAAGGCAAAAGGAGGGCATAGGAAATGTTCTGCAAGGAATGCAATGTAAACAATTTCTTAAGAGCCTGCAGTTCATAACATACTGTATGTTTTGACAAGGGGATGCGCCAATAGTATTTAATTGTATTCTGTTTGTTGTTTGAATGAAACATGACTTTTTGTGGTGATGAATGACGAGTACTGAAAATTTCAGCTGCACTCCGTCAAAAAGGATAACGGTGCATCCCTAGTTTTAACTTCATTTATTTTATTTAATGTGGATCTGCAACCATCGCTCTTCTTTCTTACATGCATTACAGTACCTTAAATGTGATATTTTCGTTTCAGGTAACAAAAGTAGCTGTATATCTGATGCTAAGTTTAATTTTGAGCGGTAAAACAAAGACAAAAAAAATGACCAATCATTACTCAAAAAACTCAAGTCCAGCTATTACCATGCAGTCAAGTTTACTGTAAATAAACAGTAATGTTAAAGGTGGAATATTTTAATAGTTGTAATATTAAAAAAAGAAACAAAAAACACAATATGCCAAAAAATGTGTGGGGGGGGGGGGGGTTAGGGGGCTTGATTACTTGAGATGCATCCGTGAAGGTTTTGGCTGCAGTGAGGATGTGATATAATCCAAGATCCAGCATTGCCAAAATCAACCAGTGACTTCAGCATTCTTAAGGAATGGAATGTGACTGCTAATTGTGTACTAATAGTGGAAAATGTAAAGAGGGAAACATTGATTTGGCCTTTCATCAACTTCCATGCATATCAACTGAAAAAGCATGTCAGGTAATCCACTTACATAACAGCTTTTATTTTTATTTAAAAGCTTTATACTTTTATAGCAGAAAGTGCAGCGAGTCAGAGTGAGGCCCATGTGATGCGCTGTCCGGCCCAGACATGAAACATCTAAACAACTGTAGGAGGGAGCGTCATGAAATTTGGTACAGACATCCATAGTGCCCCGATGATTAATCCTAATGACTCCGGGCTTGACCTTTGGCGTTGCCTCTCGGAGCGCCAGCAGGTGACATACCCTGACAATGAACATCTGCTTGGATGGACTGGCCGACATCTTTTCTATGAATCCCAGATGATGTTTGAGAAGACTTTGATGAAAGCTCAGATGTTCCTGCTTTGGGATTATTTTTTAACAAATTCAATTTGGATGGGAGATCTTGAATATTTGTTGAAAAATTAATATATATTTCACAATGGTGAGAATTAAAGAGCAGTAACAACACAAATGCTACACTTGCCAATCTTGACATGATAGTGATGTCATTGTTGGCATTTTATCCAAAGCACTGCAGTGCTAAAATGCAGCTGCACAGTGTAGAGAATAAAAACAAACTCTGGTCCAAGCCTGGTCGCGGTCCATTCAATAAATTTTCATCTTCAGTTTTGGGCCCACACCTTTTAAAACAGCTTGTTGAACCCTGACCCCTCCGACTCTATGACCTCTGTAAGAAAATAAACCGCGTACAGGGGGTCCCTGGTTTATGACGTTTTGAGGATTCCCTGTACCCACTCAAGAGAAAACTGAAGAGAGTAACCCCCAAAAACAAACAACTGAAAGAAGCTGTGGTAAATGTTTGGGCCAAGTCCACCTCCAGACTTAAAACCTACAGCGGATTCATTTTTATTTTACCTGCTAAAGAGGAGACTCAAAAGAGAAAATAGATAATAGATAAGCGACAAAGCGGCTACAGTGGCCAAGTCCATCCTCACAATTAAACTCTACAGAAAATGCATTTTAACTGCAAGAGACAAAACTGAAGGGCGAAATCCCTCCAAATCAAGCAAACAACTCAAAAATACTGCAGTGACCTTTTCTAATATGTTTACCATTTGTATTTAATTGTTTTTTATTGATGGATTCTAAGTGTTTTTCAACACAAATAGTTATGGTAACTAACTACTGAGTTAGCAGAACCAATGCCCCCAAGTTGACAACATACAAGTGCAAGAAGTCTAAGACTTACACTGAGGTTTCTGTCCCAGATCTGGATGGTTCCATCCTGGCAGCCGGCCGCTATGAGCTTTCCGTCGCGGCTGTACGTGCAGCACGTGGGGGTGACCTTCTTCCCTTGGACTGAGCGAGGCTTGAACACAGACTTGTGCTTCTTTTCCGACGTCACGTCCCACGTTCGCACAGTTCTGCAGAAAAAGAAACGGGAATGTCATTGATCTTCAACTAAGAGGCATGAATCAAGTTCTAAAGAAGATAGCCGTCCAAGCATAATGGGTCATTAGAGACATCCCTGTGGTGATAAATCAGAGTCTTGAAGAGATACAGTGAGCATGGACATGTGGTTAAGAAGCTACATTTCACAGGTTGTAGGGGAGCAAACAGTAGATCAGGTTGATGGGCTTGAAGCCGCCATGGAACTCAAGTCTCGCCTACATCTGTTGAGCACACGCAAAACTCATTTGAATTCCAGTATTACGACGTGTTGGGATGGTCATCAAAAGTGAATAGTAAATGAATTGATTACTAAGAATTATTGATGATTGTGAGGACTATCAATTTAAAGGTGTCCTGGAAGTAATTGAGTTTGGAGCAAGAGTTTGGAACATTCTGAGGATTAAGTTTGGTGTTAGGGTAAGGGTTTCAGGTTTAGGCACTAAGTTGTTCAGAGGTAGGAAGAGCATTTCCACATACCTTGAATATTTTTAGCTGGCAGCTAACTGCGATGAAGTTGTCAGTGGAGGGACAAAGGTGACATCATAAATTTTACAAGTCTCCATTTTGACTATTCAAAGACTGAGCACAGAACAAGACTCCAAATGTTTCTGCAACCAACTGTGTGCTGTAGCGAACGCCAAGACCTTTTAGGTCACGAGGTCAGGCCGAGGTGCATAAACACACAGTCAGGGATGCTACTACTAACAGAATTCCTCCTCCGCTGCCGCCTAGAACGTTGCAGACGTGCACTCTCAAAGCCGTGTTTGGACAACGTCTAACAATGTGACACAAATGCCAGCTCAAGAGTTACGGCTTGAGTAAGAGCTGGCAAGGGTCAAAGAAAACTGTTTGATCCGTCGTCGTGCTTGAATCAACACAAAGCAAAAGGAGTTAACAAGGCAAACGAGAACAGCACTCAGGCCTCCACCAAGGCGGAACATTCCTAAAGATGTCCGTCTAATTCATTGAAAAAAACAAAATCTGACACATTCCACTCCAGTCCTGTAGGTGGCAGTAAATAGACAAAGTGCATATGTGAGAGACAATCAGAGAGACTGCTGGAACTGGACAGGATGACTAACGTGTCAAACTGCTGCCTCTCACTAACATCTCTGTTATGTTTACAGACCCAGTGCAACTGTCAAGACAATAAAGACATTGCAGACAGGAAACTGTAATGCTATTTATATCTTAAAGACATTTTCTCCAAAGTATGCTTGCTTTCACATTGGAGAAAACGGAGACATCTTGGAGTCCACAAGTTTCTTAAGTCTATATGTTCATTACAAGTTGGCTTTTTATAAGGTGGGTTTTGCGGTTTTGCAAAACTTGCTGTTCTCTAACAAGAAGCTGAACAGCAAAATCCACAACAGATGTTGGATGAATAAAAAATCTAAAGGATGTCTACTTCTATGCCTTCCCGTGATTCTTCCAATCTCTTGGTATCTCTGTGGCTATCTTCTTATGCCGCTTCCCTCTAAGAGTATTTCAAAAGCGAGGCATCTTTTTGAGTCACTCTGTAGAATGTGGATTGTTATGGAAAAGTAACACCGACTGATATATAGTATGTGGAAGCCAGCAAAAACATTTTGGTGCCGTTCCTTATCCCTGCACCCTTGTTTTCCGTTCAGTCAGCAGTCCCCTGTTTCCCCCTCCGTTCCCTCAACACAAAGGCTTCAGTGAATGTAATAAAATGAGGACCATACATCTGCATTCATGCGTGGGCACTTTATGAGGTAGACCAGCGGTTCACACATCAACTGAGGAGAGACAATTCCCCCATTGGCCTCCCAGATTTTATCCGTCCATCAGGTTACAGGTCTAGCGGGGGTGATGGTGATCATTTTGCCCGATGTAGAGATAAAGGAGAGATATTGTAGGTCTGCACAGCTTGCACAGGGTTATTTATTGGTCAGGTTCTGGTGACTGAATTTGCTGCATGATGGCAGGCTGACTGACTGGGGCTGTGTTTTGGGAAAGGGGGATTAGGAGGGATATTTGAGGATGCTCCATCCTCCATCATAGCTGAGCAGAATAAAGTGTGGAGGATTTATGAGTAGGCATAATGGCGCTCAAAGCAAGAAACGGAGAGAGAAACTACTGTGGTCAAAGCAATGTGATAGGAGGAGCGGATTTGAACTGGACAGAAATACTAAAACAAAGTTAGGGTCGGATGAGGTCAGAGGTTGGGAATTCAGGTTGGCTTGGATTTTGGCGGTAAAGGAAATTAAGGGTAGAAGAGTTTAGTTAGGTTAAGAAGGAAGAGGTTATGATTAGGCTTGGTAAAAATTAGGGTTGGTTAGGGGTTAGCGTTGGTTGAGGTGGTTAGGTTTGATTGGGATATAGGCAAGGGTTTCAGGGTTAAAGCTGCCGTTAGAGTGGAAACCAATGGCTTGAACTGGACTACACAACTAAAACAAGGTTATGGTTCAGGTAAGGGTTTTGGGGTAAAATATATAAAAACTAAGTAAGTTAGAATCCACTGTGGCCCAAGCAAAATGATAGAAATTCCAGAAGATTTCCCAGTCCCAGTGGCTAGCATTGGACTATAAAACCAAAACAAGACGGTCTAAAAATTCAGCTGTGACTTAAGACTGAACAAGGACAAATTCCCATTTCCCGCCTTAAAGGTATGGCATGTGTGTGTTTTCAGAATGGACATGGAAGACTAACAGTGTATGGCGGGTTATTGTCTGAGACGCACTGGACTGCAGATGAACCAGACGCTCAGAAAAAAAAAATCTTGCAGTGATTTTTTTTGCTGTTGATCCTCAATTTTTCAACCCTTGATAACACGAAATAACGTGTTTATGGACAATGGCCTGATATGTTCTTACAACAGTTCAAATCAGTATTTCAGTATTTCAACAGTATAATTTATGTCAGACGACTAAAACAAAATAATATTCCATGAGAGTGCAGACTATCATGTAGTGCTGTCACTATCAAATATTGTTAGAATCGATTAATCGACCCATTTTCTTCCCCCTGATTACTGTTTATTAAACAAAAACAAAGCTGTTTTGTAAATAGCCTGTCCCTCGAAAGGAGAGTGTCATCCCGGTGAATCCCGGCCGTGTGTTCAAATCCAGCTGCGCCCTTGTAAGCGGGCCAGAATGACGGGAATCCCAGGAAACATTCCTCAAATTGTGTCTTTACGGGTGTGAAATGTGTGTGCGTGACATATGGATTGCATTAGCTGGTGGCCATTCGTCCAATCTTCACTTGACTCCCTATAGGCTGTGTGTGTGTATGTTCACCTGGGGCACCAGGAAATAACATACAAGGAATACACGTCAATCCCGTTCCCGATGATTCTATAAATGCATCAAGTTTGTTAGCATTCAG
Organism: Festucalex cinctus; assembly: GCF_051991245.1. Taxonomy (NCBI): domain Eukaryota; kingdom Metazoa; phylum Chordata; class Actinopteri; order Syngnathiformes; family Syngnathidae; genus Festucalex; species Festucalex cinctus. Next base: position 12,058,502 of record NC_135425.1, on the reverse strand, counting down.
AGACATAACAGCCCGGATGAAAGGCTTAGCTGGCATTTAGTAAAACCTCTACCTTGTTTTTGATGAGCATTAAGGTTTACTATGGTACAATATTTTCCCGCTGGTCTTTATGGTGGTAACTTGGGGAGCCAAGTATTTTTTTGTTGGTGCTTTTTTTTAAAACAAAAAATGTGGGACAATCGCCACCACCTGCTGTCACTACTTCCTTCCAGAGGAAAATGCTCTGCGCTAGTGAACATTTCCGAGAAGCCGGGTCGCAGCTGCCATGAATGAAAGTCGGAGCAACTGGAGCTTTAATTAAAAGCGTTTGGGCGGTCCAATGATCATGCTTAATAAGCTATTCACATAAACAACAAAAGAGGATCCAAAACGGCTCCAAAGACAGAATGCTGTCAGAATGAATGTTTAAAACGTATAGAAGGTAGTTTCAAACACCCGCTGGTACAGTTGGCCGACTGGCGTGCATTGAAGAAAAGAAAAGAAAGAAAAAAAAAAAAGAAAAAGGCTATTGATGACGAGCTTTGACAATATCAACATGTGTTCAATAGCCATCTTGTTTCTTTGTCAGTATATGATTCATTTACAATGCATGTGCAGTTTTGAAGGTGTGATTCAGGTCCACACCAGTTTCATTTTTACTTGGCTTAAAGGAGACATTGGGCATTTTTTCCCCACAGTCTTCAAGTGTCTTTATGTTTTCATCAAAATACCCAACAAATCTAAAAACTTACAGAACCCTTTTCACACTATTTTTTTTTAGCCTTCTAGCTAACCGGGGCAGCAGCTGAGATTGTAAGAGGTTAAAAAACTAGCTTCCATATAGAATGTAAAGTAGGAATTTTCACTCATGGAGGCAGCTCTACATTTTAAGTGCTGTAATTTTAATAGCATATTTTTCCTCATGGTGATCATACCGCCAGAATTTAATATTGGCCCATGCCTACTTCTGACAGTGCAGCCCTCGCACGCCCTTTTTCATGGCGAAAATCTCCTTGAAATGATTATTAAACTCTGAATCCGTGCTTCGCCCACATTCAATGCCATAGGTAAAAAAAGATTCTCAATTTACCGTCAGCCACCTGTCTAAGAGTACCTGCTTCCGATCAGTAATCATTTGCATAAAATCCCTTGTAGGAGTTGCTCAAAATAAAAGGAATGGATTTTGCACAAAATAGCTGCTTCAAAACAAAATGGCTGACTTCCTGTTCACTTTTTGGCACAGGTATTGGAGACTTTTCAAAGTGTCCAACCAAAACTAGCGTCGGTGGTAATTTTGGTTTCTATTTTCATTATATGTCACCAAGCGAGTCTTAGTCAATGTACGAAGAATGTAATTTGTACAAAAAGGCTGCTTCAAAACAAAATGGCTGACTTCCTGTTCGATTTCTGGCAGGGGTCTTTGAGATTTTTCAATGTGTCCAACCCAAACTGGTTTTGGTTGTAGTTTTTTTTTCAGCTTTCGTTAGATGACACTTTGTGAGTCTTGGTCAAAGTACAAGGAATGGAATTTGCACAAAATGGCTGCTTCAAAACAAAATGGCTGACTTCCTGTTCAATTTCTGGCCATAGGTTTTTTGAGACTTTTTCATGTGTCTAACCAAAACTGGTGTCAGTGGTTTTTCTTGTTGTTTTTTTTTACTTTCATTTACTGTCACTGAGAGTTTTGGTGGCTTGCAAAATTTTTTTGGGGAATATTGAAGATAACCAAAGGACATTAATTAATCAGAAGAGCAATAAATGATTCCATGAGGGCCAACACACCATATGTAGAAACACATTTGAAGCTGTGATATGTTTGTCACCTGTTAATATAGTGGGAATTGAACTTGTGCCAAGTGGTGAGGCAGGTGATGAGACGCCAACACTCTTTCCATCACCGAGACTCCCATCGAGCAGGCTGCACCTGCGGCTGCCTCCCCCACGCATGCAACCCCTTTTACGCTCGACAGGCGCTAACGTGCCAGGGGAGGATTTCCAGAGCCTCGACGAGAGCTAAACAAACACAAGTCACATCTGGGAGGCTTGCTGTGCCTGTAAACAGCGGGCAGAGGCCTTTCCTGTTTCTAATTAATAACCACCGCCGCGGCTTTCTAACGCTGCCTCTTGTCGCACTCAATCGGAATCAATGCTGCAGTCTTGCCCCAACTCACATTTTTAAAGGAGACATCGTCCGCATACATTTTGGATATGGGTGTTTTTTTCCATGAATTTGGAAGGTCATTTAAAGACTAAAAAGAAATGGACCTATCATGGAACCTTGAGGGACTCCTGACCACATCATTCTATTGTGATTATGATTTCATCCAGTTAACGGCTTTTCTGAAAAATTTAACTGAGTTCGTTTGGATAGTAAGAGCCTATCAAAAAATTATGGGTGATTGTGCTATTATGCTAATGATAATAATAATAATAATAATAATAATAATAATAATAATAATAATAATAATAAACCTAATTTAAAAATATATTTTTTAAATCAAATACACCTTTCGTGAGCTGCCTTTTCTCCATTTATTCTGAATTTTGCAAGATTGTGACATGACAGTTTGGCTAATTTACGTAATACCGATATTGTGGCAGTTTTAATATATATAAATGTTTTTATTTTTTTTTATTTTTATTTTTTACAAGGTTGTGTTCACTTTTTACACCCACTGTGTGTTTCAGTGGACAATTGTAAATCCCTCCTCTCAAGAGGCATATCCAGGATTAGAGGACTCCCTGCTGGTGGCAAAGTAGAGCTGTGTAGCTGCCAGGTAAGCAAGCTTTGCATAAACTTTGGGATCAAAGCATCCCTTAACTCTTTGCCCGCCAAAAAAGTTTAATAACATTTAGTAAAATCACGATGTATGCCGCCATAAACGTTAAGTGACGTCAACTACTTTTTTTTTTTTTTTTTTTTTACTATATCAGTGGTCAGTGCAACGTCCAAGTGCAGCACAGCCGGGTCAATGAGTTGTGAAATCAAAAACACCCACTAACTATGGCCAGCAGATGGCAGCATTGTATCTCTTTTCAATGGGCTGCCGATGTATTGAATTACTCAACTCAACTCAAGTTTATTAAACCTCGCAGTGGTAGCTGCTCGGGCCCTAACTAGAGCTGCAAATTACAATGAAACATGACGCAAACTGATGAAATAGAGTTTAGAGTTTTTTTGCTTCGAAAAATGAGTTAGAATCCTCGAAATCCGCTGGCATTGGGGGTTGTTTTTGATAACGTGTGGCAGTAAAAAGAGTTAAAGAGGCACAAAAAATAAATGCATAAAAAGAGTTAGGCCTACCCGTCATTGGAGCATGTCATGAACTCCTCTTTTATTTTGGGATGCCAGCTGCCGTCGTTGAGCATCGCCGTGTGACCCTAAAGAGAAGAAGCAGGCAGTTTAAAACAAAAACAAAAAACGACAAAACAAAAACGGAAAGAAAAAAAAATGAGCCCTTTGACTTCCCTGACAAGTGAAATGAGGTTATTTGCTTTGTGCTTATAAAAAGATATTTGCATGCTTCACTGCATTTGTCCTTAGTTTTCATACTTATTTACTAAGTGATAAATCCAGTGAGCTAGTACACAGGGTGTATAAGTGCATAAGTTGGTTGCGTTTCATCCTGAGCAATGTTTAAGCCAAGTTTAATGTACCTGCAGGCTATTTAAAACAAACGTCCGGTAGGAATTCTGCAAGATTAACGACCAAATTGGTCGTAAAAAAAGAAAAAAAAAAAAAAAAAAAAGTGTAAGTAAAGTGTGGCGTGACCTCTTTTCGCTGTTTCCTCTGCGGGAATTCCTCATAACAAATGATTCAAAGTGGAATAACAGAAGGGTAGCCCCTGTGCCCCCAACTTTTTTCGTTTCTTTTTTTTTTTTGTGGCAATTTATGTCGAAGCAATACCTGACCGATAAGTCAGACAATATAGCTATTAAAATAAACATAAATCAACCGATTTTTGTTTCCTCTTGTAAATTTTAGCCTAAGGAAAGCCTGACCAATTCATCGGTCTACATAAGCTCTTTTAAAATCAGCAAAAATCATCCAAATTTTTTTCTGTCAATTTCACCCAATTTTTGTTTTTTTTGTTTTTTTGTCAATTTTACCTGGAACAAGGACTGACTGATTAATCGGTCAATAGAGCGCTTTTAAAATCGTTAAAATCTTCCTCTCTTTAGTTTTTCCTCTGGTCTCTTGAGATCTCCCTAATCTGTTGGAATTTAGAGGTTTCTGGGGTTGGCATAAGATTCAGGTTTTGTAAACATGTGGGTGGCAGGTGGTGTTTAGTTGGTCCTGGATTTCACTTTGATTCATCTTTCTTTACTTTGACCTTTCCTCTGGTATCCTGACCTTCTGAACCTCACGACTCTGGTGAGACTCTGAAGTATCCGGTTAAGGTAAAGGGTAATAGGATTTTTATTAGGTGTTAGGTGAATTAATGAGTACAAATTTACACAAATTCACACGCACACAAATGTACACGTACGCACATTTAAAAAAGCGAGAGAGAGAGAGAGAGAGAGAATGAATGAACAATTCTGAGCTCTATCTTAATTAAAAAAAAAAAAAAAAAAACGTAAAAAAAAAAAAATAACATCGGCCAATGTTTTTTTTCCTGCTTATTTCAGACGATTTTTTTTACCTTCTCAACATAAATAAATTACAACAAACGGCTAAGATATATTGAGATTCAAAGTATGGAGCATACATTTGTCAAAAACATTGAATAACAATAAAAAAAAAATTAAAATCGGCAAATTTACTTTAGAAAATGTACTTGCACTGTCTCAAATTTTGGGGGTAAAATGTCACCTTTGAGAGCAGTCTTCGAGCCCTTATTATTATTTTTTTTAAATTCATCGTCCCATTAATCACTTATTCTGCCAAAAATCAGAATCAGCCTCAAAACTCAAGTAAACTAAATATTGAAAATTAAATGAACGTAAACACAATCAAAATTCAGAAGTCACTTAAAAGAACACTTCCAATACTCAAATGCATTTAATATCAGAAAATTACTTACTTTTGATACTAAAATACATAGACTTTTTACTCAAGTAAGGTAACTTACTTTGACTATTTATTTTCTGATCACTTTCAGGTCCTTTACATAACAATTCTACACGGGAGGTAGCAAGCGTGTATGAAAAAACATTTGCCTGGTAACCAACAATCCGCTCGCTTAAACACAGCAAAACATCAGCAAGCCATTAGCGTCCCCGTCTTTGTAAACGCAGGTGCAACAAATCCACTGTTGACTCCTTACGGCAAGTGCAAAGCATTGTTTTGCACACAACAACAAAGTGTTCCCTCCTGGCTCCACCTTGATGCTATTATGCATTGGCAGGGTTACCCTACAACCAACAACACAGCAAATCAGATCCAGTTTGTCCTGAGTAGCAGCAGCACAATGCGCATCAAATGACGGATACTGATGAAAAAGCAGAAAAAAATAAAATATCCAACCATTTACCCATTCGTACGATGTACAATTTAGAGCAAGGATATTCAAAATAGGTTCTGACCAAGATGGGTTTTATTTGATGTTTTTTTAAGCTGGTGGCAGAATAAAATTTAGCAAAAATCTGGCTTTTTTGTGAGGGAGATTTTTGAATGTGAATTTGATTGGAGTCTTTGACTTATGCCAGGGGTGTCAAAAATATGGCCCACGGGCCAGAACCGGACATTTGGCTGTTACTTAGGATATGATGAAATAAGTTGGCCCTCATTTTTATTAAAAATTTCAGACAACTGTGCAGTAAGAAGATAATAAATAGGAATATTTTCAGAATGTACGTTAAATATTGTGAGCTATTGTTATTTATACGTTATTAGGCCACAAATGTATAGGTATGGCCCACTTGAGACCAAGTTAAGGTAAACATGGCCCCAGAATTTAAATTAATTTGACATCCCTGTCTCGTGCTCTAATGTGTTAATGTGAAAATTAAAAAATAAAAAATGTCAGAAGAGCTAATATCGTCTGTTTAAAATGGCTGGCTGATTAATCGGTCAGGCCCTAATCAATACTATACAAAAACAAATTATGTAACACCATATAACTACCACGTATATCATCTGGAGCAGTTTACATTCATTATTTGATAACATGACAAAAACATCTGTCCAAACAAAATCGGTTCATTTTTTGACGATTTTAAAGGAGCTAATATCGGTCAATTAATAGATTGGTCAAGCCCTAGTTGAAAATAAGAGTGCACCAATCACAATTTTCTGGCAGATCTCAGATTCCCAATACTTAAAAAGTCTGATCTGCCGATCCTGATTTTTGTCAATCAGATTTTTTTTCTTCTTGTTTTATTTTAAAACATTGCCCAACACCTGTGAAAACAATACAAACAGGTTGTTTTGACAGAACATGATATGATTCTCACAAATAAAAATTAGTCATCTCACAACAGAAGACGACAGTGGCTGAATTTTTCAGACCTCAGGGACAAGATCAGTTTTATCGTCTTAAGGGATCGGACAATCACAATTCATTCAAATTTGAGTAAATCGGCGACGATCCCTAGTCCGGGCTGATGGATCAGTGCACCACTAGTTCAAACTAAGGGACATTTACGATGTACTTCAAAACAAAAAAAACAAAAAAACAATAGTGTTTGGCATGGCTAGCACAGAATCCTCGAACTCGGGCTTTTAAAGTTCAATCAAGTCGCACCTTGGTGTTGACCATATCGACGATGTACTGGTCTCCCTTGATGCACTCCATCACATTGAAGCCGTCACGGTCCAAGACCTTGGCCTGCGCGTTTCCCGACACCACCAGGATGCGGTCCCCGGTGATGCTGTACTGCAACGCTCGGATCTGATGACTTCAAGGGGACAATCGAAACTCAACAGTGCAACCACAAAGGATACATTTTGCTGTTTAGTAACAAGTACAGTGTTCCCTCGTTTATCGCGAGTGTTACGTTCCAAAAACTACCCGTGATAATGGAAATCCGCATTAATTAAAAATAAATAAAATAAAAAAAAATCCCATTAATTAAATATATTTTTTCAGTTATTATTTACGTTTTTTTTTTATTATAAATGTTTTTTCATTCAACATATAAGTTCTTTTTTCATCTACATTCATTTTTTCCATTTTTTTTTAATTTACTTATTACAGTATACTCGGAATGTAATAACACTTAATATTGAGGCACTTACTTACTAATGCACGCAAAGATTGAGTTCCTCCACATATTGACTCGCTTCACAAGCATATTACGCTCACTTTCATCTGACCATTCGCGTGGATTTTAAACATAGAAGGGCCAAAACACGCCTAATGAAAATTAAACTGCACTAAGAAACTAGCCACCAGAGGGTGCTGGAAACGCACAAATGGAAATCAACCTGACCTTTTTAACAGATGTGTAGCTTTTAAATGTTGTCAACATTACGACGACAGTATTATGGCAGTTTTGATATCATGATATCACGATATTGCCGTTATCGTTACATCCTTACAGTATACAGCACAGTATTTTTTTTTTCATTTATTAAGTTTTTTCGTTTTTAGTATGATTTTTATTTTATTATGAATGCTTTTTCATTCGTTTTTTTTTTCATTTACAGTAATATTTTCCATTAAAAGTATGTTGTTGTTTTTAATTACTTATTACAGTATACGGAAAAGTATATATTTTTTCATTTATTATATATGTTTTTTCATTTTAGTATGATTTTTAATTAATTAAGAATGGTTTTTCATTCATCACTTGGTTTTTTTTCCCATTAAAAGTATGTTAATTTTTTTTTTATTTACTTTTATAACACAGTATATATTTTCTATCTTGGGAATGCAATGTCGTGGAGAGACAGAATAAACACCATTGTAAAGGTCTTGTCGAGATGAATCCGCGGATGCCCATATGTCCCCAGTCGGATGTAGGGTTCGAGAAATACAGCCGCGCACAGACCCAAAAATAAAAACTAAAAATAAACCAAAAAGCGCATTGTTTAAAAAAAAATAAAAAAAAAACACGCTGTAAAAAATCCGCAAAACAGCGTGGCTGTGAAACAAACGAGTGAACACTGTATTTCACATTTATATAATGTCACTGGCATTTGCTTTCTCGACAAGCAAAGAGGGGTGGGGGAATCCCAATTAAAATGGATTTTTGAAAAAAAAAAAAAAAAAATGCCATCCCGCCCAGCCCTAAGTTGCACGCATGAGCGCGACAGTGCATGCGAGCCAAGTGTGCACCACTTAACCCGGCTGAGATTAGCAATTTAGGTCACTATCAAATAGCATTAACGCAGCGGGAAGTGGCCGGAGCATCAACATATCGGCTGCGCAGCGTCAAAAAAAGTTCAAAGCAAAAATGAAATTGAGGCTCAAAGTGGCAAACATCTGTGGAGTCGGAAGCACGGAAGCTCCCGGAGAGAGATGTAATCAACTTAAATGTCCGGCTACAAAACGGAGAGGTCTGCTGGAAACCACAAATACCATTTGGATCTTTTTTTTTTTGCGCCGGTGAATCACACGCAAACAAACAGTCGCTACCATCTGCTTGTAGGATAAACAATTGTGTGTGCGTGGTGGATGTTGGGGATGTGGCACGACACGCACATGTGTCAGGGCTTCTCTGCAGCGGTGGGAAATCACCGAGTACAAGTCTTTCGGTACCTTGACTTACGGGGTTGTCATTTTGATTTTTGACGTCTATAGTCGTGAATGGCACTGAATGAGTCAACTCAGGAAAGTGGACCCACCAATCGCACGGTTGCAGGGAGCGGAAGGCCTGCAGAGCTCGGTCCATGCCGGCAAAATCCCAGAAGCGCACATCGAAGTCGTAGCCGCCCGTCACCAGGCGGGCGCCTGACGGGTCCAAGGCCATAGCGGACACCTGAGGAAAGGGACGCAGGGTCAACTATCGTTTGCAAAAGGAGACGATGAGGAGGTGGGCGGGTACCGTCTTGGTGCCGTGTAGCAGGGTGATCTCGTGGGTGTCCGGAATCTTCTTGACGGGATTCTGTGGCGGGAAAGAGGAACACGGAGTGTTGTTGTGTTTCAATGATGGTTTTCGGATTTGTTTAGAGGGCTTAGCTGTGGTGGTGCAGTTGATTTTATTATTGTTACCCATTTGAAATACATGAAAAAAATAGGAGTCCATTTTTTTCCACTTTTGGCATTTTCTTTGATTTAAAGTTTTTACAATTACAGTATTTAAGGTCATTTTGCTTTTTTACTTTTGTTGAAAATTTATTTTTATTTTATTTTTTTTAAATCATTCTTCATTCTCTTTATCTCGGTTGTTTTTAACATTTTTTACCATTATTCAAAATGCTATTATTGCTTGATTTTAATTTTGTACAAAATATTATTTCAATCAAATTTACATAACTTTTAATAATGTTTAAATAAACCAACAAAAGTCTGCATTTTTTTATATATTTGAGATATATAAGCAACAATCATTTTTGTCATTTTTGAAAATAATTTCAAATATTTAAAATAAATAAAACAAATAAGACTTTGCGACTGTTTCATTCCATTCTTTTTTCTGCAACTTTATCTTATAGCGTTGAATTAAAATTATTTTAAATATCTTATATAAATGTCAATCCTTTTGAAAATTATTTAAAATCAGCATGCACACCTACTTGTTTTTTTCCCCCCCCATTTTTAACAACCTTTAATAGTTTGACGTATAGTTTGACTCAGTGTGGATGAACTTCTCCTGGGTGCCTTTCCTCACAGGGTTGTTCTGTGCCCCGCCATGTTGTGGTATGCGTGTGTGTCTGTGGGTACAATCATGGCAATCATTGGCTTTTTCTTTTTATTGTATTATGGATGTTTTAATTGTTCAGCACTTTGAGTTGCATTTGAATGTATGAAAGGTGCTATATAAAGAAAGTTTGATTTGATTTGATATATAAATTATGTTCATTTTTTATTTTCAATATTTAAAATAAATACCAATCAGCCTGATTTTTTTTTTAAATAATTTTTACAATCTTTACTATAGCTAACACAACATAATAGTGTGTCTTTTGATTTTTTTTTTTTCATTTAAATTATTGTTAAACTACCACTACAAAATGGTGTTTACTGGTGCTGCCATCTAGTGGAGGTGCCTTCAAACAACAGCGCACAATCTGGAGGCATTATCATCACATACGTCATCCTCATCGTCCTCATCATTTTGCTCATCCTCATCTTCGTCGTCGCTGTCACTTTGAGGGGCACCGCCTTTGTAACCAGGAGGAAGAGGGGGTCCAACCAGATCATCATCATCATCATCATCATCATCATCATCATTCTCCTTCTCCTCATTGTTTGAGTCTTTTTGGGGTGGTGGAGGGCCAACAGGTTCGGAGTCTGAACTGCTACTGTCCGTGTCCTCTTTTCTGTAAACATTGAACAAAACAACCAAGATTGACGACCTACTTTTAAGCATTAACTTTGTCTTGAATCCCTAATTTGAAACCCTAATTGTGTCTTAAAACCCTACATTGAAATTTGAAACTCATCTTAAAAACTCTACTTTGAAACTATAAAGGCTTGAAAACATTTTGAAGCCCTAATTCGGTCTTGAAACCAAAATTTAAAAGCAACATGAGAATTATATGAAAGAAAACAAAAAGTAAAACCTTAACACTGTCTTAAAATCCTAGTTTGAAACCACCCCAATTTCAAGATCCTGTTCTGAAATCCTACTTTAAAACCCAAACCCAGTCTTGAAATCCTAATTTGAAAAGCTAAATGTGAATTGAAACCCTATCTTATCTTATATGTAAAATGGGAGGCAAAATAAAGCAACTACCTGGAGGTGGCTGCGGCCTTCTCCGTGTCTTTCTGTATGAGAACCGATGTTGAGCTTTCGCCTTGCGCCTCCACTTCCATCAGCCTGTCATCTGAACAAAACAACGTTTTAAGGGCATCAAATCTGGACTGTAGCAAGACGAGCGTGCAGGTTGATGTATGTCACCTAACACTTGGCGACTCCTCTCGATGGCCGTTCGCCTGGTCTGTTCGAAAATGGCTTCCAGGTCAAACGTGCGGGCCTTCTTTCCTGGTGGTGACGAATTTGAAATGGAAAACTTATCAGAAGTGCACTTCAAATATCATGAAGTACTAGTTTTTTACCCTCATACATACCAAAGCCAGAAAATCCCATAACTGAGGCGATGTCGCCATCGTTGTTCATCCTGCCTGATAATTAGGATTTTAATAAAAGAAATGTTCAAGAAACGTTCACTCTAAAACTAGGTGAATATCACAACCACAGACTTCACATTTTCTTTTTGAAAAACTAACCATTTTCTAGTCATTCATATAACAACTATCCACTGTGGGTAAATTCCTGTATACTGTGTGCACTCATGATATGCAGATTAAACACATACAAGCAATGTTAACATTATTATCAAGTAAAATGTTAGCACATTTACATTCTTTTGTTTTACTTTAATTCATCTCAATATGCAATAGGTCTATGATACATATATAAAGACATTAGAAAATATTTAATTGTAAATTTATCACTGCAATTAAAGTACTTCCCAAATTGTACTCATTATCAATTACCATAAACCGACATACATTATTTTAATCTTAAACATTATATATTTTTAAACAGTTATATGGATGTTTCCTTCCTCAATGCTGTTGTTGGTGTTTGTTCGTGATTGTACCATAAAATGTACGTGTCCCTATCTATCCATAATTTTAACTGCTAAATCTATATTAAAGGGTTCGATAATCAGTTGACAGAATATAGTGTAAGTAAGTAAGTAGTACTAGTTTGTGAGGGAAAACAGCAGCTAAGCTAACACAACACAGGCTAAAATCTAGCAAAAGCGAAGTTTCCTTCACATACAATAACTTACACAAAGGCGGAAGGAAAACCTAAGGAAATACCGTCAACGGGGACTAACATAATGTTCCAATTGCAATTTATGTTGAAATAAAAGATAACTTAGAGCAAAAATTGAGTACCTTCGGTGTTGTTAGAATCCATGTTCGAAACGAGAATTCTTCTTCTACGGAGCTCTTGTCTTATCGATAGTGCCCCCTCGTGTTTCATAAACGAGGTGACGCATGTCTTCATGTTTGAAGTACAGTATGAAATACAGTAACTGGTATAAACATAAAGCAAACTTTATTTCCTTTTTCAATCCAATTTAATTTCAAACTCGAGTCAGAAAACACCAGTCATTCATGTCCTCTTCATAATATGATCAATAACGGTAAATATATGCACATTTTGAACGTTGCTATCATTCAAAAGCTGTTTTTACACATTGAAAAAAAAAAGGTCACTTTTAACTCATTCACTGCCAGTCATTATAGAAAATTTTTACATTTCCAATACTCACGTGATATTCCATTCAATAATTATATATAAACCGAATCTACCAAATAACAGAATAGACTCCCTACTTTTTGTCCCGTCCCGTTCTTTTATAATTGACAGCAGAAAAATGTAGGTTTGCCAAAATACAGCCATTTCTCCCATGGACTCTGAAACTGTGTTTATTTCCTATAAAATGGGGCAATGATGTCATCTACCGGTGGTTGGGCATCAGTAAAGTTGTTTCCAAGTTTGATATTTACAGTGGAGCATGCTCAGATTCGCCCCCATTTAGCACCGCTCTAAAAAATACAATTGACAAGTATACTTGTCAAAGGCAGTGAATGAGTTAATTCCAAAATGAGCCCCAAATATTATTCCATGATTTGCAAAATGCTTTCTGAATATGACGACTACATATTTGGTGGATAGATAAGCCTTTTCCATGAAAATTACCACAAATAAAACCTTATTTGATTGTGTTGATAGTTCCAGATATAGAACAATCTGGACACAACTATAAAGTCAAATTTCCATAATATGTATCTTTGAATAGAAGTAAGAAAAAAGATAGAAAGTGAACTTTATTTCTGACACTGTACTGTGTAGAAAAGTGAGAAAGTAGAAAAAAAAATCAAGCAGAAAGGTTGCACATAATTTCCAAAACAGTGTACATATTCCGTGCTTCTACAAAGTATTCACAGTTTTACTCACCCACACACACACACACACACACATACTTTTTATGTTAGAAGTTACAAACTTATTACAAAATTTCCCCCTCCAATTCTACACAGATTTCATAACGTGACAATGTGGGGAAAAAATTACGACATATGTACATAAGTATTCATAGCCTGGGCCATGAAGCTCAACGGACATAATAATGCCCTTATTTGTCTTTAGCATTTTTTTTTTTTTTCAGAACTCATGGTTAGGAAAACTTATGGCAAAATACCTGCACAAACAGAAAATGTGAACTACGTTACTATCCAAATAGTGGCCATATGTTGTGATATTAAGTTCATTGTCGCCCTCTAGTGGTGGGAAGCCTGCAGCTCACACATAAGCAACATTTTTGCTTGCAACACAACACAAAATAAAAAAAATAAGAAAATAAAAATTGACCACCCCTGAATTCCCTTTTGTTTTGATTTGTGCCTGAGATGCAGACAATCATGTCTCCCCCGCGGCCGCCATCCTCTCAATGGCCGCCCAATCGACCTCGCTGAGGCTGCCGCCGCTCTCCCACAATTTGTCGACCCAGTCCATATCAGTCACAGCCGCTCGGCTGCCATCGCCCTGCTCGTCCATAAGCTCGGAGAGTAAAAGATTGACGTCTTGCTGGTCCTCGCGGGATCTGGCGGCGCTGATTGGACGCTCCCTCGACAGAGACGTCCCTAATATCGGGAGATAAGGTCACAGAATTAGCGGCACTTTCCAAAAGCATTGGAAGGATTGTGATGCTATGATGGGATTGTGAGTTTATGGACGCTACCTGGCCTTTGCTGGAGTTGAGGCCTCTCATTATCCCCTGAAGGTCTTCCAGGTGCTTCGGCAGTCCAAGGACGACGCTGGCCATGCGTTTGGCCTGAGGGACGCTTCAGACTTTTCCAAAAAACCAAAGAATATTTGAATTAATTCAAATTCATTGAACTCCCATAGGGCTGTGCAATTTATCGGAATTCAATTATAATTTCAATTATTACACTCCACAATGACAAAACCAGTATCATCATAAAAAACATTATTCATACTAATTTTGAGTTGTTTAAATTTATCCATTTGCACCGTTTTTAAATTTTAAAATAAATACATGTAATTTAATAAACTTTGTTTCATCCAAAAAGAAAATTTCAAATGTAAACATTTTCTTGTTTTGTACCAAAAAATAAATCATGATTAATATTTTCTTCATAATCGAGCAACCCTACATTCCCAAGTGTCTTAGTGACATTGTGGCAAAAAAACAAATTATGTAAAACACACGCACTGTTGACTAGGGCTGGTTTAAAAAAAAAAAAAAAAAAGAAACATAAATAATCTATATCAAATCGATTTTCCTTTTCAAGCCTGATATCAATTAATAAAACCATGAATTAATCTGTTTCGATTTTGCAGCAATTAGCATTAGAATATAGCAAAGTTTCATCATTATTCGCAAATCTGTTTAAAACAATGGAAAAAGAGCTTTTTGCAACATCGCCCATGTTGATCTCTTATACTCCGCTGCCGCCTGCTGGCCGTAAGAGCTAACTAATCTTTAACTCATTCACTGCCAGTCCAGGAAAAAAATCATCTTTGACGTCTAAAATCGTCTATGGCAGTGAATGTGTTAACATAAGTAACTTGTGAAATTCTGCACATTTTGAACATTGTAAAATACAACTTAATCCCAGTCTCCACAAATATATGCATTATTATTAAATTCATTACTGTTAAATTTTGCTGCGTTGCGACTGGAATTTCCCCCAGTACAGACTTTCCAAGTAAGCGGTCGTCATTAATGGCATGTTAAAAAAATAATGGAACTTTAAAGTAACTCAAAATGAACGCACTCATTTTGACACCCCTAGATTGAATTGAAGTGAATCGGGAAAAATCGAAATCGATTCTTGTGAATGGAAATCAAATCGAATGAGCAAATTAGAATCGATACCCAGCCTTACTATTGACATCACAATTTGGCCAAATTCAGAGGGTCTCGCTCACACACAAGATTGAGGTGTCGAGAAAAGGCAACAGAAAAACAAAATGGTACCCGCGGTTGCCAGAGGTGGGCGGAGCAGAGGAAGACCTTCCGGCTGGAGGATCACCAGGAAAGGGGCTTGTGCAAAGTTCATCTGCCAGCAAGGTGGCGTCATGGAGCCTCTGGTTGAACTGTTTCAAAAGCAAGGCCCTGAAAACCAAAGAAAAAAAGAAATCAACTTTTCATGGTTCATGAAACAATTATATGTATCGAATCTTACTTTTGCTTTTCTTGTGTGTTCCTTTTGCTGAACACTTGAATGCTGGATTTCTACAATGAAAAAAAGAGCACAGATGAGCGACCGCACGGATGATGGGAAAATTCTTGACAAACTAGTGAACGATCAAACCGGAGTTGTGGGAAAAGGTTTGATCTCCCTCTCGCGCAGGCTGGCTCTCTGTTTTTGATACACTGAGTGTCTTTCCCTCTGCTTGCGTCTCATCCACATCCTCAACTCCCGTCTGTTGTCATCCTCGTCGGGAACGGAGCGGCGTGGGGCCATCTGCCGACCCGCTTCTTGCTGCTCGCTCCTGCTTGGCGGTGCGAGCCGCGTTGTCGTTCAGCTTTGTGATAATCGTGAGTCATTTGTGACTGATTGAATGGGGACTTTACCTGCTGTCCAGCATGTTGGATAACGACGCATCCAGGTCGGCCTGGGATATGTAACCTTCTCGCACCAGACCTTCCAGGATCGCCGCGGTATCGGACAGCCCCGTCTGGTCCAGACTCTCGTCAGTCCTGGAGGATGGCGCAGTTAAAATGCGAATTAACGAACAGAGGACTGAACTTTATTTGGGATCAATCAGAGGCACTTTAAATGGTACCAGGTGTGAGATGATTCCCAGTTAATGTAGTTATGAGTGGGTGTGAACACTTATGCAACTACATCATTTCAGTTTATTTTTACTGCCCCTTCTCGGAAAAAATGGACAGTCAAAAAGCTACTGAACACAAATAGAATTAGACTGAATGCTTATGAAGTAAATTGAAAGATAAATTATGTGAAAACTACAACGTTTTAATTGAAGTTGAAAGATAAATGAATAAACAGAACTGAGCAGTATCACAGAGCTGGCAATGATGATCAGTTGTATGTATGGAAGTGGGACTTAGACAAAGTTCAATGTCATGCCCATTGAAAATGAATGGGGAAAAAGTTCATATTTAACGTCAAATTGTGCGGTGTAAATTGGAAGTATTATGTGGGAGCTGTTTTTCGGAAAAAACTGAGGAGAATAATAATCCTAAGCAGCATTCCCACAAAAATTGAATTTCGAATTGCTACTGTGCCTACCTGTGGCCAGAAAATGAAACTGCGTTTCCATTATTTAAGTATTTAACACACACGTCCACTCAAAAAAACTGCAGTTTTCCTTCTTCGTGTACACAATGCGCATATGACGTCACATCTGCAGACAGAGGGCGGGAAATTCAAACCCAAATCCAGTCTTGAGTGAAAACTATTGGCCAGAGATTTGCAGGAGTTCCCATTATGAACAGCTAAGGTGTTAATCTACTCATTAAAAATGTTTCAGTCATAAATCGTCAAATAAAAAGACTATTGTAAAGATATTTGGGGACAAATTGAAGCTTTAACAGCAGAGCGTTTTGAAACTATTTTTCTTGGTTGTATTTCTCGGCAATGGGGTATGAAAACTTTTGATATCTACTGAAAGCAAGTCTCTTAGGTAAACGTTCATAAATTAACAAAAGTCAATACATCATTAGTCAAATACCATTATTAAAATCTGAGTAAATAATACTATTATTGATTTTTTTTTCCTTTTCAGGGTAATCATAATACTACGTGTATGTATATAGCTTAAAATCCACTTACTCGTCAAATGTTTCCAATGTTACAGTTGACAGATGTTCTGTTGAAAAAACAAAATATGACATAACAATTCATTGTAATGAATGGTAGCTAATTACATCTAAATGACTACAAGTTGGCCGCTGCACATTGGTGAGAAACTGTCCGAAATAATGAAGAATCTTTACTCGGAAGGCTCTGTTGGCTGTGACGAAGCTGAGCGGAAGTCCGATGCAGAGCCGACGGCTTTCTGTCGGGGTTGAGGTTGACATGAAACACATGCTCGTCCTCTTCCTCTTCCTCTTCTTCCTCTTCCTCCTCCTCCTCCTCGCACATATCAAGTTCTGGTGTGGCGTAAGATTGATGCTGTGGGGCTCCTTTGTGGTGAGTAAAATGCAAATACTTATTATTTCAACTCTCCTTTTATATTTGTTTCATTTGGAACACCAAATGCGGCATTGACCTTGTTCGTTAGAGGTGTGCCAAAAAAAAAAAAAAAAACATTTCACATAAGAATCAAGATTCTCATTTACTATGATTCAGAATCGATATAAAATGTCCCAAAATATATTTTATTTATAAGCGGTTCAGATAGTGGATGGATGGTGCCCTTGTCATGTACACGATTTACCAATTGGGGGCAGTGTGGTTCCACATGTTCAGATTCAGATACATTCTTGTAGCTCCATTAAAAAGTAAAAGAAAAAAAAAAGTTATTTTGCAGTATGAAGAGCATATGGTTGTGAATACTGTTAAGATGCTTCTTTGTATACACCCCATCAGCGTTTTTGGACGAATAGTTGTTCTTTTGAGTGACAAAAGTGCCGCGAGTAGCTTGCTAGTTAGTGTTAGCAAGTCAATGGCGCTTTCCATTGTGCCTTGAGCTAGCTACGTTCGGAGAAACAAGCTAAACAAAGTGTGTTTGCATTTCAATGTGCAGTGTGTGTAATTCTCTTCGTTTTGAGTCTTTAGTTTTAACAGTTAACATCAACTAGAGCACACATGTCGAGATCCGGTCCTCGAGGGCCAGAGCACTGGATGTTTTCTAGGCTTCTCTACTCCAACGCACCTGATTCAATGATCAGGATAATTATCAGGCTCCTGCGGAGCTTGCTGATGAGCTTAAATATGAATCTGCTGTGTTGAAAATGGGAGGCCTCGAAAACCTGTAGGGCTGCGGCCCTCGAGAGATTCAGTTTGACACTACTGAACTAGAGTGTAATATATGTCTTGAAACCAGCAACATTCGACTCTTTTTGAGAGACTGTTCGCTTTCTGCCAAACTGTACTCAGTCTGCTCAGGTAGCTAGAGTAGCAGTTTTGGAAAAATGCACTTTCAATCCAATTACGAACCTAATAAATGTAAAACAAAATGACACTTTAATGTTGCCATTTGTCATTCTGTTTTTCAAAGCAAACTGGAGTAGGTCACGATGATTCTTTGCACATTTATAAACTGAAGGAAAAAAATGTTAATTAAATCATTTTGAATCAAAAATCGATTCTGAATCGAATTGCAGAGCCAGAAATCAGAACAGAATGATGTTTCCCATTGTGTGTTAGCATTGATAGGCGGGTGAAAAACAACAAACTTACTAGTTTCAAGGGTGTTCTTTCTCACACTGATGTGAGTGTGTTTTGGCTGCATTTTGGGCTCTTCAGCTGGGAGAGACAGTCTTACTGTTTTTCTTACAGCGGGCTTCACATTCGGAGGTGAGGCCGGGGAG
This sequence comes from Festucalex cinctus, assembly GCF_051991245.1. Classification (NCBI taxonomy): domain Eukaryota; kingdom Metazoa; phylum Chordata; class Actinopteri; order Syngnathiformes; family Syngnathidae; genus Festucalex; species Festucalex cinctus. The sequence continues at coordinate 12,039,916 of NC_135425.1, read as the reverse complement.
ACTTGCTGTGCCTACGCAAACATAGAATTCTGCTATATTTCTGTTTGCAAATTTGAATAAATGATGAATATAAACTGTTGAAATACCTCCTTTGGAATTCTGGACTGGGGCAGGTCCTTCTCCACACAGTCGGCGATGTTCTGCAGCGCAGCCAGCTGTGTATCCAGCTTGGACAGGTGGGATGAGAACCAGACTGCGGTGTTTTGCGATGCAGAATTGCGAGCTTCGTCTATTCTCGAGGTCTTGGTGGCTTTAGCAAGCTCGGAGTCTGTCGAATCTTCACTGTAATGCGGGGAGACTTTCTCTGGTAGCCTGTGGTGAGGTCCATCTCCTTTTGGTGTCTGCATGGCTGCAATGAGCTCTGAGTGAGAGAGTTCCTCGGAGTAGACTCTTTGTGGTCCAAAGTTGTGAGGTCTCTCGTTTGTCCTCGACAGGATGGATTTACAAAGCTCTGCGTCAGATAGATCCTCTGAGTAGACTCTCTCCGCTTCCCTGTTGGGCTTGGTGGTCTTCTTGTAGATATCTACAACATCAACACAAAAATACAGTCATGCCTTGAGATACAAATTTAATTTCTTTTGTGAACATGAACTGCTATAATAGATTTATTTATTTATTTTGAGGAAATAGCATTCTTTGATTTAAACACAACAGTCACCACTCATCATACCCAGACCTGTTTGCGTGAAGGTTTTGGGAGTTTTCTCATGGGCAGGGGGAGTACTCTTGATGACGGAAGTGGCGAGTGCGTGAAGCTGAGCAGGCGTGAATACAGGAGCGACGGAAGAAGCGTCTCTCGTTCCGGAGCTGACAGGAGGCAAATCCCGATGCTGCGTCCCTTCTTCGATGTCGAGCACGCTCAGGAAGTTGCGGCCGCGCTGATCCTGGCAGAAACGACAAAGACAAAGGTGTCTTCTACTCAAACTTATCTATCATAAAAATAATTATAACACTTTGACATTTCCTGTATTAGATAATGTGGCTCCTTGACTGGTTAGCATCTTACCAAATACGTCTTCTCTTGTAATGGCGGGATGTCATCTGCGTCTTGAGAAGGTTTCTCTCTGTACAGTTTCTCTAGAGTTTGTTCTTTCACCTTGCTTGCAGAAGTGGTGGCTAAATGTGAGGCATGAACAGACACTGCTTTGTCCACAAGCAAAGGAGAAGACTCTGGAGGAAGAAAAAAAGTAAACAGCATGACACTTTCTCATTCACCTGAGAATCCTTCCATCTATTATCTATATTGTTGCTGATATTGCTGTTGTTTTTATTATTCTTATATTGTATATTTGATGCCTGTTTTCTTGTGCTACTTGGAAATAAGTACATTTGTAATTGTATATAATTGTGACATAAAATGTGACTGGTTTCCTGTAAATTATCATAGAGATAAGGTGAAACATTGTAACTGAACTGAGGGAGTATGTTTTGATGTTTTGTTTTTGTCATCAGTTTGAGGTTCTGGTTGCGAGAAATATGTATAAGTTAATAGTGAAAAATAAGGTGTAGGATCATTATAAGTTGTCTGAACTTGTATCTATTCCTTTTGCTTTTGAGTACCACCTTTGTATAACTTGTTGTATTTTTTTTTTTTTTGTTTAACTTGATGTTACTCAAATAAATGAATATATATATATATATATATATATATATATATATATTAGGGCTGTCAAAGTTAAAGCGTTATTTGGGGGAAAAAATTTATTTACTGTAGAAAACTATAGGGAGCTGCAGTATTTACATGTTTAAGTTTTCATTTACATTTTGAAGACGTTCTGATGATCATGGGAGCACCCTGAAATTTTTTTTTTTTAGAATTTGAAACAAAGATGTCTATTCCTTATGATAAAAAAAAAAGATATTTGCAAATCTGAAGTTAAATAAACATGTTTTAAGACATTTCTGCAAGGCTTATAGTAGGATTTTGATTTTTAACACCAATTCCCCCCTCTTTTACGGAAAAATAATATCAACATCAAATACCGGCTACTAGCCTCCTTTGACTACTAATAATCTGTATCGGAGTCTATACAAGCTAACTTTCAGGGAAGAGAAGCACTAAAACCAAAAGGCTTACTTGGCTCCGTATTGGTGAAGGCATCGAGGCAGTCTGGGGGACTTTTACAAGTAGAAGCGAAGGCGTGCAGCTCGGCTGAAGTCGCCCTTGACTTGTCTAATAGTGTGCGACCAGACAGCATAGAGCGGTTGGATCCTGAGGGACTTGGAATGACAGCTGACGACAGCACAGAGACGTCATGACAGTGAGCTCAACCAGAAACGTACATTTTACAGTATTTCATACGAACCGCTTTGAATGGAAGCGTCGCGTGCAGGGGTGATTTCCTCTGGCTCCTCTTTTTTCTGGAAAAAATAATAATAATAATAATGAAAATGTTTGCGGTGTTTTGAGTAAAAAAAAAAAAAAACGTTCTACCTCATGCGTTGTTACAATGGTCTCATTTGCCAGATTTGTCTTCTTTTTGTCTCTCCTCTTCTGCCTATAATCACAGTTAGTCAGTCAAAAGGTTATCATGAAAACAAATAGTCAGTATTACACTTGAAGGTTAGCGTGCCTCTTGCTGGAGCCGGAAGAAGACGTAGTGCCTTGGTGCGTTTCGGCAGAGTCGTTGACTCTGAGCAGCTGCAGCCGAGCTTCTTCCGAGTTGCGCCTTCCCACCACTAAACCCGCCAACTCCTCCAGGGAGATGAGGCGAACCTTTTGGGATGAGCGAGGTGCCGGGGTGGACATCTATGGGAAACGGGGGCAGACTGAGTGATGCTCTTTGGCAGGGGTGGGTAAAAGTAAGCACAACATTCCCTTCCACGGCCTTATTAAAATGGGAAGTCAACCCAAAAATATTATTTATGTTCTATGGAGCCTTCACTCGTCGAAACACGGCATTCTGATTACTTTTGCGATTGTGGGACTTATTTATTTTTCAGTTTTGTTTGTCGTTGTTTTTTTTAATTAATTGAATAAAGAATAATACATAACAGCAGAACAGCCAGGGGGAGACAAATACACAGCAAAAAAAAAAAATCTACAAAAATATATTATAAAGCTAGCAGCATAATCCACTTGTTATTACCCATCTCAGGGGGCGGCCATTTTGCCACCTGCTGTCAACTGAAAATGACATCACAGTTGCTCAGTGTTCAGGTAACGACCAAACACAACTCGCATGTGTTCTGAGTTTGGTCATGTGACAATCACAATCTGAGCCATGATTGGTTGTCACCTGAGCCCTGAGCAACTGTGAATGTAATTTTCACGCAACAACAAGTGGCAAAATGGCCGCCCCCGAGATGGATAAAAACAGGTGAATTCATAGTCCACAAAAGCAACATTAATCAAAATTGTTTTTTGGACTAGTGGGGGCGCAATAAACATATTGTAAATAAATATTTTTTGAGTTGACTTCCACAGATTAGGTGTTTTTTCAGTTATTACTAGCTAATTTTCTGTTCATCAGGTCAAAACATAAGCAAAGCTACGGGTCTTTGTTTATATAGTCCAATGGATTTTTTTTTCTCTCAGTACTTTATTTTGCAGTTTGTTTGTTTTTTTTAACATCATATATTTGGCCCTTCGGCCCATTACGTTTACAATACTTACAGTTCTTGGTTTGGGGTCTATATGTAGAAGCTTAAGTTTGGGGGGTTCTCCCAACGTTAAATTAGGGACAAGGAAATGTTTATGAGGAGGTGATGAAAATAATTTGGGGAGGTTGAAGTGTCCTTGTGCTCCAGGTTGCAAGTGCAGCAGACGAAGGCCATGTGCCTTCGCCTCAGATGTGGGATTCTGGTGACGAGAGCTCCGTGTAGCGGACTCAGTGGAAGTGTTGTGGCTAAACCGAAGGAGTCTTTTCGGAGTCCTTTTCTTGTGTCTTTTCCTACCACTTTGCTCCTGGAGTAACTTGAGGCCCGAGGCTTGAGAGGACGGGTCGGTATGAATATTGCCAGCAGGGGGCGCTATCGTATTGGTGTTGGAGGTTATCAGAAGCCCTTCGGCGGATGGGATTAATTTCGTGCTTTCTTTGAAGTGAGTGTTTGTTGACTGCGCCTGCACAGAGAGAGGTCGAAATTCCTGAAAAGGAGAAAGGAGAATTCGTTTGATTGTGTGTTAAAAATTGTGATAAAGGAAGACGATTGACTCCAATGACAAGTGAATGAGACAAAGTGGCAATGATTCAATGAGTCATGTAAACATTACAGTAACAAACAAAGCGTCATCTTGCGTCATCTTTTAACAAGGTGCGCTCACATTATGACGTACTTCCACATCGCATGAAGGCTTTACCAAGACGCGCGCGTGTGCGGGGAAATGAAATGCACTTGAAGGCACGAATGCAAAAATGGGACTAGCCAACGAAAACGCTGATGAATGAACACAGTGCAGTTTCAGATTGGACATAATAGTTCGTGCGTAAGTACGTATCGTAGTTTGTCCACTTGGTCAGCAGTAACAGCTTCATTCCAGTCCAAATTTGCAATCCTCTTGCTGTGATTAATTAGAGTGACGGGACAGGGTTGCACTATATTAACTATATTATATTAGTGTTGTGATTAAATAAATAAATAAAATTTACCATTGATCTGTAAACTGAGCTAATGAATCCTTTGATTATTGATTATTACTGATGAATATGTAACAGAAAAAAGAAAAAAAAGGTGAAGGTTTATACTTTCAAGAATTTTGAAACCCAAATGTCCTCCAATTCTAGAATGACCCAAATAAAATCACACACAAGTTCATCCTTGAAGGACACGTACAAACGGCCAAAATGGCCGCTCTGAACCAAAATGGTAGATGTCTTGTGTTTTTTGTGGCACGGACGGCTTCCAGAGGCTTTTTTTTTTTTTTACGTTAGTCAAAATTATTGTGGTCATGTTTTATACAGGCTTCTGGGGCTGATTTTCTCTCTCTCTTTTTTATTTTATTTATTTATTTATTTTTTAGACTGTCAGGATAGAATGGTCACACCGTGCTGCCTACGAGATGCAAATGACTGTCCACCTGGATGAACATAAATGTGAAATTCCTCAACCGAAGAATGATAACGACATGCAAACTCGACACAGCGAGGCAGAAATTCAACCCCAAGCCTCCGAGCTGGGTATGTATCAAGTCAAAACATACCTGATAGAGTCCTCCTGCGTTATGACGAGCATAGGCAAGATTGCTGATATGATTCGGCGTGCTGTGTATGAGAGTCTGGTCGGCATATGGGAGGTTGTTCGACTGTGGATTGGGCACATGTATTTGTGATTGCGACGCCGCGGGGGGGTGCGCAGGTTGGGGATTTTGCTGTGGTGGCACACTGGTCATGCAAGGTGAAGGTACATAATTGTGCGAGGGGTTCACATTGGATTGAGCTAAATAGGAATTCTGCTGGGCATGCTGCAGATTAGAAAATGAAGCTTCCAAAACATCCATCAGGCTCATGTAGTTGATGTTCTGCAACACAGGGTTATTTAAATCATCAGGTTAGCGTCGATGCATCTCCTGTCCAGATGCAAATCCGGGAGCGATGTTACCTGAACCAATCGATACAAATCTTCACCCAGACGCTGTCTTATTGGCAGAGGCTGAAAAGAGGACGGTTGGCCGGGGCCAAAAGGATCCAGAGTGGGTGCGCCAGCCGTGGAAGTGCAAGGTTGAGAACCTGGATGGTCTAACGGCGTGCTGGGGTGCAGATTTGCTCTTGAATGGGGGACCTCTGTGTGAAGCGACGCCTGAGGAATTTGGGGGTTTGGACCACCTGGTGCACAGGTGACAGGATGGCTTCCGCCATGACTGAAGTTGAAACAAACAAACAAAAACAAAAAACAACAATGATGCTACAATTGCTGTACTATTATTTATCATATATAAAACTCAGAAACTTTTATTTCAAAGTTGTTATGCAGAAGAATTTGATCTTCAGAACTCACAGAGATGACGAGCTGGACGTCTCAATTAGTTCTCCTAGCTTTAAACTCTAAAATAATAATAATAATGCAGACATTTACTTAGACGTGGAAACTGCACTGTATAATCGCCATGCAAAAATATTGATACTGACCGCTTGAGGCGAGCACAAGTTTTCAGACGCTATCCCGTTGGAGAAAGACGACGACTGGTCCGTGCGGTCATCGCTGCTTTTGCCTGTGATGAAAACATGTTACGATGATTTATTATTACAGCTGAAATACCGACCGTGTGCGACGTTGTGCCTTCTTTTTCTGGCGTGACATCCAAATCGTCAAAACGCGGTCGCTGTGATGTGGAGTTGGCGATCGGAGCGCTCAGGTCGAGTTCGTCTGGCTCGTCGGGGAGAGCCGATCTGTCAGACTTGAGCTCCTCGGGTTCGTCTATGTGAGAACTACAAGAACATACATGAAATGCAATGTGCAGATTCTCAGACATGCAAGTCATGATGAGCCGTCAATGTTAAATTTAGGCAATTATCTAATATGGTACACAGTCAATTATGGACATTTTCCTCTAAACTGAGTCTGGTCCCACTCTATATAGAGTAAAATTTACACACAATTAATCAAAATTCAATTACAACTCAATTATTACACTCCACAAGTACAAAATCAGCATAATCATAAACAAAAAAACAAAAAAAAATTATTAAACTAATTTTGAGTTGAGTTGATTAAATTTACACATTTGCACCTTTTTAAAAAAAAAAAAAAATAACTATTTTAATAAATGTTTCATCCAAAAGTAATTAGAAATTAGTGTTTGAAAGAATTGTATTTGTCTTATGTTTAAACATTTTCTTGTTTTGTACCATAAAATAAATGATTATCCTATCGTGATTTCATCGTGATTGATATTTTCTTCATAATCGAGCTGCCCTACTTGAAGAGAATTAAAAAATAATAATTGGAAAACAAAAAGTTACACAAGTGAAAGGAACGAACGCCTTCAGCTTGGGAGACCGACACTCTACCACCTGAGCCATGCCGCTCCTACTGTTTACTGTTTAGTTATATTCAAGAGGAGACCAAAAACTGAAGATTACATCAGGAGCTACATGGCTCATGGAGTAGATCTCCCAAACTGAAGATGTGGTTTTGTTCTTCAACCCTTGAGTGACTTTATTATTATGATTATTATTATCATTATCATTATTATTAAAATTGTGAATATTATTTTTATTATTAATTAGTGCAAGTACCCCAACGTGGCCCGGGTTACAAGGGCCCTTTATAGTTGCTCACAGCTCTAGTTATTAATTTTACTGTCTTCCAAGTGTAAATTTGACTCTATTTAGACTGGGACCAAATTGACTCTGTTTAGAGTCAGTTTTACTCTACAGTATTTACTGTAGTTTCTGAAATGTGCGATGAAATGTGAGGCTTTTCTGAGGAAAGAAAAAACCCACATAGACAGTTCTTCTTGCTCTGTGTTGTGATCCAGTTCAGCGACTGGCGTGTTAGCTGATCTTGGGCTGTCGGCATCAACGCTGCTCTGTCTCTCTATCCTGGTTCCCGCCTCGGATTGCAGCACCGGGGCCGTGAGCGTCCGCCGTTCTTCCGAGCAGCCTGGCCGGAGCAGATGCACGAACCTGCTCTCCAGCAGGCTCATCGAAGTGAGCAGCGCCGGCGCGGAGGTTTTGACGCGGATGACTATCCCGTCCTCGCATTTTCCTTCTCCCTTCGGCTTCTTCTTCTTCTTGCCGGTGTGCCCCAGGAGCACCCTCTTGTCGGCCCAGCGCAACATCCACTCCAGCAGCCTGCCCAGTACTGGGTATTGGGCCTCTAATTTAGAATCCAGGACGTGTTGAAGTTCCACGATGGCTTCCCCCAAGACGCTTTGATTAGCGTCAAAACCGGAGTCTCCCTTTTGATGCCGGAGACTAAACAAACCCATTTGCCTCCCTGTTTTAAGATCCGACAGAGCAGAGAGGTTGCTTCTGGATTCGCAAGCTTCATTCCAGGCGACTAAAGTGTGCAACTCGGGGGTCGTACCGTGCTTCACCGGCCTGCGGCAGCACCCGGCTCTGAAGACCGGGAGCTCGTCGCCGCAGGGTTTCCTGCCATCTCTTTGCCGGCGTTGCACGGTGGTGAGCACGTCAAAGGTGAGCGAGTGCAACTCCCTGTCGCGTAGATCGGAACAAAAGGATTTGAGCAAGGGAGGCTCGCCCCTGTCGCTGCTGTCCTTCTCCAGCATGTAGCTGAGGAAAAGCTCGAGAAAGGCGAGGTACTCGTCATCGTCGAGCTCAAATTCCCAGGTGCCAATGATGGGGAGGGAGGGGAGCACTGCATCCTCTGTTGCTCTCTTCGTTGGAGCGGCAGTGCTCTTTGTTTCAATTTTTACTTTCCTGTTGGAGACAACGCAATAAGTCACACCACAGAGAATCCTTCACAATGTTAATTTCGTTAACGAAAACGATACAGGAATATTTTCGCCAAAACGCATTTTTCACCAAACAAATACTAGACTAGACTAGACTAAAACCCTCATTAACTAATTCAAACCCCAAAACATGTAAACATGTTTTTTTTAATACTTTGTCCTTCACTCCCAAGAAGATATTTACATATTTTTTTTTTTTTTTATGGAAGCACATACAGAAGGTTTGATGCAGCTTCTGACATGAAGAGGTGGCTCAAATCAATGGTAGTTATTACCCAAAAAAAAAACAAAAACAAAAAAACGCCCAGCAGGTGGCAGCAGTATATAAGAGATCAGCCAGGGCCATGTTGCAACAAGTTTTTTTTTTTTTTTTTTTTTTTCAACAGGAATGTGAATATTGATTAGCTATATTCTAATGCTAATTGCTCCAAAACGGAAACATATACAAATATACTTTTTATTCCAGATGAAAGAAGAGACTTTAAATCTAGGATCCATGTTTTATAGCAATAAAACATAATATTCTTAGGGACTTGCAAAATCAGTCAAAATCCAGTAAAACAGCCGGAAGCGAAGGGGGTTGCTTCATTGAAAATGTCTGGGAGTGAATGAGTTAATAAACAATAACTGGGACCAAATCAGTATGCATTTTCATCGACTAATGAAGATGAGACAAAAATGTACTTTATTTAATAAAAACTGGACTAAAATCTGTGGACATTTTAGTGCACAAACAAAGATGAGACGAAAATTATATGATTTTTGGAAAATCCTGTTTCTGCTAATATGTCACTGTGACACTGTCATGATGTGACACACCCCTTTTCAAATCTGCAGCTAGCGAGTGCAACATGTACAATAACAAGGGACAGCCAGGAGGTGGATTCATGGTGAAAGGTTAAAAATAAAGAAGTAAATAATAGTTATAATTTAACGATAATCCAACGGCTATAACGTTCCAACAATAATGTTAATCTAACCGCTAACTAATACTGGCTAATTTACTAGCTCGTAGCATGGAGCCATAGTAGCCACTGTAATTGTGTGTGAACTTGTGTGAAATAGTTTTAGATCTGAAATGTTCAACATTATCTGCTGACAAAAATATATATATATATATATACAGGGGTAAAATGATTGTCCTGACTAAAACATTGAGTTTTTGTTGACTAAAACTAGACGAATAAAATGTTTTCTTGGACTAAAAGACTAAAATGCTAGATTTATAGTCGACAAAAAGTTCACTAAATAAAAATGGGGTGAGGTTGACTAATTTTGATAAAAACTAACAAGCGTGATTGAAACAGACTAAATATAAAAATGGCTGATAAAATTAACACTACTCATTCACTGCCATTGACGACAAAAGACGTCAACGATGCATTTTTAATTGGGCTGGCAGTGAATGAGCGAATCCATTTTATCAATTTTTTCTAGTTCATGCTTTTATTTGGTGCAGTTGAAATGATTTGGATTCCCTGCTTTAATTGCACACTGGCTTACCTGGGTATGGATGGGATGCGAGGGTCAGGCGAGACACCCTCAGATGCGCTCTCCGTTCTTTCTTCATCAACGCCGGTTAAAGTGCTGGCGCTCGTGACCGGTGAGCGCGATGTCTCCTCGTGTTTCTCTTCCTCGTCCTCGTCTTTCTCCCACAGCTGAAGCTCCAGGGGGGCCAGGTGCCTCAGCAAGCGGCCCAGGTGTTTTCTCCTCTGCCGGAGTTTTTCTTGGATCAGAACCTTCATGGGTTTACTTCCTGGCTCTTTGTCCTCCTCTAGAGGGTAGAACACAGAAGAGTGTTTATGATGGTTCTGTTTCTGCACTCATCAACTTACTACATCATGACAACATTCTACAATTTGTGTACTATATATAAATCAGTTCGGCAATGATGTACCAAAGACGCTGCATTGCCTCAAGCTCTGCATCAGCGCGTTATACTTCTCCCGCAGGGAGACTCTGACAGACGCTTCCTTCTCTGGGAAGGCAAGTACCAGCGTGTCTGCCACCTAGGGAGGAAGAGAAACAAAATATCTGTTTATTTATTGTTGTTATTCCAAGTCACTGAAGAAACAAACAGTTCACCAAAGCGAGCGGCGGCAATTCGGCCAACAGGCTGAGCAGGAGGTCCTGCAGGATTTCCTCGGCATTGAGGAATTGACAAAAAGGAAAATAGCGATGGGCCCAGAGAAGAGCGTCAACGCAGGTCAAATGCACTTGTGAAATGTCAGGTGCCTTTAAGTAAACAAAAACAAAACAACATGTTAAATAAAGCTTTGCAGAGTTAAAAGAGAATTAATGAGACACAATCCAACATTATGGTGATACCTGTTGCATTCGGGCAGCGTGAAACCTCCTGCAGGCAACGGAAAGCTGATCCCTGACATGAAGCATCCAGCATAAACCACACAGCTCTCTGAAACAGCCTTGAGGATGGAAATAGTCAGGAGCAGAAAGTTGACCTCCAAATTTTTGGGTTACCCCTTATAAGAAATGTTTCCAAACACCCCTCCCCCCATGCCAATTACGCATTACTAATATTAACAATTACCAATATTAATCAGAATATTTACAAGAACAGACGTAATTTATCGAGGTCGAAAAGAATAATTTTGAAAGAATAAAGTACTTTTATTTCCAAAGAAAAATTGGAACAATGTTTATAAAAGTCCACGTTTGACAAAGGAAGGCAGTCATCGTCAATTTAAAAAAATCCAACTTTATTCTCATGATATATATTTTTTTTTTATTGTGGAAAAGACATTTATTGTACTAAAAATGAAGACTATTCTAAAAAGATATATATGCTTTCCCCCCTAATACACCTTGTTTCTGCTTAAAAAAAAACCCAGAAAAACATTAATACATAGATGTCAGATTTATGTGATGATACATCACAATCATATCGTCACCCTCAAAATAATTTCCTACCGGCAAGTCTTATTTTTCAATTTTTTTGCCTAAATCATCTCCTCATGATGCAAATAGTTAATTTTTTTGTGTTTCCTGAAAAATCTGAAAAAAATATTTTAAGAAGGTGTCAATATAAAAGCTTTTAATGGGCCCAATGCTCGTTGGGAGGAGTTATGCCCATTTTATTGCCCACAACTGTTATGCACTTATGACATAACATAATTTATTAGAAATTAAACATCTGGCTGACAACCACTGACTTATGCCGTATCAAGTGGAGCCTTACCAATAATTTGACTTGAAGCAGGATCCAGATCTTTGCTATGGCCCCGTTTGAAGAATCCACCACGAGTGGCAAACTTCATCAGCCCCTCGGGGAGAGCCTTTTCCTCTTTGGGGTATGACGGGTAGGCGTACTTGGTTTTGATCTTTAAAAAAAATAAATAAATAAAAAGGTGTTTTAAAATGGCATACTTATTTGAAGCTTCATCGATTGCCGAAGACGCTGTACCTTGTGCAGTAGGTGGCGGGCCCGCCGCAGGCTGCCGACGTACCATTGAGCAGCAGGGTGGCAACATCGGGCAGACCTGAGGAGCAGCAGTATCCTCTGGAGAATGCCGGACACTTTGTGACATGTCGCCACTTCTGCGAGCTGTGCCAGTGTCCCCACAGAATCCTGAAAGATGCACACATAATATTCTTGTCAGGAAAACGAATGTCAATAAATGTCTACACGTTATTTTCGGGGACAGTGCCTCTGGATTGGCAGACCGGGGTGGTGGTCCCCCTTTTTAAGAAGGGGGACCGGAGGGTGTGTTCCAACTACAGAGGGATCACACTCCTCAGCCTCCCTGGTAAGGTCTATTCAGGGGTGCTGGAGAGGAGGGTCCGTCGGGAGGTCGAATCTCGGATTCAGGAGGAGCAGTGTGGTTTTCGTCCTGGCCGTGGAACAGTGGACCAGCTCTACACCCTCCACAGGATCCTCGAGGGTGCGTGGGAGTTCGCTCAACCAGTCCACATGTGTTTTGTGGAATTGGAGAAGGCGTTCGACCGTGTCCCTCGGGGAGTTCTGTGGGGGGGGCTTCGGGAGTACGGGGCGCCGGGCCCCTTGATACGGGCTGTTCGGTCCCTGTACGACCGTTGCCAGAGTTTGGTCCGCATTGCCGGCAGTAAGTCGGATTCGTTTCCGGTGAGGGTTGGACTCCGCCAAGGTTGCCCTTTGTCACCGATTCTGTTCATAACTTTTATGGACAGAATTTCTAGGCGCAGCCGAGGCGTGGAGGGGTTCCGGTTTGGTGGCCTCAGCATTGCATCGCTGCTCTTTGCAGATGATGTGGTGCTGTTGGCTTCATCAGGCCGGGGCCTTCAGCTCTCACTGGAGCGGTTCGCAGCCGAGTGTGAAGCGGCTGGGATGAGGATCAGCACCTCCAAATCCGAGACCATGGTCCTCAGTCGGAAAAGGGTGGAGTGTCGTCTTCAGGTCGGGGATGAGATCCTGCCCCAAGTGGAGGAGTTCAAGTATCTTGGGGTCTTGTTCACGAGTGAGGGTGGGATGGAGCGGGAGATCGACAGGCGGATCGGTGCAGCGTCTGCAGTGATGCGGACTCTGTATCGGTCCGTCGTGGTGAAGAAAGAGCTGAGCCAAAAGGCAAAGCTCTCGATTTACCGGTCGATCTACGTTCCGACCCTCACCTATGGTCACGAGCTGTGGGTCGTGACCGAAAGAACGAGATCCCGGATACAAGCGACCGAAATGAGTTTCCTCCGCAGGGTGTCCGGGCTCTCCCTTAGAGATCGGGTGAGAAGCTCGGTCATCCGGGAGGGACTCGAAGTCGAGCCACTGCTCCTCCGCGTTGAGAGGAGCCAACTGAGGTGGCTCGGGCATCTGGTTCGGATGCCTCCTGGACGCCTCCCTGGGGAGGTGTTCCGGGCATGTCCCACTGGCGGGAGGCCGCGGGGACGACCCAGGACACGCTGGAGAGACTATGTCTCTCGGTTGGCCTGGGAACGCCTCGGGATCCCACCGGAGGAGCTGGTTGAAGTGGCTGGGGAGAGGGAAGTCTGGGTTTCCCTCCTGAAGCTGCTGCCCCCGCGACCCAACCCCGGATAAGCGGAAGAAGATGGATGGATAGACGTTATTTTCATAAGCCGGGTTTTTGTGACATTAGCGCACGAGGAATCATTTTACAATTGGACACCTGACTTTTGTGAGAGGAAAAAAATTGAGCTTTTGTTCCAGCCTGACATGAACGTGTCATTTCGTGTTGAGTACCTGAGTGTTAGGTGAAGGCTGAGGACAAAACAGAGGCGGGGAAGGCAAATACAATCCACTGTGCACAAAAGCAGAAAGGCCTGAGCACAGCTCTTTGGCTGATTCCAGTAAGGAAGTCAATTGTGACGTTAGAACATCCACACCAGCGATGACGGATGCTTTTAGGATCTCTTGGGCGGACCCCTGCATTGCATCCAATTCTTGTCCTTCCACTGGATCTAGTCAAACAAATAGCCACGTGAATTGATGGATTAAAGTGGCTGCAGTTGTAATGTTCACAAACCTGCAAATTGTGTATCATTATTATCTTTGTGCTCATCGCTGTCATTGTCCAGAAGAAACTGCAATTCCGCCTGGAAAATGCTTTCAGGGAGTAAAGCTTTTGGAAGGTGAAACTCTTGTTTGTTGATCCTGTTAAAAAAAAAATGCATCTCAGTGACACACAGGAAAGTGAAAAGACCACTAAACAACTCCGTCACACACTGACCGAGTCAAGTCCAAATGGTTGTCACAGTAGTACACGTAAGCGAGGCTGACTGAGGCGGCAGTCTTCCAATCCCCGAGTTTGTGCGCCAGCCACGCCGTCTCGGGGAGTAGACCCCCGAGCAGGAGCAGGTCCAGGGAGTAGTCCACGGTCCACTTCTCCGACATCTGCTGCTGGCGAACCGCTTGAGCCGCGGCCTCCTGGCACAGTTGCACTAGACGTCCAACATTTGAGGCTGGGGACGAAAGTGAGATAGCACTGCTGTCAATTTTCATCTTTTATTTTCCTAGGGCTGTCTAAATTAAAGCATTAACTCTGGAGTCGGGCTGCACGATATTGGAAAAACATGCGATATGCGATATACTTGCTGAACATAGCGATATCGATATTATTGCGATATTTAACATGTACCTAAAGAAATTACATTTTTGTAACCTAATGAAAGAAAAACATTTTTCATGGGGCAAAATAAGCAACCTTCATGTAATCTTAGTTAATTAATTGTAATTATGTCTTGATAATTTTCAACTATTGAATGGCGATGCACATTTTAGTTAGCATCTGACTGGTCAAATTCATATAAAAAGCATAAAATTCCATCTAAAACTTATTGCGTGCCTTTGCGATATGCATATTGCAAGGGCCAATATCGCAATATCGATATATTTTGCAGCCCTACTCTGGAGATTAATTTAAAATATTTAAAGTGTCAAAAAATTAACTCAATTTCATGTATAACCATTAACTCTGGAGAATAAATTATTTAAAGAGTTAAAAATTAACTCAATTTTATTTATTAGCATTAACGCTGGAGATTAATTTTGGTTATTTAAAGAGTGAAAAATTAACTCAATTTTATTTATTAGCATTAACTCTGGAGATTAATTTCAATTATTTAAAGAATGAAAAATTAACTCAATTTTATTTATTAGCATTAACTCTGGAGATTAATTGAAATTATTTAAAGAGTTATAACTCAATTTTATTTATTAGAATTAACTGGAGGTTCATTTAAATTATTTAAAAAGGTAAAAAATAGCTTATTTTTTTTTAATTAGAATTAACTGGAGATTAATTGAAATTATTTAAAGAGTTAAAAAAAAACTACAGTTTATTTATTAGCATTAACTCTGGAGATTAATTGAAATTATTTAAAGAGTTAAAAAAAAAAAATTTATTAGCATGAACTGGAGATTAAATTATTTAAAGAGTTATAACTCAATTTTATTTATTAGAATTAACAGGAGATTAATTTAAATTATTTAAAGAGGTTAAAAAAAATTATTTAAAAGCATTAACTCTGGAGATTAATGTAAATTTTATTTATTTTATTTAATTCCTGTTATGGCTAATATCCTGCAGCCAAACTTGTGGGTACAACTAAACCTGGAAGTGAGAAGTTTTGAGAATTGTTTGTATTAGGAAAAAATAAAAAAAAAATAAAAAAAAATAAAAAGACATCCTGAGTCCATTTTTATCATTTTGTTCAACAGTTTGTATTTTACGGGAGAGGAATTCTATTTGATGATTTTACATTAAAAGATTTTACTCAAAAATGTCTGTGACGAACTTTGGAGAAAAAAGTACAAGCAGAAGTAGAAAAATTTGATTAATCGTGATTAAACTGCGATTAATTATGGAAAATTGTGCAATTACTTAAAAAATTTAATTGCTTGACAACACTATTTTTCCCCTATTTTAAATTGGTAATCAAAATTTTTAAAAATGAAACAATTAGTTCATTATTCTTTTTTATTTGTTTTAAATCTAACAGAAAAACTAAAAACAACTAATTTTCATATTTTAGGCTCACTCAGATTAGAAATACAAAATGGATATTTCTCAATATTCTTTTTTTTTTTTTTTTGGGTCACCCACATTTGTAGTGTAGTATCACTGCGCAAACATGACGACAACAACAACACAAACCATGAGGGAGATGTAACGGCGGCAGGACGGCCGCATGATGCGCAGGATGGATGTTGAGCGGCTGATTGGTAAAATAGGAGGCCATGAACCTCGCCAAAGCCTGAATGACGGCAATGACTGCGTCGATGTGAAGGTTCGTCGGCAGAATGTGGTCGGCTGCAGAGCACAGAGTAAGATCTAATCTTATGCGCCTCAAACGTGGCTGCCATTGTCCAACTATTTACTGACTTGTTGTACAAGTTGTGTGGTTATAATTCTGCCCAGCGTTGTGCAGCGCCAAGTGGGCCATGTGTTCTCCCAACTCTACGGCTTCCCTCAAACGGTACTGGGACAACAGGCTGTAGAGGAGAGCCAGACAAAGTCTTGTTTCCTGGAAGGGGCTACGATGACAACCTAAGAGAGCGAGATATATATTTGTACTATTTTGTAATATTATGACAATTTGAGAATGAACAACTTACTTTTTTTACTCTCTTCCCAAATTTGGGTCCGCCACGTCTCAGAGCTGTTTTGGTACAAGCCACATAGGAATAGTTGTTCACCTGAGGAGATGATTCATATTCAGATTGTGGTTGAGATGTTGTGGTTGTATAAGTGTGCACACCCTCTTTTAGCTGAGGATTTAGCTGTGTTCAGAATTAATCACAAACTCATACTGACACCTTTGATCGAGCCACAGTACGAGTTGTTTCTTACCTGTGTGATTTAGCAGTGCAGAACCCTCTTCAAGTTTCTCCCCTGTCGCCTGCACAGCTTCTTGTATCTTCGACGTGATGATTGACAACTGCTCCTCGTCGCCTTCCTCCCAGTCGTCGTCCTCCCTAAGGCCTCGCATGTCTTCCTTGTAATGCTGGCTGATTTTGTAGACCCACTGCCATACTGCAGACAGTCTGGAGGCCATGTGAAATAAAAATTCCAAACATGAAACTTGTGGAGTGCAAGACAAACGTGCAAGGCCCACAGAATATTGTGTTCTTTTGCTATAAACACACGAAACCTACCAAAAGAAAGATTAAAGTATCTTCTTTCATCAGGAAATAAAACATATTTCCATCCGTTTCCGTTTTGTGGGAAACAGTTTGTTTTCAACTTGACCCTGGTTGATCTTTTATACTCTACTGCCATCTGCTGGCGGTTTTTGTAATTACTACTGTTTCTTTTTCACCTGTTCACTGCTGCTGAGAATGTGCATCAAAGCCTTCCGTATGCTCTAGCATAAAAAATAAAAATAAAAAAATAAATAAAATAAAAACGTATAACTACGTCTTTGGGAGACTATAGGTTACATGTTTTTATAACAATAGAACACAATATTCTGTGGGCCTTGCAAAATCAGTCCAAATCCAGTAAAACAGCTGGGAGCAAAGGGGGTTGCTTCAGTGAAAATGGCTGGGAGTCCATGAGTTAAAAATGTGAGGTTGCATTCCATTCGTGCAGTTGTAGCACCCTCTGGTGGTTAGTTTATTAGTGCAGTTTACGTTTAACTAGGAATATTTTGTCCACTACGGCAGTTATCACTCATCTAAATCAGTCAAATCAGCAAATATTTTTCATCCATCCAAAAAACAAAACAAAACATTGCCACATAATTCAGCTGAACAAAACATTGTGAACTACATAGACCATACTTTGTGCCACTCAGCCAATAGGAGTACATGACCAAGCCTATTTCTCCATCACTGCTATTATTTTGTACAAAACCACAATAGTGTGCTTATCTCCCCAATATGAGCATTTTTTATTTTATTTTGTTGCAATATCGTGTTTTTTAGACCGCCAACCTCCCCACAATATTGTCATGAAAAAACAAACAAACCTGCTGGATGGTCGCTGAGGTAGGGGTAGACCCTGAACAATATCACATTGGTTCTCCCCATAATCCTGTAGCAGTGGCACATGGTAGACATCCGAAGCTGAAGGTTGAGCGTCTTTCTCCGCCGAGGACCAGTAGGTTCTTTGCTGCAAGCTATAAGCGCAGTCAAGGGCATCGGAGGCCAGCTGTAGTATGAGAATAGCTCCGGATAGTCTGTCTGCACGACCTGATGGGTGGGACTCAGGCGGTGGGGTGAGCAGCAAGTGCACCAGATGCTCACTGAGCTCCACCACCAGACCCAAGCCAGGAAGTCCATCCAAGTGGACGTTATCCCACGGGAGGAATGAGAAAAGTGCTCTGAGAAGCTCCAGGATGCCATTTTCCCCAGAGTGGGCAGCGTCGGTTGGCATCAAGTGAAACAAAGCGGCAAGCTGCGCCAGGCGGGGGACGGCGTCCTTGAGCAAGGAGGCTCGATTTTCCACCGCCGCTCCCAGAGACATGCAGAGAGCCCACGCAGTCAACAGCCCATTCTGGATCTTCCCGAGATTCTGACGGAGTTGACATACGGTCATCTCAAAGTCGTCTTCGTGGTCTTGGGTTAAGTCGGTCTCTGCGTCCAAAGCGTGGAGTGTGTCGAACATGGAGGCCAACTCCATGCGTCCGCCATCCGCCAGATGTGAAGCAGGTGGAGGGGCTTCTACATCGGAGTCGTCCTCAAAGAAGGACTGGAAAAAAAAAAATAATCACATTGATAGAAAAATATGGTGGAATGTAGGGCTGTGCAATTAATCAAAATTCAATTACAATTTTACTGACTCACCACAATTACATATTTGGCATAATCGTAAACAAAAATAAAATATTATTAATACTAATTTTGAGTTGTTTAAATTTATATATTTGCACCTTTTTTATTTTAAAATAACTCAATGAATAAATCTTGTTTGGTCCAAAAGGAACTTACATAATTATAGTGTTTCAAATAATTTTATTTGTCTTAATATTTTTAAAATGTTCAAACATAAATCGTTTGAGTAGTCGTGATTTCAATTACCGGTATTACCAAAACAATTGTAATTTTTTTTTTTTTCCCATAAATCAGGCAGACCTAATGGAATGCTTTACTTAATTCAGTACAGTAATTACGGTACAGCTATTCACGAGGGAAAGGGCGCAAGCTCTGCCACCAATTCAACATACTTCCTTGACACCAATTCCTATTTAGAAAGGGCTTTGACAGCATCTTATTTCATATTTCAAATTATGTAATTCATTTGGGAACAAATAAATGTCGGCTAGTTTTCCTTTTTCAAATAAACCGCTGGAATAAATACGGAATAACTTGTCTACCATATTCTGATTCATATTCATATTCTGAACACGGAGCTGTAATTAATTCATTTGGACAAACCTGGACTCTTTCCAACATCTCCTTGGTGCCACTGAAGGTGCCCTGGTCCTGCAGAAAGAAAGGCAAGGTGGACTCGTGCGTGGTTGCAGATATGATCGAGTCTGCGGGACGAGGCACACTCGTGGTGAACAACCTGGCGTCCAGATTGAGGTACGATTCCAAACACGTCTTCACATATACCTAGAGCGAGCAAAACAAAACATGAACTATAGAAGTCATTTCTGTAGGAAAAGAGATAAAACACTTATGCTCCTTTTTGACTTTTTTTTTGTTTTCATTTATGGGATGAAACTGATGCAGACGTCCCAAAAAGGGAAAAAAATTGATGTGTTTTCACAGGACAGCGACGTAATGCTAAACTGAACTGATGTAAAATTTACCTATATTTAAGAAATTAAATACTTTGAAAAGTAAACAAATGCTGCATTTGCTACTAATATAAAGGGGGCTGATAAAATAGTAACTTGAGTGCGGGAAGCATCACACTTGCATTGGGCCGAAACCTCAAAAGTCACAATTTGTTAAATTTAATATTTTTTCAAAAATCTATACTTGGTCAGTCAACACGTGTGAGCAGGTGTGATTTTTGGGAACTATTGACCAACAGTATTGAAAATGGCTTGACTCTTTGAGGATGCAATTTAATGATTGGGAGGGGGGGGGGGGGGGGGGGAGCATGCCATTTTAAGTCTACTGAAAAATGCCCATTTTGGAGGTACTGTACAATGTTTTGGCCAAATGCCAGCAATTAGGAACATTTGCCTCCAATCATTTGGGAATTTTGCCATGAAAAAAAATGGTAATTCAAAGAAAAGTACTGGAGTGACTTGAATCGGTTGAGAAATGTGGAAGACTTTGGAAAACGTCCATGTTTGCATGTAATTCTGTTAAAAGGGGAATTTTTGGAATATCAAAAAGTTGCCAAGACGTCCTGACTATGTTGAACATTTTGACCTCAGATTGGTTTGAATTCTCTGAGAAAATGAAGGATTGGTATCATTTCGAAAAATATCTCCATTGATTTGGGAATTTTGCCAAGGAAAATGTCAAATAAGAGTAAGTTGTTAGATTGACATTGGAAAGAAAAATAGCCGCATGGTGCCCATAATCAGTTTTTTAGTACAGCTTCACATGTAAAGTTTCTCCCTGAATACCTGAGATGTATCCAGAAGCTGGCATGCCTTCCGAAGCTCTTTGCTGGTGTGATCCAACAGAGCTTTCACCAGCATTGCGGGAGAAGGCCTATTGAGGACCCTCAGTACGGTTACCATGTAGCCGTCGGACACGATGCAGTACAAGAGGCGCGGGTGCCACGTGACGGAATAGCGCTGCCTCATGGTGTCCCGCGCCGACACGCTAGAGCTGGACAGGTGGGCCTCTGCTCTCCCGGCTGGAGCTCTGCATGGTGAAAAACATTTCTTATACTGATTTCATTAGCCACTACTAATTGAGTAGGCCAGGGGTCTGCAACCTACGGCTCTGTCCAACTCCTTAAAAAAATTGTAGAAATCGTACATATTTATATTTATTAGATAAAATATTTAAATGAATTACATTTTAAAAAAGTAATATAAATATTCAAAAACTGTCCGTCCAAATTATTAAGTTATCAGAAAAAGAGAAGAGCAAGATACATGAAAAAAGTTTTTTAAACTGTCACAATGTCAGGGGGTGCAGGGACGCAGAGGTGTGGTCAATAAAGGCATTTAATTAAACAAAGATGAGGAGGCAAAAATGAGCTACAAACTAAGAAACCAAAACAACAAAGCCCAACAGGGTAAAACAAGGCAAGCCATAGAACACAACTGGCAGCATGACGGGAGGAAAATGACAATGAATGGACGCGGACAGTGGGGAGACAAGAAACTAAATACACATACACTAATTGACAATTAGACACAGGTGGGCAAGACACAAATGGCAGAGGATGCTGATTGGTTGACACATGAGGAAGGGCAGGAAAACATAGGTGGACGATGACAATGCTTGACAAGACTAGGGAGCCACACAAGGACAACAAAACAAAACACTGAGCCTAAAGTGCCTCTTTTGACAGGAAAGGTTGCTGACCCCTGGATTAGTCTAATCATGCAGAATATTCAAATGAAGACCAACCGGTAAATGACCAGTGGGTGAAGGGGGAGGAAGTGCGCGGGTCCAAAGTCGATATTGCATCCAGAGCTGGTTAGCGTGAGGAGCCCGCCAAGACGAAGCAGGACCAGAAGAGCGCCTCTCTTCAGAACGCAGGCCAGGAAAAGGCCGTCATGTGACCAGCTTATGCTGCCTACCCAGTATGACCTAAACACATTTGTTTGAAAAGTTTTCAAGTTATGCGCACAATCAAATCATTACCGTTAATCCACCTTGTGTATTTCGACGGAATCTGCTCTGTTTTACAACCGCATCGTCCAAGTCCGCTTGACACGGAGACAAAATTCTGTGTGCTCACGTATAGAACCTGCGTAGCCTACATTCAAAACAAACACATTTTGATATTACGGCGCAAACTCACAAAAGATGAGACAGAGGAGGAGGAGATGCTAACCTTGGGGTGCCGCTGGTTCAGCACGACAGCTAGCAGTTGTCCGTCGGGAGAGAAGTCGACCACCAGCGCCCCTCTGGACTTGACCGCTTGGCAGGGCGGGGTGAGACGTGACATGGGATACGTCTTAGTGGCCCATTGTATGCTGTATTCCAAAGACCTAATCAAAGGAATGTTGATGAACCCACCCCGCTGCTTGAAATGACCCGCTCGGAAACTTTTCCCCACCTACCCAAAGACCAAATGATCCATCCACTGAATTTTGAGACAGGTGATGATTAGCGACTTCCCAGATGTGAACACAAATGCCGATAAGCAGACATCACCCGCAGTCTGAAGTTAAAAGCATAGCGGTCACAACATTAGGTACACACGCTAACATCAGGGACTGCATTGATGCATGCAAACCTGGTTCACCACAAAGCGGCTGCACTGGGATGCTTCTTTGTCCTTCAAAGTGGGCAGAGGGGCGTCTTGAAGAGGCGGTACTTGCACCCAGCGTCCTGTTACAGAGCCGTTGCACACCAACGTCAAATCCTCGATGTCTGGACATTCCCAAAGGAACACTTTCCCCATTGTGGTGACCAACAGCACGCGCGCACCATCATCTGACACATGGACAGACAGGTGTTCGGAATTCCCTGCAAAAAAAAAAAAAAAAAAAAAAATGCATTAAAGGGGATGTCAACCTTAAATATTTCTTGACAAGAATATATGTAACCTCACTAGTCTAAACACGACATTCTGATTAATATTACATTTGAGGAATACGAGTTATGGCAGCAAAATCCAGGGGGCAGCCATTTTGCCACTCGCTGTCCACTGAAGATGACATCACAGTTGCTCAGGCAACGACCAATCACAGCTCACCTGTTTTCTGGAGCTGAGCTGTGATTGGTGACCAGCGACCTGAGCAACTGTGATGTCATCTTCAGTCGACAGCAAATGGCAAAATTAGAAGGCGGCCATTTTGCCACTTGCCGTCAACTGAAGATGACATCACAGTTGCTTAGCGCTCAGGCAATGACCAATCATAGCTCACGTGAGCAACTGTGATGTAATCGTCACGCGACAGCAAGTGGCAAAATGGCCGCCCTCTAATATTGATTAAAAAAAATCTAGATTTTGCTGTTTAACTCATATTCCACTAACACAATATTAACCAGAATACCGTATTTAGACTAGTGAGGCTGCATAGAACATATTGTCAAGAAAAAAAAATGGCGTTGACTTCCCCTTTTAAGCAAAGTTAATAATAATGAACACTAAGATTATAAGACAGTCATCACCACATCTTTAAGTACACCATATAGTTAACAGTTAAAATTCCTCATCTCAACAAATTTTAATATCTTAGAAACGAGAATCTGAACAATACAGGGAACCTTACAAAGAGCGACTTCCCCTAAAAGAGTTTTGTAATGCACCACCACCATGCATCACAATCATGGACCCATGTTACATCATCAATTCTACCTTGAAGAGAAATGATCATCTGAACAACTTCAGGGACTGCCGCGACAGTCCTCAACAAGTCGTTATCCCTGTTCCATAAAAACAGCTCTCCTGAGGCTAATAGTCCACAAAACCACATTCCTGGGAAAAAAAAAAAGAAAAAGTCAGTCAATGTTTCATGTGAAAGTAACGAACACTTTTGACTCCTGACATTTAAACTCACCATTGCGGGATGGAGCCATCTTCATCACATTGTTGAGAAATGGATGGAGTTTGGGGGTCTTCTTCTTGGTGCGACCAGACATCATGTTGATTTCGCTGATCCGTTTGTCGTCGAACAGGAAGACACATTCCTTCTCCTGTAGCACCAGGAGGGAAGTTACACTTTTTAATAGGGTTGCAAAATCGGACGCTGATGGAGCTATTAAGGTGCGGTAATGCCTTCACATGTGGATAAGGAGAGCTGTCAGTTTTGCATGGATGTGTGTTTATGACAAAATAAAATGTTTATATTCATGTTTGAATGTGGTAAAGTGTGTACCGCCAATTCTCGGTTAATTGCAATGGGAAGTTTCCAAATTGGAATATTCATAAAATTTCCCATCTTAAACCTATTAACTGGAAATTTACTGGAAACACAAGGTGATTTTGCATTTTTCTGTACCTGTCCAAGCCAGCAAAATCGCGGCCATGGCTTCTTTCGTTTGATTCTGGAGGACAAGACCACGTCTACCTTTAGCTCCATGGTTGTGGCGAGACACCATCAGTGTTGAACGAAGATATCAGAAAAGGCTCATAGATGTTTCTCTTTTGAAACAACAGAGGGCCACCTGAAAGGAAGAAAACTACCCTTTTAAATAGTGCCGCATTTGTAGTATAGTATGCATTTGTGGGATGAGCAACACAGTACCAATAAAAAAAATTGCCGAACCTTCTCTGCTAAAGCCAAATTGTTTTTTTACATCGATCTCGTTTGAAGCTTCGGCATTAGCAGAGAAACTTCTGATCATTTTTCATGGGCAGAAACCACATTCTCACAGCTCTTCTCCTCACACAGAAGCAATGAAGATTTTTTTCTGTAATCTTTTGTGCTTTTTGTGCTATTTTAGATAACTAGCTTGTAATAGTGTACATACCCGTGTCTGGATGAAACGCCCTCTTTTTCTTCATCATCATTGTCATCCTCACCATTCTGGTGGCTTCCGCCACGCTGTCACCATTTCGTGGCACTTATTATAACAACGAATTTTCCCTTAAAAATGCTCGTCTATTTTCTTTGTTCTCCATTTTGTTGCCCCTGACGACTCCACACGGCGGCTGATAGCATTAGCCTCTTAGCTAATTTGACGGAGAAAAGAAAGCCCGATTATGTCGATCAAATTCGTTGTACTTACATATTTTCCGTTAAAGGTAGTCGCGTTTCTACAATAGTTCGCTTGTCGAGTAATTCATCATGTTTAACCGCAGCTAATGATGTTTAAAAAAAATATTCGAAACTCCCTCCGTTTCAAAGGCAACACAAATTTCCCATGATCCTCTCGGTGAGAAGCCTTGAGCCGTTGCCGTAGGAACGCGAGACGTGATGACGTCACTGTAATACATTCACTGAATTAATACGCGTAATAAAAACAACAACAAAAAAATAATAAAAGCTAAAAAAAATTATCTTCACAAAATACAAAATCTTCACAAAAGAAAAAACCGGCAGAGGATGGATGGATAGAGTATTTTAATTATAATAAATAAATACATGCTTGAACCGTATCAGAATTGCTCTGCTACTTTAAAACAAAATTTAAACTACATTATTTACACTTTTAATATACAGTGTGGGTATTCTCGTACAACATCAGCAAGATTTGAATCCGTTTACAAGGAATGTGTGGCACAAGCATTTATTTTCCAGTAGGGGACGCCACAGAATATCACATTGATGGTTGGGGTTCCTCCTGTACAGTGTAACAATTTGGTATCAGTTAAAATCTAATTGTTTTTATAACCATCTGTTTTATATATCAATCTCCCCAACTAGTCTTTTTTTTTTTCTTTTCATATAAACTGTACAAAATAGCTACTACAATCACTCATCATCACAACAGTGCTGATGACATCTGCCATGTGGAGGAAAAAAAACCGGGAAATTTCTCCATATTGTTCTTTAATGGGTTAATTTGCTCATGTCTGCCAGGTGCAGATGGAGGGAGCTCTTTATTGCTGTCACTACCAGGTTCACCGTGCCCTGATGAGGACTCTAAAAAACAAAGAAGACATGCGGACATAACATAAAAATAGCTGACTCAGTCATCTATGATTTTTTTCCCAATCACTCCATATTTGTTTTTTATCTGCTGGGTGGAATCTTTTTATTTGACGGTCTTCATTATTTATAAAGCACTTTAAAAAGAAATACACAATTGGCTGCTTCGAACCAAAATGGCCAACTTCCTGTTCCATTCCGAGCACGTCTCTTTAGACTTTTTAGTGTTTTCTGTTATGTTGGACAAACTGGTTTTGGAAGCTTATCTTTTTCCTTAATCTCCACAGGACCGTCCTACAGGAATTTTTCCAAAATGGCTTCTTCAAAGTCCAACCAAAATGCCACACTTAGATCAATTTTCAATGTTGGCGGAGTACTTTTTTTTTTTTAATGTTAGTGACATTTTGTTGTGACAAAAACAAAGAAACCAAACCCCACTTTTTGTTATTGCTGTATGAGCATCAAATGCCCACACTTTTTGGTGGAATTCACTGTCCTGACTGACTTACTGAGATTACTCACAGAGAGGTGCAGTCACTATAACACATAAAGTCATGCGTGCCCAAGCAGAAAATCTGTACAACAATAACAACAACATGTAATTAAGCGGGAGAACCATTCCCAATGTTGCACATTCAATATAGGGAGCACGAGTTGGCATGGTAACACGCTTTGCCATCTGCAGGTCTATTCATATTCCAGTGACACTTGGCTTGGGGGAGCTGTCAAGAAACAATTTAATCATGTGTCTTACATGACAGTGAGTCAGAGTGTCCGTTTTGTTGAAAAAACAGCATGGTGGTGAGCACGTCTGCATCACATATCAGAAGTTCAGTGTTCCAAAGAATGCAGATAAGGTTCATTGAAGGCTCAAAATTGGTCATAGGTGTGAATGTGAGTGTGAATGCTTATCTATGTGCTTGTCTTTGCTCATAGTGCAAAGTGTATCCCACCTCTCACACTCTAAAAACAGTCAAAAATAACCCAAATTGGGTAATAATAATAATAATAATAAAAAAGGGCTAACCCAACTTTTTGTGTTATTCATTTAACCCCAAAAGTATGGTCAAATAAGTAACCGACAAAATAACACCCCAAAAAATTTTTTTTGTGTAAGTGTGGTTTATTCATGTGGATGCAGCATTTTAAGAGTGTATAGAAAATGGATGGTATCCTGATTTGGCCTTAAAGTTAAATTCATTTCATGCCTGGAGGTCAGTCATTCATGTAATTGGCCTTTCCTCCTTTCATCTTTATCTATTCATAACCATAAACTTGCGGCCGCCAACGCCTTGTATCATTGTTGAATTAAAACTAGTCCATCCTGCTCTCCTGTCCTGGAGACGTTCTCACGTGCTAAAATCATTCGGCATTCATCGACACTATATAACAGTCTTCTGCACCATTTTCCTAAAGAACAGTTAGTGCAGAACGTTAACAAGAAAGACCGAAAAGGTAGTTTATAAATGTGGATATTTTGTGCGGCAAATGGGTGAGTGAGTTGCAAGGGTGAGATAAATGTGCAGATGAACATTCCCACCCAGGTGATAATGTAGAATAGGGGTATAAAAAGACGATATCTGTGTGACCCGATAACAGTGGTGGATCACTTCTGTAATCAACTTAGTTAACCAGGAAACATCCCACTGCGTTCTCGCAGTAGAGGATAAAGAATACATGCCTTTGAGTAGTGTTATATTATCAGCCTACATGCCTCGGTCAAGTTTGTGTTCAAATGTCCGTCAAGTCTAAAACCCTGACAACCACTGTCCACCATTAGCATGCCAATGGCCTTAGTTTTGCATTGATTGTTAGCATTAAGCTAAGTGCAAAGCTATGGTGGATGTTTTTAAATACATGTGTATTGAATGATGGCTGTGATAAAGCACATTGCATCTATGTATGACAGTAATTATTAATATATATATTTTAAACTGTTCACTTTTTCAAGACACAAAAAAATAACGTCCAAGAAATAAACTTGTATGATAACAGCAAGCGTTGCTGTGGCTGTGTCCGAAATGAGGCAGGTTCAAGAGGGATATTGATTTTCTCATTTATCCCTCAACAAGAAGGCAAACAAGAATGTTATGTATGGGGCAATTTCAAGGCCAGGCGTGGTGACTGGCCTCGAAGGAAGGTCCTCGGGTTGCCTTGGCAACCTCGTGGTCACGACAAAAATTCAAGGTGGTCGATAATATGATTTATAAATTATCTGTGCTCAGAAGTGCAACGAAGCATTTTAGGATTTTATTTTTTATTTTTTGTAAGCTTTTATATATTTTTACACCTAACATTCTAACATCTTGCCCGTAATATTTTCATCCATAGCTATAACCATTTTCTAAAGTTCTTGTCCTTATTGTAATTACAGGAGAGACTACCTTGTCCAACAATTAAAATTCAAAAGTCTTCAATTTTGTTGATAAAGTCGAGTGCGCTCTGGAATGGATAGCACGCAGTCACAGGGTACATAAATAAAGTAAACAAACAAGTGGTCCCACTCACGTTCACACTTATGTACATTTTAGTGTAAATTTTGAGTGTTTAATTAATCTAAGGTGAAAGTTGGCGAGAGAAGCGGAGTAAATTTCAGTGAAACATAAAAAAGAAAAAAAACAGTTCCAAATGAAACTGACATAAATAAACTTGTACACTTTTTCCTGATTTCCGGGTCCTTCCCCTTTAAGCGATTCCGCGAAACAGCAACGTGCTTCGTTTGACGTGAATGACGTCACCGCATCGACCCTCCCCTTCCGTCCCCTGATTGGCCAGACCGTGGGAATATCCGCGGAGGCAGCGTTGATTGATTGGCTCCGGGGGACGGAGCCGGTTTCGCCAGAGCGCCGGACTGCACTCATCATTTCCCCTCAGCGACGGCTCTCTGAGCGGGGGAGCCACCACGACAACACCGGCGCTTCCTCCGCGGAGCTGCAATCAGACGAACAAAAAGGGGTCGGAGGGGGGGAAGAAAGGATTAAAATCATCGTGGTGAATACGTCGAGGAGTTCAATGGCATCGCGGAATCTCCGGGAAGGAATACACTGGGACTTCCCAGCAGCCAGCCGCCGAGAAGATAAACAAGCCGCATGAGAAGAGAAAACTCTGTAAGAAAACCCTTTTATAGACGACATATTACATATACACATGCAGACACGCTATAATGCACAGTATATTACTGATAAAAATCCTGACATGTGCTTTAATGCTTATTTATGAGTGCCATCTGATATTAATGATCGTAAATGAGAAGCTGCACATGTTTTATTGTAATGTGACAGGCGAGGATTTGCATCTAGCCTCTCACTGGCTCTTGAGGGATGAGCAAAGTATGGTCCGGGGGTCCACACACGGTCTACCCAGTTCTTTAAATCCGACCCACCGAGCATTCACCTGATCAAGAGTAGTGTAATATTTGGTGGATTAATTTAGACTAAAATTGGTTGAGTACAATGCAGTTATTCATTTTTAATTGTTAAAAGTAAAATATTTGTATTGTAATGAATATATGATTTATTTTATTAAAATAATTAGCTATTTTTTCATTTTGTATTTATTTTTTCAATAAATACTTGGATATTTTATTGTAAGGAAAAAAATACGTTTTGTTTTAATACATTTCTATTTAAACAATTTATTGATTTTGTACAAAAAGTAAATAAAGAAGATATTTAATATTTTTCTTTTTAGTTTATTGAATAAGTAGTTCAGATGATGGATGGATGGATGAATAATTAGATGGTTGTAATGTAAATTTTCTTTGTTTTCATTCATCTCTAAAATAATTGCAAAAAAAAATAATGACTTACATATATTTAATATTTTTATTTTAAATAATTGGTTAATTGATAAAATAAACAATTGTACTTATGTATTTTACGTTTGTGTATTGCTTTATTGAATAATTGGTCATTGATTTATTGTATTTAAAATGTAAAAGTATTTGTAAAATAAATAATTTTATATTACATTAGTTTGGTATATTATAAAATAAATTGTTTTCCAATTATATTTTCAAGTACCTGTAACATTTTACTAAATAATTGGCAAATTAAAAATATACATATATATTTATCAAGTAGTTGGCTAATTATAATTAAATTATCAATAAAAAATAAAAAAAAGAGTGAAGGAATAATTCATTTAGTTATAATAAAGTATCGTACATATTTCAAATGCAGTTTTACTCCCACCTCCCTTAACTTTGTCTACGATGACCAACTGTTTAGCAATGGAAATGTGGCCCTGTAGCTTTAAAGTGAGCTCACCCCTGGTCTTGCCTGTCAGCACCACGAGTCCATACCGTGCAAGTGTGTGCGATGGACGCTGCCTTTGTGCCCCCATTGAAAGGCGCCTCATGTGTCAGCAACATCTCCGTGGATCCGGGAAGCACTTTGAAGTGTTTTTATCACGGCCCGGGGCACCCCCACACCCCCTTTCCTCAAAGCGTCTTTCCGCATCCATTGTGTGCAGGCCGGAGGTGGCGCGCTCGCACCTCGCCTGGTGCACAGGGTGGAAGTTTGTCCTGGAGGCGCTTAAGGAAAAAGGGGGCTCTTTTTTTAAATAGATGATTACGAGCCAGGTGTGAAATCCTATCCTGTTTATGGCCGGCAAAGGTAGGGTGTTGCACAGTGAAGAGGAAAATGACAATTTAGTGGGATTACAAGGATGGTTTGCCACTTTGTAGGGAGAAACGCACAGGATGTGACTAACAATTATGTTGTCTTTGTCATAAAAGCTTTCAGATTGTCATTTTTACAGAAGCAATTAAGCGTTTCTATTGGCTTGACGCTTGTCTGGTCAGGCTGTGCCTAGACCCCCCTTGAGATTACCTTTTTAGAGTGCCTCAAAAAGCCAGAAAACTCAACAAATGTAGCCATTTTGTCAGTTTATTGTAATACAGCTTCATTTATTGTTTGTGTTTGGTAAAAAAATAAATATAAAAAATAAATAAATAAATGGGAACTGGGAAAAGGATCTTGAAATAATCGCATAAAAATTGAAATCAATAATGAGAGGGAAAAAAAAAACAATTTGATCATTTTTACAAAATTGTTCAGTGATCATATTGAGTGATGAGATACATTACAAGTGCCTTGAAATATGAGCTTTTTGATATAAGAGCCACTCGGTCACTTTCTGCCTTGAGATATGAGCAACATCTGAGGCACTGCTAAATGGCGGCAGCATTTTTTAAATCTAGTTATTGCTATACAGGACAATACAGTTGAGTCAGTGTATGAAGAAAATGTGGAACATATTAATTTGATTTCTAGTCATTTCAATAGGGAAAGACGATTTGAGTCACTTTAACAGGGTTTTTCCTATGTAAAAAATTCAGAGGCGGCCACCTCTATCTAATTTGCTTGTCACCTCTAGCCTGACAGACTGATATCCCTCACCACAGCGCTCCAGCAACGTATTTTAACTGCCGATGCAGTATTGCGCCATTATGGAGGCGCTTTATCAACAGTAATACACCAAAAAGACCTGAAGCAACAACCTCTGAAGAAACAGCTGGTATCGGTAGTCGCACATAGTCAGAATGGTACCACCTCTGCCTCAATTTAAGCCAGGAAAAAACCCTGTTTAAGAATAAAAGTTTTGAAGACAAGAATATTGGTGTCAAATTTGATTCAGTTAGAGGATTTTGAAAGTTAGAAGATGTATTAGCCGCGACTGCGTTATACTTATTGACATGAAATTTGGTGTTATAACAGGACACATTAAAAAAAAAAAAAAAAAAAGTCCAAGAACGCATGCCTGAAATTGAACAGAAAGTTGTCCATTTTGGTTTGAAGCAGCCATTTTGGGCAAATTCCAGGCCTTTGACACTACTAGGGA
This sequence comes from Festucalex cinctus, assembly GCF_051991245.1. Lineage (NCBI taxonomy): Eukaryota > Metazoa > Chordata > Actinopteri > Syngnathiformes > Syngnathidae > Festucalex > Festucalex cinctus. Next base: position 12,008,640 of record NC_135425.1, on the reverse strand, counting down.
ATATTCCCAAATGGAAACAGGTAGACAGAAGGGGTGAGGTGGGTTTAATTATTGAGTTAGAAAAGTTGTGTCTTTTTGGGGACCGGCTAGAATGTGCGCAATATTTATCCATTAACTTGGTGAAATATGGTTGGGGGGAGAGATTTGGAGGGAGCTTCCCTCTTGATCTCCCGTCACAGCCCGGGAGTAATTCCACTTCTGCGAGAGAGAGAGAGAGGGGGGGGGGGACACCATTTGTCATTTAGCCACCTGCTTCCTTTTTGCTCTCTTATGAGGCAAAATAATTTGAGCGTTGATGTATTTGTGAAGTTTCCTTACTGGAGTACTGCGAATGATGCGGCCTCCCCTCTTATTAGGCTCACGTTTGAGTTGAGCACACGGTTTGATAATGGTGGCTGATGCCCGTGGTTCGGTTGCTTAGCGATGTACGCCCCTGCGTGATCACCTTTTAGCTGCCATGTGCAATTAGAGGCCGGCTGCCATCTTTTGAAATGTGTCTAATTAGTCTTTTCTTTCTAGGGGCAGGGAAACAGGGGTTAAGGGTGGGAGGTTAAGGAGCAGGGAAGGCCCCCGCGGGTCACCGGTGAAGTGGGGGGGACTGCCAGGCTTATTTAGAGTCGGGCTAATCTTTGTTTTGGCTTGCGTGCCGGTGCCCCCGCCATTACTTCAAATTAATAATCCGGGCTGTCAAATTGCAAGCGAAGGCATCACTATTCGCCACTCGCTTGAGGAACCCCACCCCCGGAACGCAGGGCGGGTCAGTGACCCAATTCCCTCCCGCCCCCCCCAGAACGTTCCGCGAGGTTATCATAAGGTTATCGCCCACAGGGAGCATTACATACATGGGCTGCTAGGATTTTAATGATTTGAGGGAATCGTTGACCTTTCGCAGAGAAGCAGTAAACTGGAAGCGACCTGAGGACAAATGAAGATACATTTATTATTATTCGTTGCCAGGGCTGAGCGATATGGCCGTAAAATGAAATCAGGTTGTTGTTTCTTTACAAAAATGCGATTGTAATCGATTGTTATGCCAACTCGCGAATAGAAACTACAAATGACAATATTTAAAACAGTCATTCTAAGATTTGCTTCATTTATTTTCTCCTGATAGCACACAAGCTTTGATTTGCACCCCCAGCATCAACTTCCACAGAAATAGTTAAAATACTTTAATAAATTTAATTTAATTAATAAATCTTGTTTGCAATCATGCTCACATTTGTGAGGGTATAGAAAATGCTAATTCTGACAGGAAACTAAAGGTGAGCACTGTACATACAGTAGTAAATCCTCGTTGTTAGCAATGAACAGCTAATGCTAAAGCTAAGCTAGCTAGCTAGCTAGCTGGGGAGACGACGGTGTTGAAAAACACTACTGATGGGTTTCATTGACAGTACTGCTAAACATTTGATTATCCAGGGTCAAGGGTTAGATCAGCCACAAAATACTCACAGGCACATGATACAACAAAAAACAATCCAAAATTAATGAAGTTCCTAGCTATATTTATTGTTAACTTTTTTTTTTTTTTTTTAGCTTCTCTCTCTACTCTTTGAAGAGCACAAATGTTGACATCTTATCTGTCTGTTAAACATTTTCACCATCTGTTAGTGTTTTGAAGTCAAGGCTTTTTTCAAAGGTTGGACCACGTAGCCGTCGTCCTTCGACAGCGAGCGCACCGGGATGAGGATAAGATAAGACCCCTTGCTGTGCGCCGCTTTTACCTTGGGTTTGGTGCGCTTGCTCGGGATAAAAAAATAACACTTAATTGCTCCATTTTTGGGGGAGTGACAATTACATTCTAATCGCCCCTCCGGGTAAAAATAGAACGTTGTTTTCCAAGAGTGTAAACTCTTGACTTGTGTTTGACAATGTTATTGAATAAAATGCCAGAAAAATCTTCTCTGGTGGAAAATATGGTCGAAAGAAAAGTTATTAGTTCTTTGTCCAACTAAAACTTTTATTTATTGGTAGTCAAAAGCACAGACACGTCCCCAATTCAGATTTAATGCCACATTCCCGTTATGTGTTAGCATTAGCATTAAGCTAGCGAACAAAATGCTAAGATACGTTGTTGTTGTGACTTTTGTTTTAAGTACACAACGTGTATTTCTTTTATATTTAGTTTTACAATAAACCTGGGTGTGGAGTTAAATAGTTTGACACTTAGTGTTTGAAGAATTGTTTACTATTTACCAAAGTGCTGCCATTATGAAGTGACTAAAGCACTCAATGCCACCGTACAGTGCTCTTCTATTAAGTTAAAGCATCAGCCCAGTGACATCTGTTGTCTTATATATATATATATATATATATATATATATATATATATATATATATATATATATATATATATTAGGGGTGTTAAAAAAAATCGATTCGGCGATATATCGCGATACTACATCGCGCGATTCTCGAATCGATTCAATAATCGGCAGAATCGATTTTTTTTTTTTTTTTTAGGATTCACACCTTGAGCATGGAAGAATGTTATATGAACGGAACATTAAGCCTTAATATTTTATTTTAATGCTGTTCAAACATGAAACAGATTACAACCTCTATAAGACTGAAATTTCAGATAAAGAAATAATACATTTTCATATAAATCTTACACTCTACAAGCTTACTGATTAGTATTTTCTAAATTTGAATGAAAAAAAATCGCAACAATCGACTTCCAAATTCGTATCGGGATTAATCGATATCGAATCGAATCGTGACCTGTGAATCGTGATACGAATCGAATCGTCAGGTACTAGGCAATTCACACCCCTAATATATATATATATATATATATATATATATATATATATATATATATATATATATATATATATATATATATATATATATATATATATATATATATATATATATATATATATAAAACTGGTGTTCCTCATATCTTGAACTTGCTATTAGTAATGGACTGTGTTTTATATAGCACTTAGCAAAAACAATACACTAGGTTGCATCGGCTCTACTAGTATTACTCGTAAGAATCGTAACATTAAATGTCAAATTGTACTTGTTCACATCCAGTGCCTTGAAATGCGTATGTTCATGCACAAACTGAACTTTTGGTGGCATTGTATGCCATTTCAGAAAGAGCACAAAAAATGTGAAAAGATGAATTTTTGGGGCAAACATGACTGGATTAATCTAAGGTTCCATTTGACTTCACGGTTGAACACTGGTACTGCATTCGGCACTGAATCTTCTGATTCATTTGCATGTCTTGGCAACTGAGCAACAATGTGAACCAGTTCCCAAAATGGTCCATTGTGGCGCTTCATGTAAAACACGTCTTCTTATTGTGTCTTCACGTTGGCTTTTGAGGCAGCTCAGAGAAAAATGATGGCAGTGTTTTTCAGCTCGGGAACAGCATGATTTACATGCCAACGAATGCTCCGAGTCCGGACATCTGTCCTGGTGCTGGTCGAGGCTTGCGTTTTACATACATTGGATGGGAAACGATCAGACTTTGGGGGGCCTTGAGAGCAGGTTGTTTGATTATCCTCACCGTGAACCTTAATGTGCCTTAAAAATATCTTCCAGTAAAAAGGAAAAGAGAAATCGGCGGCTCTTCTAGGGCGCGCTGATAGCAATTATGCAAACTATTATAGAATTTAAGCAGGCCGGCTCTTATCGGCTAATCCAGAAGTAATAGATTCTATTAAAAATGTATGAAGGGTGCAGGGGAGGGGGGATCCAGCAGCTGCGCTGCCGTCTATTTCAGTCAGTGTGTGTCAAACTACTTGTCTGCTGCCTCCCATTATTAAGACAGCATCCTGCAGCGCTTCCATACATAATAAGCAATTCATTACACAATAAGAAGCTTGTTATTCATCGATCGCGTCGCCGTCGCTCATTGTTAATCATTTACTTCCAACTAAATGAGCTTTTTTTTCGGTCTGCCTAATAATATTATGTTAAAATGTGAGTTTTACATGGCATTAAAGTGTTTTGGATCATAGTTTGTGTTGTATATGTAAAGCTTAAACTAGGACCTGATTGATATGGAACAATATTTTTGGAGGTTGATGCCGATATTTGGCAGAAAAAAAATTACGATAACCGATTAATTGGCCTATTAATCTTTGTCTTATGTTGTAATGTGTAAAAAGCAATCTGCAAAAATAATGATGTAAAAAAATTAATCAATTTTTGCCTATTTTAAAGTGCCAATATGGGCAGATTAAATTTTGCAGCCATAGAGCCATAATTGAAATTATTAATCAAGGCAAAAATAGACAAAATTCTAGGGTCTAGACGATTTGCAATTACTTACGATTGTCTTGCGACCAGTCCAGGATGTACACCATTTCTCTCACCAAAAGTTAGCTTATGAATGTTATTTGTTTATGTGTACTCTGCGATTGCCTGGAGACCAGTCTAGGGGTCCAACTCGCTTCTCTGACCAAAAATCTGCTTAGGTTAAATATAGACTGCCAATTGGTGTGAATATGAGTGGACTGGTTACCAGTCCTGGGTGGTTTTGGAGAACTGAAGACGCAATATTGTCTAAAGTATAAATGTGAGGTTGAATGCTTGTTTGTCTATATATGACTGAGATTGGCTGGCAACCAATCCTGGTTGTACCCCACTCCTTTTACCAAAAGTCATTTTAGATTCACTGAAAACTCTACTGTAAATTGCTTGTAAGTGTAAATGTGAGTGTGTATCAGTATGGTTATTTTTATACTTGGGGGGGAAAAAAATTTGATAAAAGAACATGATGGTTAAGCATGCACAATACATTAGCACAATTACAAAAATGTTATTCATCGACCATGTTAATCTTCCAACTAAATTGACCTATTTTTTTTATGTCTGCCTTCTTTTCCCTGTAGAACATTAGCATAGCACTCATATGCTAATCCAGCCAGCGAGTGAAAAGCCTCATCTCAAACGCCCCCCCCTTTTTTTTTTTCTCTCCCACCCCTTATCATCTAATCATTAACCGAGCTTCCGGAGTGAGCGTGGCGCACATCCCGGATTAGCAATTAGCCGCCGTATTCACCGTGACCCCCGGAGGATCGCCGGGGGCCACAGGTGAGCCCGCGGGGTCAGACAGGTGCACTGCTTCCTGCATAATTTAGCAGAGCTCTTTTGACCCCCACTCCTCTCTCCTCGACTTTGACGGATGGCGCTACTAAATTTTCTTGGTAATCGTACCGCTGAGCAAAGGGCGAGAGGGTTTATTTTAGAGGCTGTTGCTTTGCTTGCAGAGGTGTTCAAATCCAGGTTCACAGAACCTTTAGCGAGCTAGCTCCCATGGTGCTCGTTTACCTGCTCGGGAGACAGCTAGCTAGCTAACTTGCATCAGGGGCTAAAGCCAAACTGTGGCGGGTTTTTACTTTCTGGACCTGGATTTGATACCTCTGTTTGCTAGTTAGCAAGCGAGGTAGAGAGACGTACAGTTACTCGGTTTAAAAAAATTTAAAAAAAAATCAGTCTCTCTGTGTAGCCTGGTACCAGAATTGACCAGTGGTTGGAGGCACCTGGCTTAAAGGGTTCTAACATTGTCACATACATGCTATTTGTGAAGCCATGTATGGCATTTCGCATTGTATGTTAGCATTAAGCTACCCGTTATTCAAGGTGATGTGGTTGTTTGAAGTAGGCAAACAGTAAAAGTCAACTGGGTGTGGCAATAAACAGTTTAACGCCTCTTTATTGAAGAATTGTTGATGTAGAACAAACATCCAACTGAACTGTATTCAGGCGATGATTCTTTCATGCACAAAATTCTAGTAGGCTTGTTGCTTGTGTTGACTTGTCATATACAGTACATTTAATGACAAGATTTTTCGTTTGGACCAGAAGCTAAGGTCCATTGTGTGCGGCTCCACAATAAAGGCCGTTCGTTGCCATCCACCGCCTCGTTCTTGCCAGGGCACATGCTGCGGATTGCGGAACGTGCCAACACTGGCGTCGGGCCGTGCTCGAGTGCTATTTTGGTTATCTCAGCAAAAAAGCAATTACATTGTCAGCAGCTTTCTTACTGCCATTTTGACGACACATTAATAGCCGCCGGCTATATTTTTTTGCCATCAAAATTTAGTTAACATTTAAAGCTTAATACAGTCGTTATTAAAAGCGCCCCCTTACTGCTTGCCTCCTGACCTTGTTATCGTCCCACAAAGTGCCATCTCATAATCCACGTTGGGAAAAGATAGGAGAAAAAAATCCAAACGACTGCCAAAAGCGTCTTTATCGGAACACCGTAGGGGACAGCAGATGGACGGCAAAGCACATGGTCTTTATCGCCCCCGGTGAGCCTTCTCCGGGCCTCATTGTGCCGCTTATCCCCTCAACGGATGTCACTGGAGACGGATGAAGATTAGTCGCCCGTGCACCTTAAACTTTCCGGGGCTTTTCCTCCTTATGCATGACAGAAGAAAGAAAGACTTACGCTGACCTCAGGACACCTCGCATATGCAGTGAAGGCGAGGATTAGGTCGTTTTTCTCAAAAAATGAAAACTTTTATTTGAAAAATATTCAACTATTCTTGTGAGATTGTTTGTTTTTCCCTTGAAAACATACCGGTACGTCTTTATTTTTCTAGGAATGATGTCATTCTTAATTATATATACATATTATATCTGGAAAATGTGCAGCTTTTCCATATACACATATGACTTCATACTTGTGAGATTGAGCCCATAAATGGTCTACTTTTTTATCTAGAAAATAAAAGCAACGTTATTACTGAAAAATATAACATACTTTTTTATTTAAAAATGACTGTTTTTGCTAAAAAATTCCAATCTTTTTCTAAAAAAAATCCAACTCTTTTCTTTAAAAAATGAGCTATGATGTATTCTTTTTTTTTTTTTCAATTAAATAACGCTTTCTAGAAAATATTTTAAATCAAATATATGCAACATTTTCTCAAACATAATTGTATGGAAAAAAATATATGACTATAAACAATATTTTTCTCAAAACATTTGCTTTTTTTCTGAGAAATATGCAAACAAAATTTAATTTCTAAAAATAAAAAAATCAATATAACACTTCAGGTAAAATATGATTTCCCACCCTCAAATATATGTGACTATTTTTAAAATAAATAATTGTATTCCTAAAAAAAAATACTCCTATATGACTATAAAAAAAATACAACTAATATTTAACAGTAATATTGTGCACAGTTTGAACATTAATACTGCACTTAGATATCAGGGGAAAAAATGTAATTAAATAATGATTCAATAGAAACACATTACTGTAATCAAAATCAAAGATGTACTTAAAAACGATTCAATTCAAATGCACTGTATTGCACATAAAATTTGGCTTAAATAAAAGATAATATGCTGAACTCGAGTAGTTAAATTACAGTGAACTCGGGAGAGCTCGCATGTGGCATAGGAGAGGGTTTGGGGGCGCCTTGCGGGGAAGCTGACGCCAGACATCTGCTTTCCAACCTCTGGCATCATGTATCCAGCGCAGATTATCTGCTGATTGAAGAGGACCCACTTGGAAGCCCTGACCGTAATGTTATTGTAACAGGAAGAACGCCCATTGACCCTATTAGGGAGGATGTCGGAGCAACTAAGCAAGCCTCTGTTACAGCAGAAGCCGCAAAATGGCGCAATCCGACGAAGGGTTGAACGATTTTGGAAAACAAACAGTCTTAAATTCTTAATTGCGATATTTTCCTCCCTCAATTTATTTGATTATTTTCTTCAAGGTTCTTTCTACAGTCCTTTTTACTAAGCACATGCAATTACTTTAATAAAACAATATCAGAGCTATTATACATTAAAGCAGTGATTCTCAACTGGTGAGTTGGGATATGTTATGTAAAAATGTGGACTGCACTTCTTAAACACTGAACTTAGCAGTGGGATGGAACATATTACCAATATATTGTCACGATACTATTGTTTTTGTTGTTTTTCACAGAAATGTTAATTTTACTTGGTGCATTCCATTTAAAGAAAGATGATATACAACATGAATTCTGTCCTCACTTTCTGTTATGTTTTTTGTGGGAAGGGAAATGGAACTTAGCCTGGTGTTGCAATATTAGACGATGCTAGTTAGCATTAGCATTAAGCGCTGTCATTGCTTTTGTTGTTTGCAGCGCTTTTCCACACGCTAAAACATCAGATGTGATGTTCCAAACTGGTTAGCAAATACTTATTCATGAACCCATTTCAATTTAGATGGAAAAATGTCATTGCTTGTACTGTTTGACGCCGTGTATGCTTGGTTCAATTATCATAGCCACGCTGTTGTATTGTCTCCCACACCCTGTCCCCAGCTTCAAACTATGGCTATAATGAAACATTCACATCTCATTGTCTGCCAGTAAAAGGGAATTCCCTGGAGATAGCCTTTCTCCGTCTTGCTCTTTTTCCCCTTTCCTGGCACTCCCTAATGGAGGGCTTGTTTTGAAGTTTCAACATGGAGTCTCAGGTCCCTTTGGACATTAAAGGTGATGACTTGGAAGTGAGTTCTCAAACTACGGTCCAGGGACCCTCTTGCTATAACTTGGGGGCCCACAAAATAACATAAATAATTATGGCGTAAATACTAAGTTATATTTAAAGTTCAGGTTAGAAAAACTTCGGAGGAATGCAGGATCTGTCGAGTTGGACAGCCTGAAATTTGTGGCAGAAAAGAGGATGTTGAAGACGTTTGTGTCCAACCGACTGCATCCTCTGCACAGCACCCTCTCCGGGCAGACGAACTGCTTCAGTTACAGGCTGCTGTCACTGCCCTGCTCTACTGACAGACGGAGGAAATCCTTCCTGCCACATGCCACACTGCCCTTTACTTCCACCCTAGGAGGGAAATGCTATTGCTAATATTATTTCCTCAACTCTCTACTGTCACCATGTAGCACTTTAATCACCATATATCTTATTCTGGACTTTCAACCTGCACTGACCTTTATTTTATTTCTCTTAATTCTATTTTAAAAGACTACTAGAGGTGCTATGTTTAACGTTTTGTGTGTGTATGACAGAGTAATAGGTATGCCTGCTTTTCCTTGTGTTTTTTATTTATTTATTTTTTTTATTGTAAAGATTACTGGAAAAGTGACTTTCTTTTAAAGGACAAATATATTTATCTTTCTATCTATTGTATCTCTGTCTAGCAAGCTTGCTACCCATCTAGCTAGCTAGCTAGCCAGTTATAAACAAACACAAACCAATTACTCTTCCCTACTTTAGCTTTGGGCCAGCTCTGCTCAGATATAACAGTGATGTATTTTCACAGGAACACAGCCAAAAAATAAAACATTAAAAAAAATTTAATAATAATAAATAAATAAATAAAACATTTTAAAAAAATAAAAGTGTATTATTGAAATTCACTTGTTAAAAATGACTCTTACTTTGATAAACATTGACTTTAAAAATATTACATCATTTTGGGAAAAACACAACCTTGTAAAATTACTATTTTTTTTTATTCACACAACATAGGTTTTTGTTCTTGTACACGTTTATTCTCAAAAAAAGTCTGACTTAATTCTTTCCGTATTAATCAGATCGGCAACAATTTATCCCTAAAGTGTGTCGAGTACAATTAGTGGTACACAGGCTCCCTCTAGTGGTATAAGAATGAATAACTGAATTAAATGTTCAACCCATGCCTTTTTTCATTCTACAGTTCAGTTGTATTTAACATTTAATCATAATACATTTGCATTTAATTTATAACAGTTTTTAAAAATAAAAAAAATTCCCCACTGTACAAAAATTGAGAAACCCTGTTTTGCCTCAACTTTGTAATTCTTTTAACTACAAGTGTAAAAGAAACTAATGATCGTTTACTGTACAACTTCAAAATACAGAGTTCGTACCCTAAATATGAATGATTACCGCTTAAATAAATGCATTTAAAATTGAAATGTACATTCGGCTGTTATATCGTTATTGTCGATTTTCCCAAATCAAACTAACCTGAATAAAACGTTTTTAAGAAAGCAAAGCAGATAGAGATGGAATTGTACAACTTCGGGGCCATTTGAATTTCAGGGTCCACTGCATTACTCTTTATGTCCCATTGCTTCTGCATTATTTATAATTTGCACACTGTACCATTATTGTGTGTAGATTATTGCACAGTCAACAAGGTAACCTCGTTCCCATACTGTTATGATAACCTCGAGATTTACATTTTGCCGCACCAGCGGTCCAAACAGCTGAGTCGCTCAGGGAAAAAAAAATCAAATAGGGGAGCGTGGGGTAATTTGTGCGAAGGGGCAAGTAGTTCCGCCCCTGTTATTTACAAAACCATAGAAGAAGTTGGTCATGTGAACACATATCTTTGAAGAGACATCCATTTTGCTCATCCGGTCAAAAAAGGAAGACACACGGCTTGAGAGGTAAGCGCATATAAGTTCAAAAAACATTTTTTGCCCACCAAAGTAAAAATTCTATGATTAAGGTTTTTTTTGTTTTTGTTTTAAGACTTTGTTTGAACAATTACAGACAACTTTGAAACCAGTTCACACACGTTTTAGTGCTTTTTAAGCGACATCATGAGTCTATACCAAAGGACCTTCTGTTGTTGTAAACTGTATTCTTACATTTGATCACTAAAAGTATGTGCCATTCTTAATTTTTGACCAAAATTCATTCTGTCACCAGATACAAAAGGAAGACAGACAGACAGGATTTCAACTCCTCTTGAGAAGTTGGAAAGAGCAGTTAAAGAGGGGGGGGGGGGGGGGGGGTGACCATACATCAGGTTAGAAAGGAGATAAAAATCTGGAGAAACATGAAAGAAGAAAAAGCCTCTGAAAACTGCAAATCAAAGTTTTGTATTGAATTTGTCTTCCTTTTATATAGCATTATCGTTTATGAAATTAAAATCGTTTTTACTTCACTTGAATGGTACAATTTACCCCACTGAATTCTGACTAATGGCACAACCTACCCCGCACTGAAGTTGTGCACAGACCACTTTTTTTTTTGTTTCCCTAAAGCTATATTTCTCAAACAGTTTCTTGAAGATCCAAAGTGATTGCTCCCTGGCATGCACAACATCCTAAATTATATGAGTATATTTTAGTTGGAGGCATTCCTGTAATCTCCTTGCGTAAAAGACACTTTAAATAAAAAGTGGCAATACTTGCACCGCTCTCCCCTCCAATGTCATCAAGGTATTCTGTTTTGTTTTTTACTTGACAGCGCAGTCTGCCTCAGGGAGTGTTGCTGGTGTCGGTTTAGCCTGTCTGACCGTGAATGTCTAGAACGAGTGGGCTGGGTCGCTAGGTTATGACAAAGGGTTTGTCATGGAACGCTCGACCTCCAAGTTATGTCAAAAGGACAAGTCTGGAAATGATGACATGGAACCTAAATTTTAAATTGATTTCTTCAGTCTTTTCAGGGATTGCTTATTGACAAGTTTTTTTTTATTATTATTATTTTTTTGTAAGTCTACTCATAACAGACATGACTAACTGGAACTGGCTTCAAGGGCTGAATTTTCTCTAACTACACAGATAGGATAGGAAATTGCAAAACATTTTCTTCATCATTGCATGTGTGCCAACACAGCAGCAAAGATGGATGCCCGAAGGGGAAAAAAAATAGTTCTTTGAAAATTCTGCCACCGAAGGCAATTCCACTTAGCAAAATGTTATTGAATAGGCATGGCTATCATAAGTAGAACCAAAAAAAAAAAAAAAAAGCCTGAAAGAGCCACAACTGAAAAGACAAAGGAAGTCTGTAGATTAAAGCAACCATTTTAAAGTGGCCATAGGGTTCCTTCAAAGACTGACTTGTCTTCAAAAGTTTGTCCAGTTACAACCAAAATTCAATAGCTAGCAGATGGACAATGCTAAAAACTAAAACACTACTCCCAAGTTTTTCACACCCCCAGTGCGTTGAGCTTAGAAATATGGCGGGAACACACAGTTTCTACCAAGATTTCCTGTGTTAAACTCTGGATTGTTTTTCTACCCCCTCAGCAGGTGTGCAGCCGTAAAGCGCCATCATGCTGGCCTGCATCCAAAGACGGCAGAACCTGTCACCGCAGCATTTGCCCTGCGTGCCTAAAAGCCTGGATGTCCTGACGCCACCTTTGCTGCTACCTGCGCCACCACCGCCGCAGCTGCGCGCCCGTAAAGGTGAGTCTGAGTTGCTAGCTGTTAGTTAGCTAGCTAGCTACGCTGACGCCCCCAAAAATACATCTTCCCTGGATGCCACAATTTGCAGAACAACTTGGTGTTGTTATGAAACTGCTTAAACTGAGTGCGTCACCCCGGCAGCCTGTTAGCACACGAGCTAGCACGTGGCTAGCCTCGCGATGACATGGTGGGATATATTCTAGCCACTGGAGGCTTTAAGTGGACTTTCGCAGAACAAACATGTAGGTCGGGATAAGAAACATTTCTAGACAAAGTAGACTCTAAAAAGAGAATTTTGACCAAATTAATAAAATTGCTTCAAGTGGTAACACACAATTGAATTAAGTTAATCCAAAGTGTGTCCTGCGATTGGCTGGCAACCAGTCCAGGGTGTCCCCTGCCTACTGCCCAGAGCCAGCTGAGATAGGTGCCAGCACCCCCCGCGACCCTTGTGAGGAATAAGCGGTCAAGAAAATGGATGGATGGATAATCCAAAGTGAATATATTAAGTTTAATAAACTCATAATTAATTAAACTTAATATATTCACTTTGTATTAACTTAACTGAATATAATCGCTTTGGATTCACTTAATTCAGTCGTGTGTTACCACTTGAAGCAATTTTATTAAGTTGGTTAACAATTTAGAGTAGCATCTATTTTTCAGCGGGTCTGGAGTGTGAATGTATTTTAAAGGGGAATTCAACCTTAAACATTTCTTGACAATAATATGTTATATGTGACCTCACTAGTCTAAACATTGCGTTCTGATTAATATTCCATTTGTGAAAATTTGAGTTATGCAGCAAAATCCAGCAGGTTTTTATCCATCTCAGGGGGCGGCCATTTTGCCACTTGCTGTCGACTGAAGATGACATCACAGTTGCTCAGGGGTCAGGCAACGACCAATCAGAGCTCACCTGTTTTCTTTTTTTTTTTTCACCTTTTTTCTGAAGTTGAGTTGTGATTGGGTTGTTACCTGAGACCTGAGCACCTGTGAAGTCCTTTTCACTTGACAGCAAGTGGCAAAATGGCTGCCTTCTGATATTAACCATAATACCTATATTTACACTAGTGGGGCTACATTGAAAATATTGTCAAGATTTTTGGGAGGGATTGGCCTCCCCTTTAAGCTTGCTTCTAACTTCAATTTTGGCTCATAAAAAGCAAAATATTGGTGAAGCAGTGGCTTGTGGCTTGCAAAACTCGTAAGTTGGGGCACTTGCAAATCAAGACAGCACTGTACAGAGTGTGCGTACTTTGTGTGGTACTGTATATTTCCCCGATGAATCACTGCACCATTGTTTGCATCCTCCGCTCAGTGTTTGTGCGGCATTTGAGGTAATTAGACCTCGTTGGGTTCCAGTTTCATGCTTCCTGAGGTCACGGAACCTATTAAAAGAGCCATAAAAGCTCTGATGTAACGGGTTCAATTGGAGTAAAGAGACTTTCCCCTCCCTTCTGCGCTCCCATTTCTCCCTCGATGAAGTCTCTGCCTTTCCTGTTATGAAATATTAATTGGGAATCAGTGGAGAGCTTGTCTGCTAAACGCTGGAACAGAAGGGCTCGGTTGGCCTCGGGACTGAATGTGGAGGGGGGGGTCGGCGTTCTCATCCTGTTTACCTGCGGGGACGCAGACCCCACCCAGGAGGGTGCGCGGCTCCCCCTGCGGCAGCCAGGCTGACATTTCAAGCGCAAGCTCGCTCTGTGTGGCCTACTCACTAAATGAGTCCTTGTTGGATCCAGTTAAATGGGGACATCCTTTAGCTGCGCTTTTCAAAGCCATTTCCATTTTTAGCTGTCAATAAATGGAAAGGGAACGGACATGAAAGCTCGCAAGCCCAAGAGGCCCATTTCTGTGAAACCACTGTAAGGAATTATGCGAACGGCGGTGAATGAACGACCCGCTCTCTTATCTCCACTTGAAAGCCAGGCCTGAAAATGTGTCCCCCCCCCACCCCCTCGCCTGCCCTCATCCCTCACGCTCCCCCCAGTGCTGCTGGCCTTGCCCGGGACCGGTTTAGAGGAGGGGAAACTTTGCCCACGCTGGGCCGAGCGCCACAGAAACAAATGAGGAGTGACACGGGCGCTGAGGAGACTCCTGGAGCACACACACACACGCGCGCACACGCACACACGGCTAAGTGTTTGAGCGTGAGGTCATGCTGCATGCAGCCACCGCGATGCAATGGAGACAAAAATGGGGTGATTGGGAGCATAGTAAACCCCCGCCTACTCGTAAATGTTTCTGCACAACATAAACTGTTAGAGGGAAAATGTACCTTGGTCATTCCAGAATTGATGGACAATTCAGCATTTTTGAAAAACACTATTTATTTCATCATTTTTTGTTGTGCCTTCAGGAAAAACATGTAATGAATTATCAATTAATTGGATTCTTCTACAAACAATGTTACACTTTTAATGAGATATTTTATGTCATATATATTTTTGCTCTGTTTGGCTAAATCCTGTTAAAGATACATACAGTAAGCACATGAAAAACAAAAATATTGCTGAATAAATGCTTTACAATTCAATATAGGGTTGAACGAATAATCTAATTCCATTTTTTCCCCTCATTATTGCAATTTAATACGTGATTATATTTTTGTAAATCCCTCTTCCCATGTATTTTTGATTTAAAAATGAAGCATGGAGTGTATTCAGGGTATTTCTATTCATTTGATTTAGTAAAATGATTTGAGATATGAATGTTTTGAGTTACGAGTGGGGTTATGGAACAAACACCACTATATGGCCAATTATTTGAAGGGATACTTGATACATTGACCTATTTTTCAGCAGTAAAAAATCCATATTTTGTCCAGAATTAATTTGATAACTACATTATTTTTTTTTGTATACAATTATCCATCCATCCATCCATCCATCTTCTTCCGCTTATCCGGGGTCGGGTCGCGGGGGCAGCAGCTTGAGGAGGGAAACCCAGACTTCCCTCTCCCCAGCCACTTCAACCAGCTCCTCCGGCGGGATCCCAAGGCGTTCCCAGGCCAGCCGAGAGACATAGTCTCTCCAGCGTGTCCTGGGTCGTCCCCGGGGCCTCCCGCCAGTGGGACATGCCCGAAACACCTCCCCAGGGAGGCGTCCAGGAGGCATCCGAACCAGATGCCCGAGCCACCTCAGCTGGCTCCTCTCAACGCGGAGGAGCAGCGGCTCGACTCTGAGTCCCTCCCGGATGACCGAGCTTCTCACCCTATCTCTAAGGGAGAGCCCGGACACCCTGCGGAGGAAACTCATTTCGGCCTCTTGTATCCGTGTATACAATTGTATACAATTAATACCTTTTAAAAACATATTTTTCCACTTGCTGGCGACTGAAGGTGACATCACCTGTGCTGAGGAAGTAGGTATCGACCAGTCGTGGCTCACCTCTTTTCTGGGTTTGGTCAGCAAACTGAGCCATAATTGGTCGTTACCTATTTCCTCAGAACAGGTGATGTTATCACTAGTCGACAGAAGGTTGAAAAATTAGTTTTTAAAAGGTATTAATTGTACATTAAAAATAAAAATCATTCTGGACAAAATATGAACTTTTTACTGCTGAAAATGGCTCAATTAGTCAAGTATCCCTTAAAAAAAAAAAAAGGAGGTTGGTTGGCATTCATATAATTTTGCTCTTCGCGTCCGGCCACGGTCCCTAACCCCCGGAGCAGTGAGGATTCGCTGTATATTTTTATTCCGCCGTGTTTATGGAAGATGTGTCATAAATAGAGAGTTAGTGTGAGGGACATCCAAGAGCATGTGCTCCGGTGTCAACATGCCGCGTCTGCTTTTTCCATTTCCCATTTCCCCTCGGCGTCTGCAGCAACGGCGAGGTTACGTCGACCACAGGGGAGACGTGAACAAGCAGCCCTCTAGAACTACAGAAGATAAATATTAATGCATCCTAACATCAAGGAAGCGACTCATGCTCTAGTTTAGATATTTCACCCGTAGATACTGTTAGGGTCAATTTTGGCACGAGATTATTGTAGTTGATGAAAACCAGCGAAAAATTGAACTAAAATTGAAAAACATTTTCACTAACAAAATAAAATTAGAATGTAAAGAAAGAAAGAAAGAAAGGAAAAACTAACTGAAACCAAGTCTTCAAAAAGTAACTAAAGCTAACAGCAAAAACGTCCTCCGTTTTCATTTTTCAAATGAGCTTTTAGGTTTCAAGTGAAACGTCTTTGTTTTGGTATTGCTGTAAATCCATACAGTACAAGTAAGATATAACAGTTATTTGAGAATTGTAGATTATTTTACTTTATTACGCAATACTGAATGACCTTTTTTATCTTGCACTCAACAAGCAATACATTTAAATAAAACCAACACTAAAACTAATAAAAATTTTAATAAAGCAAAGCATTAAAAAAATAAACATTAACGAGCTTGATCCAAGAATTAATTAAAACTAATTGAATTTAAAAGGTCCAAACTAAAAAAAAATAACTATCATGAAAAATCCAAAACTATTACAACCCTGAGTTGGCAAACAATAAAAAAACAAACGTCAATCTTTCACCCTGAAATTTTATTATTTTCCGTGCATTTATAAATATTTAATTATTTATTCTTGTGTACAAAGCGCTACAAAGTTTGCGTACATTGAAGCAGTTCCGTTTCAAATTTGACTCACCTCTACAATCACTTTTAAGATTTAGGAAAATGGTGGTGATGGCAGGATTCTTTAATCAAGAGGGAGCTTAAAAAAGTCTTTGACAAATGTCTTTATTGCCACCACATTAGCATATGTCCCCCACAAATATGTGCCTGCTCTTTGAAGGATCATAGTGGGAATCATGGATCAGAGGAAAGAACAAAACAGACCTTGAACATACCATGAGTGCATGGATAATGAACTGTTTGAGAACGTCACATGACCAAGTCACCAAACCCAGAAAACAGGTGAGTGGCGACAGAGGACAGTATAGGACAAAATTACTCAGAATATGTTGTTGAAACTTCTTGCCTTGAGTTCCTCTATAGTCAAAATATTTTTTTTTAATCCAATTAATCAATGTGATCATTGGTAAAATACTTGATTCTAAAAATATTGAATAACTTTAACCTTCATAAAAGTCTATTAAAACCTTTGGAAACCACGTTAGAGCGGGTGTGCCAACGATGAACCGCAACATAGCGGGGGAACGCTGTTTACTCACATGGAGTCTTCCATCTGGTGCACCCCTAACGGGCATGTGGGGGGGGGGGGTACGAGGGCCCGTTCATCACCGCTTGCCCAGCTCAGCATTGACAGGTTGAGGTGCTGACTGTTATGCAGCAAACAACAGATGACTGGAGGGAAGGCCAATTAATTACAAGCCTTTAATGACTGGACTTACTGGGCCAAGTGTGCGCATCGGGCAGGTTGTCAAGGCAACCGTTCCGGGTTTGCTTCTAAACGTGTTGCAAATGCACAGCGCTCCGTCTCGGCCTGTTATGTTAAATATCACGAGCTGTAATTAAGTACGCTCCAAATCGCATTCTGATCGCGCTCTTGTTATCACCGCAAAGTGCTTGGGATAAGAATTCGGCGTGAAATCAAAAAGAGCGGCGCTGGTGTTGGGGAAATGATTATCAGGGAATAATGCATGAACGCCAGCACTATCTCGCGTGAGAATCGGCGGATCCAGCGGGCCCTCGGCGTTAAGCGTCCCCTCTGGGTAACAGCTGGAGGTCGTGCAAGGGCCTTGTTTTGCCCGTAAATCAGTGATTAACTCTTAACTGCTCCCAAACAATGAGGTATCCGCGCTAATCTGGGGAAGGGGGGGAACTGGTGTAGGCTTCAAGTGTGACCACGGGAAAAAGATTAGCCTGTTTTTAAGAGGCAGAAATCATGGAGAGCGTTTGTTCGGGGGGGAGGAATAAAGCTTATGAAAGACCATTTACATACCACCGAAACAAATCCTCCCCCTCCACCGCATGTTTCTGCGCTCGTGTTTGCATAACTTCGGAACGTGCACACAATGCGCGACGCTACTTGAAAGTTGCCGATTGCATGGAGGGATGAAATCAGGATTATGAGTCGCCTGTGAAAGTGTGCCACTTGGCACACAGCGCGGCCAAAACACCAAATCGAGTGGCATCGTTAACTCATTTGCTCCCAAAAACGTATAAATATGTTCTGTTATAAATGTTTTATGTGTCCCAAAGATGTATTAATGTACGTTTGTTTGTTTTTTATGCTAGAGCATACAGAAGGCTTTGATGCAGTCTCTCATCTGCAGAGAACGGGTGAAAAAAATTGTAGTAATTACAAAAACGGCCAGCAGGTGGCAGCAGAGTATAAGAGATCAACCAGGGCCAAGTTGAAAACAAGCTGTTTCCCCACAATTCTAAATAGAGTTGTGAATAATGATGAAACTTAGCTACACATAATTCTAATTGCTGGAAAACGGAAACAGAAATATACTTTTTTTCCTGATGAAAGAAGAGACTAATCTTTCTTTTGGTAGGTTCTATGTTTTTATAGCAATACAACACAATATTCTGTGGGCCTTGCAAAATCAGTCAAAATCCAGTAAAACAGTGAATAAGTGAATGAGTTAAAGACCCTGCGAAGTGAATCAAGAGATTTTGTTGCTAAATGCATTATACAGGTTTAAAGATAATAGCAGAAAATGCATGAAAAGTCTTTAAACACTTTTTTTTTTGGCAATTGCTAAAATTAGGTCCAGTGATGCGCGAGTTGCCGCTTCCTTACTATATAAGAACTTGAGCACCTTAATTAACATCAGCGGTTGTCCGACATACTTGCAACAAACTGATAGCTAGCTAGCTAAGCCTACAGACCGAAAATACATTCCTTTAGTCCTAGGAGTGCCCATTATAGAGTGCCTCATTGTTGACCGTGAGTGCTCCCATGTCACTCAGAGAAAGACAGGAGGGCGAAGATTGAGAAGAAATAAAACTAGATGTGCAACAATTATTCGACAAATAATCGAAAATTATTTTGATAATTGATTAATCGTTTGGAGACTAGTTCTTCAGAATTTCAGCTTCACAACAGTAAATCTTCTCTAAGATCTGCGTCTTCTCTTTAAAACAATGTTCCACATTTTTGCCTATTTTCTGATGTTACGAACCAAACCAGTAACTGAGTCATAATTTGTGCATTTTCTACATAAAGGGATGGAAATTAAAACTTTTTTTTTTATAGAATTCATCGATTATCGACAAAATAATCAACAGATTGATCGTTTATTAAAATAAATGTTAGCTGAACCCCTAATGTTACTCCCCTCCAGTCGAAATTATGAGTTCAAGTGGTTCTTGCTACAACAGGCATTTATTGCGGGTAAGCATGTCGTTAAAACTGTACAAAAAAAAATATATAGAAACACCATATGCAGCTAATTACGTGAAATAATACAACATAATTCTCATGGAGAACATAGATATAAACGGTGACTTCCATTTGCCATATAGGCCTGTTAACATCCACTACATATGCCTGCTAACACGCTAACGAAGATAGCATGCTAACGGACTACCGCTAGTCCGTTAGACCTAATAAAAACATAATAAAGAAATCATCTGTAGTGTTATTAGTGTATGTATTTTAGCATTCAGTGTGTGCCTTTAAGGGGTGTGAAAGCAGGAGCTCGAATGGAGTTGACCGGTTTGTCTGCATCTGGGCAAGCGTTCTCATTTTGTATTTTTAGTGTATGACTGTCCCATTCAATAAACAACTAAAACTAAAACTAACCCCTAACCCTCTCCTTGCCCACATGCAAGGGTATTTATTTCCTCATTTGCTCCATTCGGAGGGATGAGATGACCCCAGACTGAGAATTACTGCTAAAAGGAGAGCACATCCAGTGTCATTAAAGTCCTCCAATCATCTTCAATCACTGTGCAGAGGAGCAGACATGAGGGGGTCAAATAATTAAGAATTTGTCAGCGCCGCGTGATGTCGTCCGCTATGCTTGTTTTTCCACACCGTTGTTTTCCCCCGCCTGTGACGCAGCGTGCGGTCGGCAGGTTTCCGGGTGATCAAGGTCGGGCTGTTAATTATCTTTGCATGCCATTTCTTTACCTGACAACACTTGCCGGTTGCTCGGGGGAACCTTGGCCCTCCCTGCTTGTTTTTGTTGCTTATCTTTGGTGCGCAGAAAATGACCGCGGTTGTTATTAATCTATTAGTGGACCAATCGGCAGGTGGGTTGGACATTGAAATCCGCCAAATAGAGACCGTGTAAACACTTTTACCTCTCCCATACGATTACTCATCGATTAACAGACAGCTCTAGAGGCAAAATGTGCTCGATTCAAGCTGTTTGTCACTCCGAGTTCAAGTTTACTGTAAAACCGAATTTGATATTATAATCTAATTACTAAAATGTTCAATCCATACCACTTGAATATTAGGCAATGACACTAAGGCCTAGCATCACGCACCCAATGCCGGGTTGATAAATATGTGCGTGCAGCATGGGGGCCAGGAGGAGGCGGCGGCGGCGACAAGGGTTGAGAGGATGGCGGGGGGGGGGGGGGTCGTGCCTATTAACTAATGAGGTTTCCATAGTAGCGCAGCCATGCAGCCACAGTGGGAAGTGCAGCTGTGTTGTGTCTGGGCGGCTCTGACAGGGCTCTAATCTCTGGCCTAACAAAACCAGACACCCTGCCAAGGCGTGCGAGCTTCACACACACGGCGACATTTTTCACCGAGAACGACGTAGTTTGATTTTCTTCTCGCTAAATTAGCCGTGTCTCGTAATTGGCCAACATTATCCGGCATGGAAAATAGAGCACTTTTCTGCAATTATGCTTTAAATGCATCATTGCGCGTCCTCCCCCAATCATCCCATGTGAACAATTTTATCTTTTATGTTTATAAATATTTTCCAAAGGCTACAAATGGTTTTGCATCTGGTTGAGGATTATCGCACAACCATTACCGTATGTATTACATTATTTTAATAGCAACCCTAAAGATTACTTGAACGATCACCCTAAAGATTCATAAAGGATTCTTTTTGCCATAACGATTATCTATAAAGGAATATTTTAAAAAGGAATGTTCAATACCGCTGTTTTTTTTCAGACAAATACCAGTTTGATACTCAATTGATGAGTCACGGTCACGATCGCTGATACCAATTTTCAGGAGTAAAACGTTAATATTGTGTCTAGAATTAATATCATATTTTCATTATTTTTCACATCCAATTAATACCTTTACAAACACATTTTGCCACCTGTGGTTGACTGAAAATAACATCATATGCCCTCTCAGGATTCAGGTAATGACCAATCACGGCTCACCTGTTTTTTGGGTTTGGTCATGTGATGTTTGCAAGCTGAGCCCTGATTGGTCATTACCTGAGCCTGAGAACATATGATGTAGTTTTCAGTTGACAGCAAGTTGCAATATGTGTTTTTAAATATACTAATTGGACATGAAAAATAATGAAAATATCAAATTATAGACCAAAAAATTGACATTTTTACTTCTAAAAATGGCTAAATAAGTAAAGTATCCTTTTAATGATGAAAGGTAATTTTATATTGTTCTAATTTGTAATTTCTAGCTCCTGATCATAAAACAGCCACAAGGGGGCGTCACAAGTACTGACACCTTGAAGTAAAGCTAGCTATCGGTCTGACATTCATACTTGGTATTGGAACTCGGACATCCCTATATTTTCTACTCTTCTAATTTCTAATTCCTGGTTGTAAAATGGCCACAATTCAGCCACCGTCACGAGTACCAATACGTTGAAATAAGTATCTGGTATCGGTGCACGCCATCCCTAATTTTAAACTTAACCCGGACGTTACTACTATACAAATAATCACGTTTTGCTTTTCTTGAACTGAACATGTATTTGTCCTGCTACAGCACAGACTGAAAAGAGTGACAAATTCCGAAGCTGCGTTAGGAATGGAACGCCATCGTAAACCGATAACTTGGAGTACAACAACAGTGACCCTGCAGTGATTTCTATTTTTATATTTTTTTTTCCCACTGGGCAAACTTGTTAAAACCAGCAACCGGCGTTCAGAAATGGATTGTGTTCCGTGAGTATTAAGGTCTCTCCCGGCATGGCGGATGTTATTGTTTTTGGTGCGAGTGCTCCACATACTAAGTAAGCAATGTTTTGCTTTGTGGTGTTGCTGTTCAATTCCCTCCTGGATTGAACACTCCTCCTCGCCCGCTCCCCTCCATTTTAAACACCCAATTTCTTTCATTCATGGGAAGGATCGTGTAGATGGAATCATTTTCACGGTCGTGGTGGGTGGTAGGAGGGGGGGTTCTCACTCAACGTGGGCCTGAAATGAAATAAACTCCCGAATCAATTTCAGACGGGAGCAAGCTCGCTCGCCCCCGCAAAGCTGGAATTGGTTTTGTTATTGAGAATTAAATGAAGTGTAGTTTTTATTCTCATTGCAGATCACAGTCGTTCTCTTCAGCTGCTCTGATCCCAGCTGACTCGCATCCACTTTAATAAAAAGCCAAACTCTGCCAGCCGGCTGCAATTTGCAGCCCAGGGCTCGTTTATTGTTTTAAACGGGGGCCACCTTTTTCAACCTTTACACCGTCGCTTGGCGTTAAGCAGCCTTGAAATTACCCGGCTAATGACATTTAAATCCAGTTCACGTTTGTCCCGCTGTCGACTCCTTCGCTTGCGATTCAATTGCGGGTCGGTCTTGCCGATCGGTCCGCGATGTTTCTGTCACGGTTTGAGCTCAGCGGCTTTGCTGTGGACTCCATTGCGATCCGGCCAGCTGTCAACTTTCTATAGCGCTTATTTGATCTTTTATCTGAGGAAAGACTAAAGGAAGGAAGGATAAATGAAGCCAAGTGAGATTCACAAATATCAATCTCCACTGATTCGGTGACCAGTAGGAGAAGCAAATTCTGAGTTATGAGTTAGAATGAGTTAAAAAAATAGAGGGAAAAAAGAATAGCCTATCAGAGACAGAAGGCTTTATCGAAAATATTGTCAATCACTTGCTGTGCACACGCCAAGGTTAATGTAGTTATTGAGAACAAAGCAAAATTGAAAAAAACGTTTTCGTTGACGTAATAAAATACAAACCGTTAAAAAAAACAAACAGTAAAACAAACTAAAACTATACTTTTTTCTTTAAATTGTTTTTTTCGTTGAATGTCTAAATGATCTTTTTATCTATCATTTAAATGAAATTAAAAACAAACTATAATGAAAAATATCAAACTATTATAACCCTGGCACATGGCACAGCATCAACATGAGTAAGTCATGCGAGCAACGTAGCGGCTATGGCTAAGATCGCCTTGTTCACCGTGCACGTTTGTAAAGTGCACGTCTCATGTAGGTTCACTTTGGTGATGGATGTGACTTGCGAGGGCTTCATTCAAATCTTGCATGATAAAATTGCAAAATCTACCTGTAACTCAATTGGATCGCTCTTGATGAAATACTTGTGTCTCCCTTTGTATTCAGGTGAGCCACCCTCGGCGACTTCCCGATACCCGTCTCCCGCCGAGCTGGACGCCTTCGCCAAGAAGACCGCCAGCAGCCCGCTGTGCATCAAGATCTTTCCCTCGGACATCCGAGTGCCGCAGCACAAACAGCTGAGCAAGACGGTGAACGGCTTGGACACCACGGGCCGTGACTACAGCCCATACTCGCAGCCCTACTCTGGAGGCTACCAGGGCTTGTTGGCCATCGGCAAGGCGGCGGCGGCGGTTAAGGGTGTGGTGAAGAACTCCGAGGGGAAAAGGACTAAACAGACACACAGCCAGGCTTGTCTGACTCCGTATAAAAATAACGGATATAACATCCGGCACGGGCATAAGGCTTATCACGTCAACTCGTGTAAACCAGATGTCCCCGCGGAGACACTTTGTTCGAGTGCCGGGATGCCCTCTGGAGATCACGGCCGGCTTCCTCGCTCCGAGCTGGTGGAGGTTCAGAGCCTGATGAGGCAGCTGAACAGAGTCCCCCGGCCAAGGAGCGAGGCTAGGGCCAGCCCCTCTGTGCAGGCAGCAGCGGCGGCCGTGGCGCACCCGGACTTAGGCGCGGGCGTCCCGCCGACGCAATGTAGCATGGCATTCGGCGGGGCGGTGGTCCCCACGCAGAGTGCCGCCCGCGTGGCCCAAGCGGACTACGCCGCGTGGCAGCACATGCATCAGGTGTACCGGCAGGGAGCGGCGAGGATCTACAACCTCGGACCGGCTGACTCCGGCGTGGGGCAATCTCCCGAAAGCTGCCTGCCTGTGGCTTCCTCCTCGTACGGGGTGCATCCACCCATGCAGGGTCATTTCTCCGTTGGACACTTCTTCGCACCGCTTTGGGACGGCCTCACCGCTACGCCCAATAGCGACTGCTTTGTTTCTCAGGTGCCGGGTACCATGGCGCCCCCGCATCCTCGACTCGGCCAACACCACCAGACACATTTCCATCCTCACCCTCTTCCAGTTCCTCTTCATCCTCAGGTAGAGTTGCAGTTGTATATTCCAGAGTAATAGGACAGTACATTAAAGGGTTATAGGACAGATTAATCCCCGGGGTTTAAAGTGTCCTAAAGTGTTCTACGACAGATTAATCCCTGGGGGTTAGGTTTAGAGTTAGGGTTAGAACGTAATTGCTGAATACATTTGGTAATCTGGGGCGGCGTGTCTCAGTGGTGTGGTGGTCGTCTCCCAATCCAGAGGTTGTGGGTTCGAGCTCATGCCATTGTAATCATGTCGAAGTATCCTTGAGCAAGATACTGAGCCCCCAAATTGCTCCTGATGCTATGTCATCAGTAGGTAAATGGGTACACAAATGTAAAATACTTTAAGTTTAAGGTGGAGAAGCACAATACAAATGAAGTGCCGTCTCTCCTAGAGTGGTATAATCTGTCCTAGGACCCTTTAAACCCCCCAGGGATTAATCTGTCCTAAGACACTTTAACCCGGGTGTTAAAGGCTCCTAGGACCCTTTAACCCTTGGGAGTTAATCTGTCCTTGGATGCTTTAACCCGAGTTAGTGTGCCGTTCCACCAGGAATTTTCAGGTGGAAACTTTCCATGGGAATTAACCGGAATTTAGTTTAATCAATGGAAATAAACCCGGAATTTACGAATTTGAAAGTTGCTGACTTCAAATTATTCTTTGGCATCAAGTTATTAAGCCTGAGTACAAGTTTTCAATCTTTACAAAAAAAAATAAAATCTGTGAATAGGCAAAAGCCGAACCACAAATATAAGGGGGCTCTCTATGGATTGATTTGGTTATATTTTAGCATAATCCTGATTAAAGGAGAAAAAAAAAAAAAAAAAAAAGATTTCAGAATTTCACTTGGTCTATTTTTTTATTTTTTATTTTATTTTTTTTGAGTGGACTTCAGATACGCTGCGGGCAAGGAGAGGTATCTATTTTACATGGATGTCTGTTTATGATACAACAAAACTTTCCTACTTGTACTGGGGATAGAGCGATAATTGGCCGGGACGATTATCGGTGCTGATACTTGTCAAAATGGCAAACGTCGGCATCTGCCTTTTTACGAATCTGAAGGCCGCTAAAGCTGGTATCTCACCGAGCGATGAATGTTTGCGTACGTAGCGAATCTGTTTTTTTGTTTTTTTTTGTTTGTTTAATCAGGATTAGTAAGATGTTCACAGACAGTTTTTACTTGTCATAAACACATTTCAAACATATTCAGAAAGTTTTTCACTGTTAAGATCTTTTGACACCTTTTACGAACAATGACGAAAACCCCAAATAAGCTACATTTGCATGCATTTGTCACTCAGTGAGATACCAGAGCACTTTTCATGTATGGTTTTATTTGAATTTCCACTTTATATAAAAATAATGCTGGCACTCGAACTCCCTATACTTTTTATTTTTTTAAATAAAAAGATAATAAAATCAAATTAATAAATTTTTGAAATTTAGGAAAACTTTACAGTAGAAAACTTTGTGGAACTATTTACTTGCTTAGTCTTTAATTTGGCTGAACACATGCCGATGACCCTGAAAGCTCCCTGCAATTTTTGTTAGAATTTGTAAACAAATCTGTCAATTCTTTACAAACTTTTATTGTTTTACTGTAAATGAATATCAGCGTGGAATATCAGTTATCAGTCTCCTTGACTACTAATAATCGGTATCGGCCTTGAAAAAACGCGGTCTATCACTAATTTGTACCTTTCCATTAAATTACCATCAATTCCCAGTTAATTCCATCGAAAATTTTAAATTTGATATATTTCCGAAATTCCAACTTCCCATGGAAATTCATGAAAATACAGTCAGGAAATTGACTGGAAATGTTACCCCCTTTGCTCAGGTCTACGGCACGGAGCAAAATGTCTGCTGCGGGCCGCCGGGCGCGAGTCTGTGCCACGCCGCAGCACTCAGCAGAAGCCTGCAGTCTCTGGAGTGCCTCATCAGTGAAATCCAGCCGCCCTGCATCAAAGAGCGCATGCTGGGCCGCGGGTACGAGGCCGCCGGGACGCAGCAGATGCTGGAGCAGCAGCAGCAGCTTCATCATCATCATCACGCCCACATCCAGCTTCCAGTCTACAGATGAGACGCGACGCGGCCAGCGACAACTCGCTTTGATTTCCGGCGTGCCGACGTTTTGTACAGTGGAACGCCCTCGCGATCCTCGAAGTCGGAGTTTGGCCAAAATATTCAGGTAGTCGCATAAAAACATGGAATTTTAATTGCATTTTGGAGTGACCTCAGTGTAATTCATCCCCTAAAATGTTTAGAATTGCCTAGATTATTTATAATTTAAACCATAAATATATAACAAACTATGATCCCATTTTACATAAGCCTTCAAAATAAATGGCTTACAAATAATTAGATTTCGATAAATACACCGTTGACATCTCACACTCATCTGAGTTGAGACGTATTACTTCAGCCTCGTTGCTTAACCAATGTTCTACTTTCATTCGGGGCTTTGGCGCCATCTTATAAATACGTGATTGACAAAAACGCAACTCGTTGAATTTGGCAATAGCAAACCACAAATATGCCGGCAATTACTGTATTACTGTTACTGTATTCTTAGCCACTGTAACATTATGCACTGAATAGAATATTAATACGGCACTTAACGGTAAATATACGGGGAATAAAATAACAGTACTTAATAATAATTCAAATAAATGTATTGTAAAAGTTACATAAAAATTGTACCTAAATAAATGTTTAAAAACAAACTCCCTAAAGGTAAATACAACGGAACGGTCGGGCAGAGATTCTTTTGCATACCACTAGAAGGGAACATTTTTGAGATTTTCTGCAATAGGCCCTCGAGAACCTGAAGCGTTTTTCCGATCCTTAATCTGTTGTTTGACTTTTCCCTGAAACTTTCGGTTGAATTGAGAGGGTTCACCGCCTATAATCGGTCTCGTGTCAAAGGACTGTGCTGGAAAATGATAATCATGAGCCAAGATGCTGATTCCTCTGCCATTATTCTTCATACTGATGTAGAGCCCCCACAGTGACCATTATCTGCCATAACAATAATAATAATAATAATAATCAAACAGTTACTGTACTTGAATCTACTTTCCCACTCCGAGAGAATCATGAACACTCAGGCTTTTCCAATATGATTCTTCTGCTTACTGTATGGAGAATGGGGGGCGGGGGGGTGATAAAGATGTGAATTTTTTTTTGTGTGTGTGTCACGCATTACTGACGAGTAAAGCTTTTATCTAAAGTAATATAATTATACTGTCACACTTGTAATGTGACGACGCAGGTCTAAATCAACTGTGGCGTTCAGGCCAAGCAGAATGTGCCCTTTGAGTCTGTTTTGACATGATTTTTTTTTTTGGGCATAAGAGGAAAACATTCACTAGACATATTGGATTCACGGTTTAATTCAGTCCAACGCAAGAGCTGTTTTGAAAATTCTGCCTTTACAAGGATTTAGGTTTTGTGTGTGTGTGTGTGTGAATTTCTTGATCTTTTTAAACTGTAGGTGTACCAGATTTTGTGGTTTCCTATCCATAATTCTGGAATGACCTACACACAATCGAAAACATCACGGCGGGTACTTGCTTGAGTGTCTGCAATGCTTGTAAAATATTTATTTATGTGGATTTGTATGGGAGCTGAAAAAAAGTGTCTCGAAGATTATTAAGTGCAATTATTATATCTATGGACATGATGCGGTATGTACATTATCTATGTATGTATGTATGACCTGTCCCTTTTTGCTCTCTGCTTCCTAATGAGGATTGTCAAGTAAATGACATTTTTTAGACCCAAATAATTGTCTGTGCTTGTTATTATACATATTTCAGGAATAATTTCCTCTAAAAACAGAGTTGGTTTTACTGGACAGTGAAACTGTAAAATAAGGTCAAAGAAAACAAAACTAAATACTATGGTATACAGATATATGTTATGGGGTTGGACGATATGGTCTTAAAATCTTTCAATCATTTTTTCCTTTTCTTTAATCCAAAAAAAAAAAAAAAAAAAAAAAAGGCAAATGGTGATCAAAATAAAATGTGCTTTTTTGTTTATGGCTTTATTTCTCTTGCTGTCTAACGAGCTTGGAAATGATCCTTACTAGTGTAAATGTTCAACAATTTAACATAATACTATGACAGCCACAAAAATGAATATAATGTTAAATAATCCATGAGAAAATTCCCTAATCATTCTAATTTCTAAATATTCAACATTCAAAGAATTCAAAATATTCCAGGATAAAGTCCCTCAGTCGAAGGATTTTTTATTTTTTATTTCAAAGTTTAACATAGCTCAGATTTCCCAAATGGATTATCTTTTTATTAATTTCCGAAGATTTCAATCATCCCAAATTTTAAAGGATTTTCTATTTGGAAATTCCCTAACTAATTGATTTTTATTCCTACAAATTCTTTGTTCATATTTTTAATACAATTCCACAATTTCCCAAAAAATGACTTTTTTTTAATTAATTTATTGGACTTTAATCATTTTTAAAATATTTCCTCCATATTTCATTTTGAAGGAATTCCACATTTTCCTTGAGAACATTCCCTAGTTAATGGATTATTTGTTTAGAGTCTAACCATTCCTAATTTTCAAGTATTTCACATTTTCTATTACAGCATTTTATTTTATTTTTTTGGTGTTGTGTGTCCCTCTCCCGCCCCCAATTCATCATGTCTTCTTAACTGACTTCAATCATTTCTATTTTTTAAAGATTTTCCATGACAAAATTCCCTCTCTTTTGCTAGACTGAATATATAATAATGCAAATCTCAGAGAGATCATTATCATACATTCAATCATATCATACAAGCATAGGCCATTTGAATACTGTACACCAACATAGCACATAAATGAAAGTAATTAGTTAATGCAAGCATTAGCTAGTCTGTATTACAGCACAAATGACCCAGATGGAAAGTGTAATAGCATTCTGTTTGCTGTTTGGGGTTTAAAGAGCAATAAGAGCTTGATAAGTAATAATCCAGGCCTTAAAGGTCAGTGTTGTTGTCATTGAGGCGCTGTTGTCGGGCAGTGATTTGCTGATTTGAGCCTATTGTGTTACAGGCTTGGACGTGGGGCGTTTTTCATGCTATTTATCTGTCAGGACAGGTCCGGGCGCCGTGCTGATAAACCAACCTGGAACACAGACACGCTCTCCTCCTCTCCTCTCTTCTTTCTCGCTGACGATTAGTTCAGGCCCGGCTCCTCCGGGAGGGGAACAGAAGCTGCTCCGACCTCCTGGGACATACTTCAGATAAGGCGGCCTGCAGAAAGAGGAGGAGGAGAGTTGATCTGGTGGGATTAGTGCAGGGAAATGAAGGAGAAAGGAAAGGTGATCCTAATCTCTTTTTTTCCCCACAAAGATGAGAAATTAAATTGTCTTCCAATAAAACTCATAAAATGACAGAATTATATACAGAATAAATTATTACATAGTACAGTGGCGTCTCAAGATATGTGTTGATATGTACTTGGTCATTTTTCACAGAGGTGGCAGACTGGATGCTTGAGCATTGTTATATTGTATGTCTACATGTTTTATTCCTCCTTTTGTATTCAAATACTGTATCAGTTATTGAAAGCGTTATAACACTGCCACATATATGCTATTCGTTATGGCATTTCCCCAATATGTGCAAAGTGACTTATCGGCAAAGCCATGTGTTTGTTTTAAATTAAAATGACACTACATTGTAATTGATTAATTGTACTTAAACTTCATTGATGGACTTAAAAACATGAAATGCTTAATCATCACCAGTCCCATCATTCATCATCGTTGGATGCTCCCCTGACTCCTACCTTTTCATGCAATGTACTATTTCATCGTACTGCACATGTGCAGACTTTTTTTTTCCAGGAAGAGTGTAGCAAAACAAACCTAATGGCAGGCTGTGAAGAAAATGATGACTCCAAGTCATGTTGTATTGAAGGGAGAGCTTGAAAGTCCAGAGCACTGACTGTGTCACCGTCACATTTTCATGGGTTGCTGCAGAAACATGCACCAGTTAGTCTTTGAAGGATGATGGTGGAATACTGAAACACTCAAAGAGTATGAACGTCACCATACACACATCAAACATAAGCAGGAAAGGTTATACAAGTGACAGAAGGCGTGATTGACATAGGCACGTGATCTTTACCTGCAAAAATACACTTTTGCTTTTTGTCTGTTTGGATGTCAGACAGGCTAGAAAAAAAGCACAAAGTTCATATATACACAATTCTGAAGATATGTTTGATCCGGAAAACATTGTATGAATGGAAAAGAATAAAAATAAATTTGTATTTATGGTTAACTTTGTCGTCCCTGAACAGCATAATGGTGGCGTCAGTACGGTAAGAACAAAATAAAACTAAGTCAACACTGACCTCTACAGACCCAACGACGAACAGTAATAATATATATATTTTTAAACTTTTATACGAATCTAAGCGCCACCGTGATTACGTTACTATAAATAGCCACTACACAAAACGATGATTTACCTAAAAATAAAAACGAGTGATTTACATAACTCCTGTTCTTGTTACCTTTAAATGGACTTTAACCGCACTCAGTTGTTCACTAAAACATTAGGCCCGAGTAAATGTCCTACATATTAAAGAAAAATTGGCAACAGCTTTGCTGCATGTTGTTCGTGTTTGCGTTAATTTACTCACACTCACATTTCCGCACTCCAAGCCTCCTTCCGGTTTACGTTCTCGCGCCCCTCCCGATGCTGACCAATAAGAGCATAGATAACCACACCGTTGACGTCACTACAGGAAGCAACTGGATAAAATCCGTCTCTGACCGAACGGAGGATTTCGAATACCTGCACTCGGCGATATACTAAAATACTAAAGCCTGAAAAAAAGTGAACAAATTGAGTTTTTATCCGATGTTTTGTTCTAAGCGCCATTACATTCATTCATTCCTCTGTACACCATAAGTTTGCATTCTCGCGCTGATCTGCCGCTGACCAATAAGAGTAGAGTGATGTCACGTGTTTTGCTGTGACATTTAGGAATGATTAGATTTTTTTTTTTCCAAACTTACATTCAATAAAACAGTGCGCCGGTACATGTAGACCAAGACAATTTTAGGAAAATTTTAATGTTGTCATAATTTCTGGTTTAATACTTATTTTTGACATTGTCTGTTGATCCAGTCACATTAAGGCACCAGTTGTATTTATGAAATGAACATTAAATATTCAAATATCGCTGGCATCAGGCCGAAAAGTACATCCAAAATTGTCACTTTTCAGGAGACCCCCAAAGATGGCATGTTTGTCCAACCATTAACATTGCATTCTCAAAGAGAACGGGCCGTTTTCAACACTTCAGATTGGTCAATAATTTGGAAACAATAACAGCCACGCATGTGTACTAACCAAGTGTATAGATTTTGGAAAAAAAAAATCTCAAAATTACTAAATTGTGACTTATGATGCCAACGATATGGAATGAATGTTAAGCTGCAACAGGAGGGCTGCATTAAAAAAAAAAAATGAAAAAAAAGAAAAACACTAAAATGCAACATTCAAGTGTAAGGCTTCATAGATGCTGTCATTAGAACAAAAAACAAAATAAATAAATTAAAATCACACACATGGATGGTACATAAATGGCAGCACGCCATCCTCTGACATCAAACTGTGTAGTCCAGATCCGCGTTGAGCCTCACGTACATCTCGTAAATTGCGTCGACGGTGGCGGCGAAGTTGACCAGGAAGTGACGCACGTTTTCCAGACATTCTTCCTCTTTCACGTCCTCTCCTTTCGAAAGCGCCTTGAGGAAGTTGGACCTGTAGGGAGCCGCGTACAGCGCCGTCTGCAAGATAGGCAAAACAAAACATAGAATGTAGATCACAGCTGGGCACTTTTGTGTACAAGGGACGCATTTGATTTTTAGAAATGGACAGTTGGGTCAAGACCTTCTCAGACCAGAGGGGGAAAAAAAGGAAGTCAATATGTGTTTTTAAAATGTTATGTTTTTTTTTTTTGGTTTTTTTTTTTAATAAAATAAAATATTAATTCATTTTCATTTTCAAATGTTTATGAACCTAACATTTAAAACTTTCAAACATTTTAAATGTTTACATTTTAAAACTATGTTTTATATTGTTTGTAAGCCACTGCAACATTTTGCACAGCTTCAACATTGACTCTTATGGTTTAAATTAAATTTAGGAAAACTTGAAAGAAAAAAAACATTAATAAAGATTTTTATTTAAAACGGATTTCACATTGTATTTAAACAAACAAACAAACAAACAAACAAAACTGAACTGTATAGTACTGGATTTAAAAAAAGTTTGAACATTTATTTCAATAGTTTTCACATACCAATAGAGGGAGCTGGTGTACCACTAGTTGTACAAATACTACACATTTTGAGAAGTGATATAGCCGTACATTATACATGTCTAGTCAATTCCCAGCCTCAATATCAGGCTGTGACCCAATTTACTTCAAGAATGAATGAAACCAAAAATAATGGTGTTTGTTGACCAATTTTAGGACCGGCAGCATTTGGTCAGCATGCACGTTTTCTACTCACGTTGAAAATCCTCTGGACAAACCACCCGTGATATCTCTTGAGCGCCTTTTCGTAGGCTTTGGTGATGTTGACGCGTATGAGGTTGGGCTGGTTCAGGTCTCGCTCGCCGTCCACCAAACTCTGCAGCAGGATTTGGATAAATCGGAGACCCCTGTAGGACAGAAACAGACACATACTGAGCTAGATCGTTTTCTTAAAGGACATGTTGCGGACCCCTACGTAAAAACTGTTAGGGCTTTGGTGGACGGAATGTAGTGTTTGCCTCACCTCTTGAGCCACATGAGAGCCAGCGTGGCCCCCGCTTTGGGCCACTCGGCCCCCAGGTCTTGCCGCTCGGCTTCTAGGATCTGCTGCAGGGTGAAGTACCGCTGCGGGTCTTTCAAGTATACTTCTTTAATTTTCTGTGGGCACACACACACACATTAATAACATCTAAACAATGTATGATAACAGAGTCCTTTCATTCACTCGCCCACCTTGATGTTGCCGTTAAGGTCTGATTTGATTGGCGAGAACACATTGGAGCCCAAACAGTCTGAAGGACAAAAGCAACATTTAACTAGGATGTGATGGTGATTAGTGGGAACATTTCGTCCAATTTATTATTAACTACTTTAGAATAGCACGAATGACCTGCAAATGCCATTAAATAAATAAATATATATATATAAAATGTTCCATGTCATTTTCCACATTTGATGGATTTTTAATAGACAGGAAGGAAATTTATTGGGCAAAAGGAGAATCACCTTAAATTTTCTACTTGTTGAAAATGATCATAGGAATACAGAGAAAAAAAGTCACGTGATGGCGATAAAATGGGAGGGGATACATATTCTCACAGGGCTTCTGTGATGCATTTTTTTTACGGGGTAAATACTTTGGCACCGTGGCATAACACCTGTTGAGAGTGTAGTGTGCTACGCTCAAGTGTAAACACGAAAAGCGCAGCACATCTGTAACACGTGACCGGGATCACCAATGAGGTCTAAACCCAATACACTAACGTCAAGAGAGCGAAAGTGGACTTTAGTTGTTGCTCACCGAAGAAGGACGGAAGGTGCGAGACGGTTTCCAGGAAGAGTTTGGTGTTTACGGAGTTGTCCGGGGGCAGCTCACCAAATCGGTTGTCCAGGAGTAGCGACATGTTGTTCGTCTTTCTTGTTCTTTTTCCCCACTACGAACTACTGCGCGCTCTCCTTTGAGGTGTTCTCCAGACAACACACAACCCGGAAGTCGCTTTCCCACGGGTAGGAGGCGCTTCGTCGGTCCGCCTTTGGGCTCAGGTGTCCGTCATTTTTCCCTTTTCTTTCAAAATTGTTTTTAAAGCACCTAAACATGTTTCTATTCGTTTTCAAATTATTTACAGCAAATTTCGATGATGTAACTGTCAAAAGTTACTCTCGTCTAGGCGCGTGGTGATGACGACGCATTTCAGCCACATCATTAGGGATACCTGCTTCGACATAAAACTACCAAAATAATTTGGTTATGATATGGATCTGAACTGCTCCTTCTGTGACTCCCAATCAGACTCTTGTGCACCTATTCTGGAAATGTACTTGTGCTCGCAAGCTCTGGCAAGACATTTGCAAATTTATTTTAGACAATATTTAATTTAATTTTATGCTTTCTTTACAGAATTTTTGTATTTTTGTATTTTTTATTTTTTTTTTTGGGGGGGGGGGGGGAGTTCAACTATGCCAGTTGGTTTAAAAAAGAAATTTATTTGATTAATCTGTTAATTTATCTTGCTGTTTTATATTCATAAATGTAAATGTGCAAAATCGAAACCTATTTATTTTCTGTTATTGAAAGAGATTGATGTATATTTTCAGTCCATCTCTACTTCCAAAAATAAGAAGGCTATCAATTCATTCATTTTGTGTTCTCATTTCGGTGTTTTTAATATTTCTTAGTTTAAGAACCCTAGCAACTTTTATTTTATGGTTTATTTTATTATTGTTATTTTTTCTTTTTTTCCCTTTTCTTTACTGTTATTGTGAGTTTGTGTGATGATGATTATTTGTTTTGTATTTGACATGTTTGGCTTTTGGTTACAATTCGTTCATTAACGAAAAAAAAAAATGCTGTTAATGTCACTGTGCTCCACAATTAACATATAGTACTTAAAATCATACATAATTGTTGCAGGTGCCAAATGCTATTTACCTTTTGGGTAAAACTATTTTATTTTTATTTTTTTTGACGTAGTGAAATTTGAAATATTGTTTAATCATATTCACCTTGCTTTATATGCTATACTTTATATAAATGTTAAGATGCTTTACCCCTACAGCCCTAAAATGAACTACAACATTTAGAGGTGGGTTCATTTGACCTCACATTTCAATACTTTCGTACATGTCCATCTGTTTCAGTACCTTTTGCACAATGGCAAAATTCACAACAGGGCCTAAATATAATACAAAATATCACAATTTAAAGCTTCATCCATGTTTTTTGTTTCTTTCCCAGCACATTAGCTTAAACCAACATTAAATATATTTTTGATTCATTGTTGTTGGGTATACTTTGGGTTATGAAAAAAGTTCCACATAACTGACTTTTCTCCCATCTAATTACGGTAAGTTGTGGCACACAGTTAAAAAAAGAACATATACATCACGCTGGAAAATAGATGGCATCTGTTAAATTAATGGCACACATTTTATATTCATAGGACAGAATTGTTTTACATGTTAATAGGCTGCCGTTTTCTTTGTATTACAGTGCGTAAACAAAGCAAGATGACATTGAATGGCATCTTTGCCCCCCCCCCCCCCCCCCCTCAAACCCATCTCTGCCTTTCGGACACTTAAGCAACAACTGTAACTTAGACCGACTTCACTGGGCTCTGTGTGGCCGAGGTATTCTGTTACTTTTTCCACCATTGGCATTCGGGACTGCAAGTGACATGTTAGATCAGAGGTGATTGGAGGGTATATTTACTTGGATCCAAGTTTCCCAAACTCGGGCTCCAAACAATTACGCTGAAGACATTTCAGAAAACTTAAAGGGGACATATTACAGAGCATTGACACTAGTTGCATGGACTGCATACAAACAGTTGTACCTCTGGACTGCTTGCCCACCCATCAAGTGTGAAAATTATACAACTAAATACATCATTTATCATCCATCCTGATTCAAAAAGTGTCTGAGCAAAGCAGGCTTTAAAATTAATGGGTGTCCAATAATTCTTGAAAGTAATTTGACAAAAGCATGTCAGAGACATATTATGGAAACTAGAGGTGTGAATATTAATATACAAGTAGTCGATCGATTATTCGACAAAAAAGAAAAAAGAAAAAAAAAAACTATATACTGGTAATATGTCTCCTTTAAGATGACATGTGGTGTTTACACCTACAAAAGCTGACCTCATACGTAAAAAACAAAAAACAAAAACAATCTTACAAAAATAAGCACTGGTGTTTTTCTCAAGAGGTATGACACGCACGTTCATAAATACAACAAAAGCATTTGGATTAAATCTGATAATTACATTGATACGTACATTTTTATACACAGCAGAACCTCCAAAGTCGAACCAAAGTGATGCAATTCAACCAAATTTTGTTTATCTAATATTGTGGCGCCACCACAGAAGAGTACTATTGACAGCACATGATAAAAAGTGAAACAAAACCAGTAAATGTCAATTACATATACAAGTTAATGATACAATTTCACTTAACCGGTCTGAAAACTATTTACTACAAATGATGTAGCTTTGTTCAGTTATCTATTGCAGCCACATATGGTGTCCACTTTGGAAGTTCTGCACCATTTGCATATTAATGTTCTGGAAATGGATTTCACATGAGCCGCTGAGGACATCTCCACACACACACACATTCAAATACACACGCTCGTTCGGAAGTATGGCTGTACCAAAAACACTGATGTTAGATACAGTAAGACCAGACTACTCGCTATTCACAAATTCACCCCGTGGAACCTCCCCTCGGCTATTTGATGAAAAATTGAGCTATTCCCGACTCGTTCTGTAAAATGGTACCGAAGTCGAATAGACAAGCAGTAACTGGTCTTTGGTAAGCGTGCAGAACTGATCATCTCGTTTAAGATTTTTGCATGTCAGGGAGGAGCTAAATTTATCCTGGGTTGTTCGCAGAAGTTACAGTCTTCTCTTCATCACATATTTTTGCTCTGCTTAGAAGCAATTGCAAAAAGCTCAAGCTAACAAATGGCGAGTGCGTTATATAGGCGCAATTCCGGTGCATTTTTAAAAATCTAATAATTTTTATCGTTATTGAAGTGTTTTGGGATTATAGTTTGTGATATATTCATGGGCGGCACGGTAGTCGAGTGGTTAGCACGTCCGCTTCCCAGTTCTGAGGTCTCCGGTTCGAGTCCAGGCTCGGACCTTCCTGGGTGGAGTTTGCATGTTCTCCCCGTGCCCGCGTGGGTCTTCTCCGGGTACTCCGGTCTCCTCCCACATTCCAAAGACATGCATGGCAGGTTAATTGGGCGCTCCGAATTGTCCCTAGGTGTGCGTGTGAGTGTGGATGGTTGTTTGTCTCTGTGTGCCCTGCGATTGGTTGGCAACCAGTCCAGGGTGTCCCCCGCCTACTGCCCAGAGCCAGCTGAGATAGGCGCCAGCAGCCCCCGCGACCCTTGTGAGGAATAAGCGGTCAAGAAAATGGATGGATATATTCATGGTTTAAAGGTTTAACATAAATATACAAATGTTTTTCAGGGTTGTCAGCTTCTCACGCTTTACTATTCGAAGCCGGGCTCGGCCTTTATCCCCCATTAATAGCGAGGGTTTACCAGAGTTGCCATGGCTGCTTTGCAGCCACAAATCCATGTAATAATGCTATTTCTATCAGTGGAATGCTAATCACTAGCTGTTGCAGTTGTGAGGTAACATTCTCCTCCATCTAAAACCAGGGGTTCTCAAACTGGGGTCAGCAAAACAATTTGGCATTGATGATTATGGTAGTATTATTAAAAAAAAAAAAAAAAGTACATACAGGGGGATTACATCAATTATCCCTGTGTGATTTTTTTGTTTT
This sequence comes from Festucalex cinctus, assembly GCF_051991245.1. Lineage (NCBI taxonomy): Eukaryota > Metazoa > Chordata > Actinopteri > Syngnathiformes > Syngnathidae > Festucalex > Festucalex cinctus. The sequence goes on along the minus strand of NC_135425.1, from coordinate 11,970,496 downwards.
ATAATTATTATAATTATTGTAATTATTACCACAGTAAAAAAATCACAATTTTTCAAGAATTAAAAAGTATATTTTTTCCAAGAATAGTCTTTATTTATTTATTTTTTTAGAATGAAGGTGTCTTTCGAAAAGTAAAAAAGTACTATATTAAGAGAATAAAGTTGTAGTTTTGAAATTCACTTGATAAAACGTGTTCTTCCCTTGCTTAAGTTAGACTATTACATATATTACACTGTTTTCTTGTTAAAAAAAAAAAAACGCTATTTTATTTTCTTAACTTTCATACTGTCAATTTATTCTCATTCCCTCCCCCGAAAGAAAATTCTATTCTTTCTAACATTATGAATTCTCTCTCTCAAAAATAAGCAACTCTTCAATTCCAATGGCGCACAAGGTACTTCGATTTGATTGCAGTTGTTCTCCCCTGAACCTAAAATTTTGTGAACCCCTGGTCTTGACACGTCATTGTGTTCGCCATCAAGGTAATGAGGAAAAACGGTTCAATTTTCCAAGCTAAAGAAATGAAATTCTCGAGGACGTGAAGTGATCATTTGGGGATGGCTTTGCTTTGTGGGGGGTTCTGGCTAGTTGTTGTTCTCTTTGGTGGTCACGGTGACCAGCTGCTTGGCGGCTTTGGCAATGTCGTAGGCGCACTGGATGACCTGCTGCGTGACCAGCTGGACGTCGGCGGCGGCGGGGGGGCACGGCCCGCGGCACTCGCCGTGCAGCCGGCCGGCGCTGGAGGTGAGCAGGGACAGCGAGCCGCGAACAGTCTCCGAGGACGGCCTCTGCCAGGGAAGACAGATGAGATGAGAGACAGACGAGGCGGTCGCTATGGCAACGGCCATGAGTAACCTCATTGTCAGTGATGTAGAATCAAAAGTGCCAAGTTAGCCACTTTTCAGACTAACCTAAGTAGTAACTTTTTCCACAAAACGCACATAGCGGCAACCTTCTTTTTTTTTTTTGTCAAATGCAGCAACTCATGCATTTTTCCGAGAGATTATTTTCTCTTCTAATTATAAAAAAATAAATAAAAAAAAAGACCTGCTTTTAGCTACATGCCCTGAAAATTAGTTGGAAACAATGTTCGTTTTGTGAATGTAAACTATCCAGTAAAAGCATTAACGCAAAAAGCAAGAGTCTGCATGTGTGCACATTGTGCGGTGTTGTTTAGTAAACACATGCTATTGTTGCAGGCTGGGGTGTTGTGTTACCTTGGGAAACAGAGCGGCCATCTCCTTCACAGCTATACAGATCTTCTCTGAACATGGTAGGAAGCTTCCAGGCAGACACAAATACATATGCATGGTCAGTGATATAACCGTGTCATTCATTGTATAAATACATACAAGTATGAATTGCCCTGTTGCAGGACTACTGGTATGGTACTGGGCTTATTTTCTGTTATTTAGTAAATGAGTATATATTAGGAAAAAATCACCACCACACATTAACATAAGCCCAGAGGTGTAGATTGAGGAGTTCATGGGTATACATCCTGTATTTATATAGTGCATTTTCCTGAGTGAAAACGGAAGACCCCACCTTTAATATTATTTAGCTACTTTATATTTTTTATTTATTCAGTTTGTACTTATTCTTATATTGACATTTTATGCTTTGTTTTTATAAGGTTATTAGCATACACTTACATGGCATTTAAATTTTATATATTTATTCATGCATTATATGTTATTTTATTGCATTTTTGTGTATTCTTATTAGCATATTTATTTCTTATATAAATCTTTAAATTTTTATTTTGAACATGTATAAAAAAGTCTGCGATTGGCTGGCAACCAGTTCAGGGTTACCCCACCTACTGCCCGAAGCCGTCTGGGATAGGCTCCAGCACCCCCCCGCGACTCTTGTGAGGAGCAAGCGGTTAAGAAAATGGATGGATGGATGGATAAAAAACAAGTGTACAAGTATATTACAGTAATGTGAAGAAATAATGTTTATATTTTAAATGTATTTATACATCTGTATCATCATTTATTTGCATCAAATTTGTATCTTTTTAAAAATGTATTTATTTTTCTTTAATTCCCAATCTATTATCCTGTTTTATTCCCCATTGGGTAAAGTGAATTTTCACACTGCTGCAACATGTGTAGTGAGTGTAGCATCAAGCCCAAACAAAGGAGCCGATTCACACGCAGGCCAGAGAAGACCGAGATGTCACGCCGATGGCCTCATTTTATCTGTCATGACTCTTGCATACGTTTTTTTCTACTTATGCTAACTGGCTGCAAATACGTACAATTGAATAAGCATTTGGAGAAGGCCCAAGCGTGAAAACGAAGGCAAATGGTGGCGAGCACAAAGGGTGCAATGTAAAGTTTTCTGAACAAAGTCAGCTTCAGGTCACTTCCCGATTGGCTATTGTTATGCTCAACGTCACAATTAGCGAGACTGTGATATTAAATAAAAAAATCATTAGATGTTTGCCAAAGAATATGGCTGCTTCTCATTAGTCGCATTAGCTGCTCAGTTGTGAAAGACCTTATGAATGAGGCCCAGCCTTGTCCTACGCCCTCAGGTCAAACATGACAAACTGATGACCTAGAAATAACTAAGATGTACGATAGACTTATTTAAAAAAAACAAAAAACACCAAAACTAATCAGTCTACTTCCATGGATAACTACAGAAATCTTGAAGACTGAAATTCCAACGATTTGGACAATTTTAAAATAAATAAGGTCTGTATAGAAACCATTAATTAGTTATCAAACTATTTTTCGATTCATTTGATGATTGTTTAGTAAAAAAAAAAAACAAAACAAAAACAAAACACACAACTGAAGGATGACATACCTTTCGTGTTTGGTTTCCTGGGCGGCCCTCAGAAGCTCCTGAATGTTCTTGGTGATCTGCTCTGTCTTACAGATGACGTCCTCCGTGCACGGAAGGGCGGCCGATTCTTCCTCGCCCTCCGTCTCGCCCTCCGCCGCCTCGGAGGCCGCTAAGGGGCTGCTGAAAGCGCACAAAATGGAGGGAGAGAGAGAGAGGAGCTTCACATCATCTAATTGAAGACACTTTAAAAAGTTTCAGAATTCAAACATTTTCGAGAAAAATATTTTGAGGCAATTCAATTCTGCGATCAAGTATTAAGAGAATAAGAACATGAGAGCCATAACAATATTGGTTAGCATGCCTTCCTCTCAGTTTTGAATCTGCTTTTTTTTTCAAATTTTCCTCCAACATAGGCATGACTGAAGACTCTAAATTGCCCATAGGTGTGAATGTGATGATATGCAATTGAGTGGCGACCAATCCTGGGTGTACCCAGCTAACTGGAAGGACTCCAGTTAGCCTATCCACTACTCTAATGAGGAAGAGAGCTATAGAAAATGGATGGATGGTTATTTTTTTTATCTACATATTAAAGATGATCACTCATTTTTGCATTCTCAATCCAGTTATAAAGCGCCAGTTTGACCGAAGAGATTTCTTACCCTGTATCCTCTGCCTCCGAGTGGCTGGTTGCAGTATCACAGTTGAGCATGGCGCTGTGTGCCTCCAAACTGCAGCCCTGTGGGGACATCAGACAATTACCATCCCATCCAAATGTGCACACAAAACCACACAATCATGCATTGGATGCAAAAAGGACAAGCGAAGGGATGCAATTAGTCGATGCAAACAAATGCTGGCAAGAATAGTGAATGTTTTTATCGAGAGCCAAGAAGCACATTTCAACTTTCTTTCAAGGACATTTGGACCCTGCGTCTGTATTTAAGCAGCTCTGCTTCAAGGGAAAGTCAACTTGAAACATTTCTTAACACTAATATGCTATATATGACCTCACCAGTGTAAATATGATATTCTGATTAATATTACATTTGTGGAATATGAGTTATGAAGCAAAATCCAGCCGTTTTTATCCATCTCAGGGGGCGGCCATTTTGCTACTTGTTGTCGACTGAAGATTACATCACAGTTGCTCAGGTCTCAGATAACGGCCAATCACAACTCAGCTTCAGAAAAAAAGGTGAGCTGTGGTTGGCCGTTGCCCGAGCCCTGAGTAACTATGATGTCATTTTCAAAAGACAAGTGGCAAAATGGCCGTCCCCTGAGATGTAGGGATGTGCAATTGATCCAAATTCAATCAAAATTTCAATTATTACATTCCACAATTACAAAAATAAGCATAATCATAAAAAAGGGATTATTAACACTAATTTTTAAGTTGTTTACATTTATAAATTTGCACCTTTTTAGATTTTAAAATAACTAATTTAATCAATTTTGTTCCATCCGAAACACACTTGCATAATTAGTGTTTCAAAGAATTTCATTAGTCTTAATATTTTTTGTTTTAACATTTTCTTGTTTTGTACCAAAAAAAAAATAATTGTCCTACAGTACAGTGCACATGTTGCAGCTTTTTTGTTTTTGCCAACATAAATACATATTATTATAAATATATTTTATTATAAATACTGCTTAGTCCAAAATGAAATTACATATTTATATGGTTTCCATTTTTTTTTAATTGGTCTTAATATTTTTAAACGTGTACACAGTTTCTTATTTTGTACCAAAAAATAAATGACCATCCTTCTGCAAAGTGCACAAGCTGCACTCCAACTTCAAGTTTTTGCCAACAGAAATAAATAAATCTATCTATCTATCTATATATATTTATATTATTATTATAAAAATAGATTATTATAAATTTTGTTTGGTCCAAATTGAAATTACATAATTATAGTGTTTCTATTTATTTTTATTGGTCTTTAATATTTTTAAATGCTTAAACATTTTCTTGTTTTGTACCAAAAAATAATCATTTGAATAACTGATTTTAATTATTGCCAAAATAATAGTGTTTATTATTTTTTCCATAATCGAGCAGCCCTACTGAGATGGATAAAAGCGGCTGGATTTTGCTACTTAACTCATATTCCACTAACGCAATATTAACCAACAAAATACCATATTTAGACTAGTGGGGCTGCATAGCACATATTGTCATTTTTTTTAATTTCCCCTTTTCAGCACAAGTCAAAAGCGAGGGTGCGGCCAGCAAGGCAAGCCAAGCTGCTTTTAAAGAGACGAACGTCAGGTGAGAGGCGACTAGCGAGGGCGGGGGCTGCTTTTTCGTGGAGCCCTCCAAGTACTTAACCCTTCGAGATCTCTCATCCCGCGACCAGGACAGGGAAGAGGGGAAGGATGGCAGGGAGGAAGCGGCTGTTCCCAAAGGACCCCTCCCCATCTAGAAAAGGGTCACACCAAGTTGAGCCAACTCCAATGAAATGAATGAATGATCACAAAAACAAAAACAAACAAAAAAAAAAAAAAACACCACCAGCTCCAAGCCAAGCATTTATACCGAGTCGCGTCAAGAGTCGAGCATGAGCTGCAATGCCCCGGTGGCGCTTACGTTGGTCGGGAAGGGCTGTAAGATGACACCGTCCTCCCGCCGAGCGGTGTCGTCGCGGTGGGGGCACTGTCTGGGGGCGGAGCCCGTCTCGTACATGGACATGGCGCGCCCGCCGCGTGCCTGCCGTCGGCCCGCGGGGCCCTGGACCTGCTGCTGCGCTGCGGGGCCCTGCCACCGCAGCGTCGTGTTCTCCGTTTGCAGGGAGTTCAGCTGGGGAGAAGTGGGACAGAAGGGGGCATTAATAATGGAGGAAATTGCAGCCAAACCTCAAGGAAAAAGCATTTCAGGCTATTTCAGTGCTTCTCAATTATTTTGTGTCATGCCCCCCCCCTCGGAAGAAGGTGTGTCACTTGAGGGTCTGCTACACTTCATACTCGTACTCTGTGCTGTGTGCAAAGCGCGCATGCTCAGTGCAAACAAAACCCCTACACCACCGGGCGAACGCTCCCTGCGCACACTGCCAACGAGAGCGCCACTGCCCCCTAATGTAGTGGAGGTGCAATTGCACTTTATTCTAAGACAGTAAAAAAAAAAAAATAAAAAAATAAAATTAAAAAAGCATGTTCCCCGAGGTCAAATGCGCCCCCCTTGACGAAGCCTCGCGCTAGGGGGGCGCGAAGCTTCGTCAAGGGGGCCCGCCCCACTATTTGAGAAGCACTGGGTTATTTTGAGATACAGTGGTTGACTTACAAGTAAGGATTACATCAAATAATCCGGTCCAGGTTTCAGGTCTTGACTAACCTTGCCCTGCATGGCTCGCAGCTCTTCGCTCAGGTGACAGTTTACTTTGAGAAGCTGCTGGATTTTGGCTTCCGAGGCGGTGAGGGCGCTCTTCACGTCCATGAACTCCCGCACCGTGATGGGGCCGTCCGACAGGTCGGATGACTCGGAGCTCTGGTGCATGTCAAAGGAATCCAATTAGTCAATTAATCAATTCTAAAATTATTCGATAGTGAGCCTGCTCAGCACTAGTGCCTAGCCAAACCTTGGTCCTTCCGTCAGTGCCGTTGTCCCCGCGGGTTGCCTCTTGGATGGGATCCTCATCCGAGGCCACGCTGTCATAGTCGGGCTGGTCGTTATCTTGGCTGTCGCTGCTGTGGCGACTGTTTACGCCTTGCAGGATCAGCTCCACATTTTCTGTCGATATTTAAAGGAGTGAAGTTCATTGTGTTGTTCTAGTAGGGCTGCGCAATTAATCCAAATTTGATCACGATTTCAATTTTGCCTTCTCACAATCAAACAAAAGCCTGATAATCTCCCAAGTAATACTCCCAAGCCCTCCAAAAAATGAATGAAGGTATAGATCATGGGTGTCCAAACTTTTTCATTTGAGGGCCACATACAAAAAATCAGAAGGACGCGAGGGCCACATAATGTTATGAAGAGAAATTGTGTTTAGTCCTAAAAATTGTACAAATAATTTACTTGTGCTTTTGCATATTTAGAAAAATGCTACAGTATATAAACCAATTTATGTGTAATATGGCAGTGGGGTTATAGTTTTGGAATTTTTCATTTTAGTTAGTTTTTATTAGTTTTGAGGGTGGTTCTGTTAGTTTTTATTTAGTTCTCTAAAAAATGCTTAGTTTGTTAGTTTCAGTACTAGTTTTTTTTTTGTTTTTTTTTATGTGTATTACTTGTGCACAATATTTAAAAAAACACCATTGGCGCAATGTCATCTGAAGGTGCTTTTCTATTGGCTGCTGCTAAGATGACGTCACTTCTGTGTGACATAATTTCAAACGTCATTATTCCCGTTTATATCAAAATAAATCTACTAAAAATCACATTTAAAATCATCCCCAAAGGCTCATGCATTAAATTAATTACCAAAAGACTAAAACGAAGGACATGTTTGTTAATTATTATATTATATAATTATTATATTATTAATAATTATAGTTAATTTTAGTTAATTTGTAAACATAAAATGTAGTTTCAGTTTGTTTTCTGACAAGCATTTTCGTTTTTATTTTATTTAGGTAACAATATTGTTTTTTTAATTTTAGTTTTTTCATTAGTTTTAGTTAACTAAAATAACCTTTAATAGCACCTGTATTTTTTTGACACCCTCCCTTCTTACTTTGACCATCTCCAAACATTTTGTTTTGTTTATTTTATTTGAACTAAGTCTAATGCCATTTTTAGCATATGTCGCGGGCCACTGAAAAATGGACGCAAATGGCCCCCGGGCCGTAGTTTGGACACCACTGGTATAGATGAATTTTCGCACCTTTGGGACTTTCACAGGAGTTTCCCCACTGTCGCCGTTTGGCGTCTGTCAGAATGTCGATGACCAAGGTGGCAAATTCATGGGCGCTAAACCTCGCCAACTTCTGACGACCCTGAGTGAGGAATTCACGAATTAAATGAAAACCGTACACACCGATATACGGTTACCAAAAAAAAACTTGCTTGGTTTCTGGTGGAGGAGTACTCTGGGTTGACTGGCAGGAAAGGCACCACCGTGGTGTCTGTTACCAGCGTGCTGTGGTTCTGAGTGGCCAAACACACTAGAAAACATGACAACAGACAAATATAAGTACACATACTACAGAAGTAAAGCTTTTGTGAGCTGCCCAGTCCTGAATGTCTGTTTGTTGTCTTTGTATTACTGTTGTTTTGGGGTTTGTTTGTTTTTTTTTGGTTTGTTTGTTTATGGGAAAAAAAACATTATTCATTTTTCATTTGAACATTTGTTCAAATAGGAATGTACAAATGTTTAAATTATATACAGTAGGAGTCTACTTTATGTTTCTGATTTTCATTGGAGCTGGGAAGTATCTGATAGAAGATGGCTTTGTTAGTTAGGTTTAGATTTTTGGTCATTAATCTGTACTTTCTTTCCTTTATCCTTTTTTTTTCTATTTAAAAATTTTAAAAAGTCTATATATGACTGTATTGTAAAACTTGGCATCATGGCATTATGGTGTTTGTAGTACAATACAAAATAATACAATATATGCGTGTAGTCTCAAATTCAAATCAATATTGTTATGTAGTGGAATGCAATTTTCAAATTGCAAAGGCCGCAGTTTGAGAAAACGGCTTCATTTTGGTCAGTTGATATGCTTTATTTTCATTTTTTTATATATATGTTGTGTATTTATTTTACTTATATAGCGCCTAGATAAGTTTTACATGTCACTGTTTTATGAAAGATAAAAAGTTGAAGTGATAATGCCACAGATTTATTTATTTACTTATTCATTCATTCATTTAAATTAACCTTTTTACCAGGTAAAAATATTTGAGAACTAATTCTCATTTACAATCATGACCTGGACATATTTGTTAGCATTGTGATTGTACTTTGACTTACGTTTACACTTGTTGAAAATAATTTTGTGAAGTTGTCATATCGAGTGCTTAAAGGGATGCAAGTCAAACTGTTAACAAGTATGTCAGTTAACTGTAATCCAAGTAGATAAACTGTCTTTACATTGGTTCCTTTGCCTTTATTTTAGCGTAAGCCTAACCTATGAAATCAAACCTATATGTAAGTTTATATTGTTAATTTTGATTTTTTTTTTTAAATAATAAATGGGAAGACCTTTTATGTGTGCACCCCACCTTTTGACAAAAGTCACAAACTCACTCGCTACGAGGGCTGCACGATATTGGAAAAACGTGATATATTTGATGAATATAGCGATACCGATATTATTGCGATATTTAACTCATTCAATCCCAAAACATTTTTAAATAATTTGTCCTTCCCTCCTAAAAAACATGTTTTCACGTTTTTTTTTCGTTTTTTTTGTCTTTATGCAAGAGCATGCAGAAGGCTTTGATGCAGTTTCAGACATGAAGAGGTGGCTTAAAGCAACGGTAGTTATTAAAACGGCCAGCAGGTGGCTGCAGAGTATAAGCGATCAGCCAGGGCCATGCATGGCGCAACAAGCTCTTTTTATCATTGTTTTCACCAGGAATGTGAATATTGATGAAGCTTAGTTATATTCTAATGCTAATTGATGCCAAACAGAAACAGGTACAAATATACTTTTTTTCCTGATGAAAGAAGAGACTAATCTTTTTTTTTTTTTTTTTTTTTTTTTTTTAGGTTCCATGTTTTTACGATATGCATATTGCATGGGCCAATATCGCCATATCGATATATTGTGCAGCCCGGCTCGCTACCCCAATGAACATAATGGCTGACCTTCTTCAAACACCAATAAAAGGGCATCGCATATCTGGCTACAAATTACAACAAATTGCAATCAAAGTGTGCAGTGACGGTAGCCAACCAAATGAGATTTCTCCCTATTCTCTGCTCCACTGACAAACAATTCAGCTGGAATTTCATTTGGCCAAATGAGGATTAAGCAAGAGGGAGCCAAATTCAGACTATGAAGTGGGAGGGGCGCGCTGGATCCATTAGCAGCCGTGCTGCATTCGAGGTCACGGTGTTGTCACTCAGACATTTGCAATGACACCGGGAAGAACTAAGTCACGGTGACATTGCGCTTTCGTGCTTTTGTTAATTTCCTCTTTCAGAGTAGAACTTTTATGTTGCATTAAAGTCCATGGACTGTGTTTTTTGCTGCATTATACCCGCGTCCGTTTCCCGTCGGTCCACCTCGTCGTAAACATCCATAGCAAGCTCTTCAAACTGATGGTTACTTAGCTGGAACAATACAGGGGGAAAATATAGTTAAACAATAATATGGGATTGAAAATATGTTACAAAGCAGGAGGCCTTACAGACTGGAGCTTCTTCTTGGCAGCTTTTGCAAATTCGGACAAATCTAGACTGCTTAAAAAAAATGAAAAAAGGTTTAAAATAAAAGTTCATACAGTAACAAAAACATGCCAGATACTTACTTATTGCTGTAGCCGTCAAAAGAAGGCAGTGTTGGAAAAAGTATTTGTATTAACTACTATATCTACTCATTTAAAAACAAAGCATGGATCTCTGCTTTAAGAGACCCCTGCAAAATTATACCATAAGTATTGACATGCACTTTTTTGGTTTCTTTTTGTTTGTTTTCTCCAGAGCGCAATATGAAAAGCAGATGTACCTGTCTGCCATTTGAGGGATGACGAAGTGTTGCCCAAATCTGTGATCTGAAACAACAACATCAAAATCAATATCAATCTGTCAGTCACAAGGCCGATGCCGCTCATCATTACCTGGTCTTCGTCCACAAAGGTAAAACGTTAAGCGGTCAGTGAGTTCGTATTGGATCTCCACCAGGCGCTCGGCCAGCTCCTGATGCCCGGCTTGTCTGCAATAAGTTTGAAACATGTAAGGAAACTTCAAGTAGAAAAAAAAATTCTTAAGTACAAGTTCGGGATGCATAAACAGATTTTGTTGTCAGAAAGTTTAAGGATAATTCGACGCATACTGCACACATCTGGTTTTTGGTCCTCTTAAGACTGCAAACGACACACGTTGGCCCGGCTTTACCTGGCGTAGTCAATAGGAGTCTTCCCACTGGAGTCGAGAGCTCCGGGATCAGCGCCGTACACAGCTAACAGTTCGGCTTGTAACAATTGTCCCGCTTTTGCTGCTATGTGCAACGGCGTGTTTCCTTTCTCCTGCGACCCCATGGGGGGAGCGTATTATTAGCAACATGATATCACCTGAACAGGAAACTACACCAACAATAGTCTGGGAAGTTGCACTCACCGGGTGGAAGAAGTTGGCCTGCGCTCCCAGGGATAAAAGTCTCAAGCAGGTCTCAAGGTTCCCCGTCCGAACGCTGGAATGCAGTTGCTGCACACAGAGAACAGAGTTTGGCTTGGATTTACACTGCACTCACCAATTCCCATGTAATGCCAATATCCAATTCTTTTACTCTATTTCGATGTGCATTTCAAATAATATGGTCATGTTTACATACATGATTGTTAATACTTACCTTACTAAGGTCTTTGGCGGTCACGCTGTCGTCCTCCCGACAAGGCATGCGATGGACGTACGCCAACATCTGGTATTTGGCCTTGATGAACTCCGTCTTATTGGGACTAGACACAACAGATTTGGTTTGATTCTGTCATGTAGTATTGAGGAAAGATTAAAATGCCTCCTCTCTAATAGACATTGTGGCCCATTTAACTCATTTGCTCCCAATAACGTGTAAATACGTTTTGTTTTTTTTATGTTTCAAGTGTCCCAATGACGTATTTATACGTTTTTTTTTATGCTAGAGCATACAGAAGGCTTTGATGCAGCCTCTCAACTGCAAAGAACGGTTGCAGAAATGGTAGTTATTACACAACGGCCAGCAGGTGGCAGCAGAGCAAAAGAGATCAACCAGGGCCATCTAGAAAAAAAAAGCTCAATTACTTACAATTTTAAATAGATTTGGGAAAACTGATGAAACTTAACTCTCTTCTAATGCTAATTGCTGCAAAACGGAAACAGAAACGGGGTTTTTTCTGATGAAAGAAGACACTTTAATCTTTCTTTTGGTAGGATCCCTGCTCTTATAGCAATTGAACACAATATTCTGTGGGCCATGCAAAATCAGTCAAAATTCAGTAAAACAGCCCGGAGCGGATTGCTTCTGTGAAAACGGCTGGGAGTGAATGAGTTAATTGCTAGCGAATAATATTAACATGTAGACACTTACTGAACACGGTCTTGAGGGTTGGCTTTACGCTTGCCGCTAGTTGAGGAGGAGGAAGACGATGAGGGGTCGAGAAGGCTGTGCTCCCATATGGAATTGGCTCCATTGCCGTAAAGTGTCTGCACCATCTAAGACGAGCAATTAAACGTGACATTAATGTGCAGGATTGGTCAACAACTACAGCAGTGGGAGGGTCGGTAGCACCAGGGTCACCTGAAACTGGGAGGGGGGCCACACCGAGTGGGTCAGATGTCGGACTTGGGAGCTGTGTCGTCCCAGACCTCGATGGATGCTGCAGCATTCATCGCAGATCAGCACGCCTCGGTTGACTGAGGCCCAGCGAGGCTCTGTAAAGCACACATTGAGAGGTTTGCAAGTGACGTTAGTGAACGCCCACCATTCGTGGTGGAGAGGAACTTAGCTCGGCTGCGATTTGTAACTGCATGTAGATAACACAAGATGGCAAAAACAGATGATCATAAAGCATCAACAACATATGAATGTACACAATCATAAACACGTAGTACATGCAGTTAAATTGACACAACCCACCTTTACCATATCTTTGTTTAAAAAAAACGTAAATGTTATTTTAAAACTGAAATGTATTTGTATTTATAGTTGTGTTTTATTTTCTTTCATTTTCAGTAGGATACTTGATTACTTGTGCAAATGGAAAAACAAACAACTGAAATTGTTTGTTGTTGTTGTTGTTTTTAATACAAATATTTGTTGTAATTACTTTAGTGCTGATTCAGGACAGGGTACAACGCGTCAAGTTGCCCTGAATGGACAAATTCGGATTAGGTTGCCGGTGCAAAAACGCATACTTGTATACAATGACGGTTGACATGGAAACAGATGATGTGGAGTCACAAATAAAACAGATTAGGTCGTTACATGGATGGATGGATGGATGGATATGATAGATAATTAGGATATATATAGAGAAAGTTGCTTTACTCATCCCTCTTAAATCTCATCATAAACATTATACCGCCTCAGTGGTCTGTTAGCAACAAACGTTCCCATTGGTCCTCAGCAGCTAATCTACAGTTGACGATTCCACAACATTGGTAACCGATAAACATTCACGAATAAACAAAATATCGCGAGAAGCAGAAAAGTTCGTAACATCTCGCACACAAACGCATAAGTGTAAGACAATACAGGTAGTAAATAATCTAAGTGATCTTTAATATCAAGATTGTAATACACAATACATTGCACGGTGTATTTGTGATGTTGCGGTCGAGGTTAGCAAGTTAGCACGACGGCTAAGCAGTTAGCTTGTTTGACATACCCGGAGCGCTGCAGTCGGCGCAGACCTCTTTGCTTCGTACTCGCTTTGACATCCCCTCACAGACGCTTATTTTCGGCTACAAACAAAACTGAAGAAGACTGCGCGATAGTTAGTGCGCCAGCCGAGCAGCGGTTACTAATCGATGGCAGAAACAAAAGCAACAACTCTCTCGCTCTCTGTGCCCATCTGCCCTGCCTACTGTTGAACAAAGATGGGACGGACCCGTTCCGCTTCTCTCTCGGGTGCCTCCTTGTTCGCTTCCTCGGTCACTTCCGTTCTCGCGTCTTGGACATCCACTTATTGCCAATTATTCGAACCGCACCACGGATAATTCGGTTGATAATTAATTAAATGTGTAAATTATATTATAATTAGTATTTCATGTGTTATAGAGTCAGTCATTCCACATCTCAAATTTCTCAAGCTCTAAATCTATTTTACTCATTAAAATACTCATTATACAATTTCCATTCATTTCAAGTGGGAAAATATTATTTGAGATAGATTTTGACCGACAAAATGGGGAACCCATATTCTGAAGTCACATTTTTAACATCACCATCTTGCACTGGCTCTGTTTGGCCAAGAAAGTCCAAAACAATGCTGTCAACTGCACTGCTTTGTTACTGTTGCGTGGCCTGATCTCCGCGCCTCTTCATTAGGATAATTGCAGCGACTCTGCTTAATGAGGCAGCACCTGCGACACGTTAACCTACTACAATTTTACTGTAAACACCCCCACCCCCCCACCCCCTGCACGACAGGTTACTGGTGCGGGCTACTGTTTCTTTAAAGGGGTGTTGGTCGACGGAGAGGTAGCACATAGGTTTAATTTAGTCGCAAAGGAACACGGAGTACGTTTTATTTTTTTATTTATTTTTGGTGAGTGTTGTTGACCTCCGAGAAGGCAGCAAGCCGTGCGTGCAACCTGCAGCCATGGGAGGTAAGCCTTATTACGATTATTATTATCATCCATATGCATCGAGATGATCATTGCCTAAATGCACACACACGCAGTCCTGTATTGTTTGTCTATTTGTCGTGACAGAAGCGGAGACTCGTCAAAAATTGCTGCGCAGTGTGAAGAAAGAGGTGCGTTGTGCTTTTAATGGCCTTATTTTTGTGTTTTATTCACACATTAATCGGCGTAGAAGCTAAAAAAGACTTGCACACTGTATATAGCCATGACGGTGATGATGCTGATGACGATGGTGCTGATGATGCATGCGCGCACGCACACGCGCACCGTTTTCCATCACCCTTGCATTACGATGTAAATTATTGTGCCTTTTCTGTTTTCAATCTGGTTTGCATTGAAATGACAGCAGACTGTCATGAGGGAAAGAGAAAACATGGCTTGTTTTTCTGTCTTTTTTTTTTTTTTTTTTTAATTCCCAAGTGAGAAAGAATGGTACTTCCCCCTCACCTGTGACTCATTGCATCTCAAATATACGCACGAGGAGGGGCTGCTTCTTTGCATTTTGTATAGTTTATGAATATAGAGCCCCTGCAGGGAGATTAACTGCAAAACTATCAGTTTCTGATTTTGCCATTTGAGTAAATAGACGTTGTTGTTTTAATTATATAAACTACTGTAATAATAACAGTAATGTTACGATTTAGCTGCAGAACATAGAAAATGGTCACCATACCAAAAACAATAATGCTTACTCAGTTTGTATGTACTGTACAATGTAACATTATACATTTGTATCTATCCATCTCTACACCCATTTTTTATTTCGTTCTTATTTTTTGGTGGGGGGACTGCAGCGTAATTGTACCTTATAGACACTTAGTAATAACGAATAGTATACAATGTGAATAATGTAACAGTTTGTGTGTCATGATTTAATGCTGATATCCATTGTGCTGCTCCAGCTGGTATTTCCGTCTTGGCCGCCAGGAGGCAGTGTAATAGTCATGCAGACCATAATAAAGAATAGTACAGTTTGTACTTATACTATAAGTTCCTTGTTTTTACGCTGTAATATTATGTTTCATGGTGGACATGGTCTACATGTGTTGCAATTCCTCAAAAGTCCAGTTTAAAATGGCAAAATATCAAGTGGACTGAAATGGAGCACTTAACTCATTCACTGCCAATGACGACTATAGACGTCAAAAATAAAATTAAATAAAATTAAATAAAAATTTTAATTAAAAAAAAAGAAATTTCAATTTATTTTTAGTTATAGTCTTCTGACTAAATATAATTAAAGCCTTAGTCATAACTTAGTCACCTGATTGTATTTGAGTTTTAATCCAACTTTAGTCAAAAAAAATAAAGAGCAATTTTAGTCGACTAAATTGACTTCTGGAGGTCGAGACCCAGTTTGTGGTCTCAGTAAGACCAAGACCAATCACTATGCACGATGGTAGCACTTAGTAATGAAATTGTTGTCATTGTTGTTATTAATAACAATTGGGATTAATAACTCTGAATGAAAACAATGTATAACTAAAACTAAATTCAAATTTCTTGTCAAAATTTGCACTGGCTGTTTGCTTGGATTTTTGACGTCTATAGTCGTCATTGGCAGTGAATGAGTTAATTATGCTGGATGCTGTGAGAATTGTTAAAGGGGTTTACTTATTTAGCCATTTTTGGCAGTCAAACATGACTATTTTGCCTATAATAAATTTGCTATTTTCATTATTTTTCATGTACAATTAGTACCTTTAAAAACACATTTTGCAACTTACTGTCGACTGAAAATGACATCACGAGGGCTCAGGTAACTAATCACAACTCATTGTGAATATCACATGGCCAAACCTCGAAAACAGGTAAGCTGTGATTGGTTACCTGAGCCCTTGTGATGTCATTTTCAGTCGACAGCAAGTTGCAAAATGTGTTTTTAAAGGTACTAATTGTATGTGAAAAATAATGAAAGTCTCAAATTAATTATAGACAAAATATTCACCTTTTATTGCTATGATGGGCTAATAAAAAAGTAAAGTATCCCTTTAAGCCTTTTCACAGCAGAATCATCCAACTTGTTGCATGAAAACGCTGCGGCTATAACCCGAGGAGTTTGAATAATGTCAATTTTTCTTTCCTCCACATTGCAGACGATGCTCCCAATGTGTAATGGAAGTCGAAAGTGCTTCTTTTGATTGCTATTCTATCGGCCATGAATGAACACGGATGCTTGTGTCCCACAGGTGAAACAGATCATGGAGGAGGCGGTGACGAGGAAATTTGTGCACGCCGACAGCAGCCACATCGTTTCGTTCTGTGGTAGGAACATTTGCATATTTTCTTGGATGATTTTCCTGTTTTGTTGAGGGTGTCAACATGGCTGAAAACTCCAAATTAACATGTTCAAAATGTCTTGGCAAAGAGAAAATCTGTTTGTGACCCAGTGTTAATTTTGACACAACATTTTTATTTAGTTTTAGTTAGTCTTTTGACTAAAATTAATTAGTGTTAGTCATAATTTAGTCATCTGATTGTATTTTAGTTTTAATTAAATCTTAGTCGATGGAAATAGAAAGCAATTTTAGTTGATGAAAAAAGAGCAACTTTAGTCGACTAAGTTGACAATTTAGCCGACATTTTCCCTTAGCGTACATTTAAACTTTTATACAAAAAAAATATAACTATAGATTAATGCGCAAGGCATGTTTAATAGAACAGTGTCTTTAATTGTTTCAATGAAACATGTTGAACTGACATTAATATGCCATCTTATAACTTATTTTTCACCTAAATAAAAAAAAAAAAGTACATAATTGCTTGAGATTAATTAACAGCTGCACAATGAATGTAAACATGTTTGAATATTAAAGTGTAGTGAACACTGAATAGTTTCTGAGTGGTTCTTTTCTCCCACCGTGTTTCGTTCCTTCTGATTGGATTGTGTGAATTTCCGTCACTGAGTTGTTTTCATTTTCGTTTTAGTCATTGACGAATTTGTCAGTCATTTAAGTTATAATTATCTCAATGAATGGCTTCTATTTTAGTTTTCGTTTCATTTTTGTCTGAAAAAAACATTTTTGTGATGAAAAATATGTTGAAAATGATCACTGTTGTGACCTTTGTTGGCATACAACGTTTTTTAAACTGCAACAAAATCAACATTCGCTCCCTTTGCAAATGCTCAATGACATATGGGCTTTAATTGCCAAGATTTTTGTCTGCACCATTTAACTCATTTACTCCCAATAATGTATAAATACGTTTTTTTTTAATGTCTAAGTGTCACAAAGACGTATTTATACGTTTTTTTTATGCTAGAGCATACAGAAGGCTTTGATGCAGCCTCTCAACTGCAAAGAACGGTTGCAGAAATGGTAATTACACAAACGGCCAGCAGGTGGCACCAGAGTAAAAGAGATCAACCAGGGCCATCTAGAAAAAAAGCTCAATTACTTACAATTTTAAATAGATTTGTGAAAACTGATGAAACTTAGCTCTCTTCTAATGCTAATTGCTGCAAAACGGAAACGGATAGAAACATACTTTTTTTTTCCCTGATGAAAGAAGAGACTTTAATCTTTCTTTTGATAGGTTCCATGCTTTTATAGCAATAGAACACAATATTCTGTGGGCCTTGCAAAATCAGTCAAAATCCAGTAAAACAGCCGGGAGCGAACGGGATTGCTTCTGTGAAAATGGCTGGGAGTGAATGAGTTAATAAAGGCAGCATAAAGTTTTGTCATCACAGGATTAGCGATGAAAAAAAACAAACATGATTATATCTGGATACAATTACAATTCATTAAAATAGCTCTGCTTGTTTATTAACTACACATGAATGAAATGGCTTACAAGCTCTTTTCCATGTACGGTGGTAACCACGGTACATTTTACAAAAGTGACCAGATAAGAATTTTGTGTAATTGATAACACCCCTCGGAGGTGTTGATGCTAACCAAGAGTGAGGTGTGTGTGATTCACATCCCTCATATCCTAGCAACAGTGTTTTTGGTCCATTGTGCCACCTGTGCTTTCCTTCCACCTGGTTCGTCGTTTTTGACGCGCAGCTCACATCAAATTACTGTGGTACCATTTTTGTTCCGCGAACAAGGTTATAACTTCATTTACTTTTCTCGACCCACTGTATTGATGCTAAACTTGTGTTTGAACATTTGTGTTCGTAGCTGTAGTGGAGGCCTGCGTGTTGCATGGGCTAAAGAGACGCATCGCGGGACTGCTGTGCAGCAACAAGGTGGCAGCGCTCTTCATGAAAGTAGCCAAAAGCTTCACGCCCGCAGAGCAACTGTGCCACAAGGTCCAAGAGCTGGAGCAACTTATAGAAAACAGGTGCTCTGCTGCCTCTTTATATTTTGTAGGGCTGTGCAATTAATCGAAATTCAATTACAATTTCAATTATTACACTCCACAATTACAAAATCAGCATAATCGTAAAAAAAAAGATTAATACAGATTTTTGAGTTTTTTAAATTTATATATTTGTACTTTTTTTTTTTTTTAAATAACCAATATAATACATTTTTCCTTCATCCATTCTTGCATAATTATAGTGTTCCAAATAATGTTATTTGTCTTAATATTTTATTTTTTTTTATGTTCAAACATTTTCTTGTTTTGTACCGAAACATAAATGATGTCCTACTGCACAGTGCACATGCTGCACTCCAATTTCAAGTTTTTGCCAACATAAATAAATGTTATCTCATTTGCTCCCAATAACGTATAAATAAGTTTTTATGTTTTAAGTGTCCCAAAGATGTATACGTTTTTATTTATTTATTTATTTATTTTTATGCTAGAACATGCAGAAGCCTTTGATGCAGCCTCTCAACTGCAAAGAACAGTTGCAGAAATGATAGCTATTACACAAACGGCCAGCATGTGGCAGCAGAGTATAAGAGATCAACCAGGGCCATGTTGAAAAAAAAAAGCTCAATCACTCATAATTTAGATTTGTGAAAATTGATGAAACTTAGCTATATTCTAATGCTAATTGCTGCAAAACGGAAACAGAAACGTACTTTTTTCCTGATGAAAGAAGAGACTTTAATCTTTCTTTTGATAGCTTCCATGTTTTTATAACAATAAACACAATATTCTGTGGGCCTTGCAAAATCAGTCAAAATCCAGTAAAGCAGCCGGAAGCGAACGAGATTGCTTCTGTGAAAATGGCTGGGAGTGAATGAGTTAGAAATGTATATTATTATACCTTGCCTTAGCACAAATCCAAAGCAAAATATGCAAATTTACCTGGAAATTTTGCACTGAAGTGACACACCTTGTCCTCTTTATGATTTTAATTGGATCTGCTATCTTATGTCTTCCCAGCAAACAGAACAATTCCTCGCAGGGCAGCGAGCGCAGCCGGCAATCCAAGTTAAACAACCTTCCGCCTCAGGCCCTCAAACATTTGTGGATTCGAACGGCTCTGCTAGAGAAACTCCTGGATAAGATCATCCTGTATTTAGTGGAGAACTCCAGGTCTATCTAGATGCATAATTTCTTTATATATTGGTCAGGCTGGAGCACATCTCAATGAGCTCTCTCTTTTCATTTTTTTTCCTATAGTACTTTTTATGAGAAAGAAGCCATGCTGATGGATCCTGTGGATGGACAAATTCTTGCATCGCTGTTGGGTAATTGCAATTAGCGTTACTGCATAGCTATTTAGCATGTTCATTCTGTTAGGATTTAAACTCAAAGATGAATATTCTTTGCATAACATATCATGTGTAGCCTTGACTTGTATTTGTAGGTGACAACTAGGGCTAAGACTAAAGAAATTGAATAATCAATATCAAATTTATCTTCTTTTGAGCCCAGTATCAAGACATAAAACCATGAATCAATTATTAAAATATATATTTTTTTCCCCATAAATTCTTAAGAAAATAGAATTTTAAAGGCTGATTTTTTTTGTATTTTACTTTTTTCTTTCTATCTTTTTTCTTTAAATTTACAGTTCACATGAATTTAAAAGTATTTTCTGAAATTTATGAAAGACCTGACTTATTGCACTTTAAGTCAATTGAGAATATTTTAAGTTATTTGGATTATGAAAATATTTTCATTTTATCCTTGCTGATGCCAATGTTTGTGTAACACTTAACACGTGTTACTTTAATGAATACACTAACTCATTTGACCAATTATTGTCTCCGCAAAATTTACTTTGGAACTTAATATTTGTAGAGTTTTTATGATGTACTTGACATTTAAGAAGAATTGATGTTCCATAATTAATCGATAGCGGATTGAACTGAAGTGGATCGAATTGGGGAAAATCGAATCGAACAGAACTTGTTAATCAAAATCGAATCGATTGAGGAAATTAGAACGGATACCCTAGTGACAACAGATATTTTACAGATTTGTGTATATCTTGAGTGACATGCTCTTTGACCTTTCCTTCCAGTCGGTCCCTGCGCTTTGGAGTACACCCACGTCAAGACGGCCGACCATTTCTGGACAGACCCGTCAGCTGACGAGCTCGTACAGAGGCACCGCATCCACAGTGGCCGCTGTCGTCAGGACTCTCCCTCCAGGAGGCCCGCCCTGGTTCGTCACTCCTTCAGCGAGTGCCGATTTGAAGTGCGTGAGCCTCCTTTTTGTCATGGTAGATTCAAAAGAGGCAGTCCAGTGGCAGCATGGACGATCGTCCTCTGGTGTGGGCGAGGGAGTACGTGGAATCGCTGCATCAAAACTCCAGAGCCACGCTGCTGTTTGGCAAGAACAATGTCCTGGTGCAGCCGGTATGTCGGGTGCGAGTGTTTGGTCGTTTGAACGCATTTTAGTTAGCACGTTGCTCCTGTGCGTCTTCAGAGAGACGACATGGAGGCCATTTTGGGCTATCTCTCGCTGCATCAATCGGGAGAGCTGATGACACTCAAATGGACGCCCAATCAGCTGATGAATGGCAATGTGGGGGAACTGGATTCTGAGAAGAGGTGGGCCGAACAATGAGTTGCTCTAATGAGCACAAACTTAATATTGTGAGTTTTCCCCCCTTACAGTGTCTACTGGGATTACGCCATGACAATTCGCTTGGAGGAGATTGTATATCTCCACTGTCACCAGCAAGGTAATTTATTTCTGACATCCTAGTGTTAATTTTTTTTAAGAGCGCTCAGAATTGTTCATTCAGCAGCCTTACCAAAAACCCCATTAGCCTTCACCTTAACCGAATACTCCAGAGTCTCGCCAGAGTCGTGAAGGTCAGGAGACCAGAGGAAAAGTTCAAGGAAAGAAAGATGAATCAAAGTGAAATCCAGCACCAACTAAACATCAGCTGCCACCCACATGGCCACAAAACCAGAATCTTACACCAACCCCAGAGACCTCTAAATTCCAACAGATTAGGGAGATCTCAAGAGACCAGAGGAAAAACTACAGAGAGGAAGGAGAGAAGGATAGATGAAGCAGAGGGAGAAGCAAATTCTGATTTAATTTCAGCAGATGCTGGCATGATGGATCTGGCATGCAATTGCCCCTAACACTTTGAAACCTTTCTTCCCAGTGAACAGCGGCGGAACCCTGGTGTTGGTGAGCCAGGACGGCATCCAAAGGCCCCCTTTGCACTTCCCCAAAGGGGGGCACCTGCTCCAGTTTCTCACCTGCCTGGAGACGGGCCTGCTTCCTCACGGCCAGCTTGAGCCACCGCTTTGGAATCAGAGGGGGAAGGTACATCTTGGTTGTTATGTTCTGGAGTTGGCATGGAGGATTCATGTTTGGTTTTGTTTCACAGGGAAAGGTTTTCCCCAAATTGCGCCGGAGGAGCCCGCATAGCTCATGCGACTCTGTGTCCGATAAAGAGGACGATGAGGCAACAGATTACGTGTTTCGGATCCTCTTTCCTGGCAATCAAATGGAGTTCAGTAAGTGTTCAGACTCAACCACATGGTACAGTTGGCTGTCACTTGTTACAGAATAAGATGATTCAAATGATCATGATTTGTCAGGCTTGCTGATGAGCTGATCATTTGAATCAGGTGTGTTGAAGGAGACGATGATGGTGGGGGGGGGGTCTCTCGTTCTGTGCAGTGCCTTTAGAGCTGATGGACCAGGGAATGAACATGTGGCAACCGACGACACCCAGGAAGTCCTCTGGCTCTTCCTGCTCGCAGACTGGATCTTCTGATAGCTCTCTGCCAAGCGGCTGCAGTCAGGAAAGGTATGACCAGTGCCTCTTAACCCACCAAAAAAATAATAATAATAATCTTGTTGCGGATCTCATGAAACGTACTTCACCAGGGCTCCTCTGAAGCTCCTCTGTGACACCATGAAGTACCAGATAATCTCCCGTGCATTCTACGGATGTGGGTGCAAATTCCACTCCCAATCTTTCATTGACTACAACAGTTGTCTTACAAGTTTTTCCTCTCCAATCCAGGGCTGGCGTATTGCCGTCACCTGTCCACAGTTCGCACCCACCTCTCTGCACTGGTCAACACCACTATAGTCTTTCCTGATGTGCCCTCGGATGCCCAGCGAGGGCTCTCTGCCGACGTCTGGACCAAGTTGCTCCAGGACAGCTCTGTAAGAGTTACATAAAAAAAGGCTAAAGTGAGGTACATGTGGAGAAATCTGCATGCGTGTGTACTCAAGATTATTAACAGCATAAGTATATACAAAACAGGAGTCTGCAACCTGTGACTGGAGCCACATGAGGCTCTTTAATCCCTCTTCTGTGGATCCATCCATCCATTTTCTTGACCCCTTATTCCTCACAAAGGTCGTGGGGGGTGCTGGAGCCTATCTCAGCTGGCTTTGGGAAGTAGGCGGGGTACACCCCGGACTGGTTGCCAGCCAATCGCGGGGCACACAGAGACGAACAACCATCCATGCACACAAGCACACCTAGGGACAATTTAGAGCGCCCAATTAATTGGAATGTGGGAGGAGACCGGAGTACCCGGAGAAGACCCACGCAGGCACGGGGAGAACCTGCAAACTCCACCCAGGAAGGCCGAAGCCTGTACTCGAACCCAAGGCCTCAGTACTGGGAGGCGGATGTGATAACCACTTAACCAACGTGCCGCCTCCCTGTGGATCTCTATTTTTATTTGAAATATTCTTATAATTATTAATTATTTAGATTAAAAAATAATAATTAAATATTCAAAAATGTCACTCCAAATTTTTGTCAGAAAAGAGATATCAAAGGTAGATGAAAAAGTTTTTAAAATTACCTAAATGTCCAAAAAGTAACCATAAAATGTCCAAAAAGGAAGAGGAAAAGCAGAACATTCCCATAAAATGTCCACGAAATTGGCAAAAACGTCAGAGAACTGAATTAAAAAAAAAAAAAAAACAGAAAAGGAAATGTTCAAAAAGTAACCATAAAATGTCCAAAAACAAAAGGAACCCCCCCAACACCCAAATTACCATAAAATGTCTTTTGGAATAGCCAAAAGTTGGAAAAATTATTTTTAAAAAGGCAGAAAAGAAAAGGTTCAAAAAGTAGCCATAAAATGTAAAAAAACAAAAGAAGAAATCCTGAAAATTACCATAAAATGTACAAATTTTGACCCAAATTTCAGAAAATTTACAAAAAGGCAGAACATAATGTAAAAAAAAAAAAAAAAAAAAAAAAAAAAAAAACATTTCCAAAAAGGAAGAAGTGAGGCAGAAAATAACCATCACGTGTCCGTGTCACGTGCCAAAAAAGTCTAAAATTTGACAGAACAGCAGAAAAGTCTACAAACGTATGAAAAACAAAGTTTGAAAAATAACCTTTAAAAATGGAAGATGGAAGGTAGAAGAAAATAACAGTTAGCTTGTCTGTTTACGTTAATGTGGTTGCAAACTCTCCTTGTCATTCGTATGGTGAACGACTGGAGACGTGACTCGATGCATGTACCCCGCTTTCGTAACCGCACCCGATTTTCAGTAGTCACGCCTTCTAGTTGAATCAATTGAACTCATTTTCAGGCCTATGAGGAGCTTGAGATACACAGGCTGGTCTATTTTGGAGGCGTGACACCTTCACTGCGCAAGGAGGTCTGGCCCTTCCTGTTGGGACACTACCGGTTCACCATGACTGAAAAGTGCAGGCTGGAGGTATATTTGTACATTTTTTTGGCTTTGTGGACGCTGGTGATTGTAAAACATTCGTTTGTCTGTGCTTCAGATTGACGAGCAGATGCGCCTCATGTATGAGCGGACCATGAAGGAGTGGCGAGGCTGCGAGGCCATCGTGCAACAGAGGGAGCGGGAAAAACACGCGGAAGCCCTTGCCAGGTGTTCGTCCGGCACCAGTGTTGAGCGAGGACCGGTGGTGGAGCAAGACTCGAGCACAGATGTAAGTTGATTTGATAGCGTACACGTGGCAAAGAGGAACTACTTTTCTGACACGCGGTTCTGCTTTTTTGTCGTCTTGTCACTCCAGTCATCGCTAAGCAGCAGCTCTAATCCGCACAACACGCAGTCACAGAGCGACTCCAGCAGTAGTGCGCCGGTAACATTCAAATGCAATATCTTTACAAGTTTTTCTTTGGTCACTTACCTTTCTTCCATTCGTAGGTGTTTGCATCAGTTGATACTGTGGATCCCATTGAGGCTAGAACTGAAGGAGATCAAATAAAGCACAATAGTTCAGTCAAGGACACCTCAGATGGTCCCTCTGGGTCCAGCAACCTCTCTTGCGCGGATATGTCGGAACCACCACCAGCAGCAGCTTGTGACAGCTACCTTCTTTTAATGGAGCCTGATGTTGCACCTGCAACCTTTCAGCAGTCGCTGAAGGCTTCGGACATCTTGAGTGAGGAATCTACGGTTGAATCACTGCCAGACGCGGTCAAAGTGTCAGGGGAAAAGGACAGCAAGATGGAGGGTAATGAAGCCGCTGAGCCCTCAGAAGCTGAGGAGAAACCTGAAAACACAAATATTGCAAATGCAGTCATTGACCTAAGAGCTCCACTGGACAATACCAATGTTATTAGGCTAGAAACAGAGATTCAGAATGAGTATTTCCAAGCGCCACCACTCGGTCAAACTCTCCAAGCACAAAATAGACAAGATCAAGGACCGGATTTGTCGGAAAAAAACGCAACAATCGGGAGAGATCCCGACAGTTCTGAAAGAGCAGAAACATTTGACAACCTGCGCTCGCAATTGTTGGCTGCCTGTCTCTTAGAAGTCCACAATGCAGAGTCTGCAGACCAAGGTTCGTCTGAAGCCAGAAATGTATCCGGCATGTCAAACTCACCAGTCAGACAGGTACTTGACGCTCTCCAGTCGGCATCCCGTGGGAGCCTCTCTCTCTCGTCCCATACCCGGCACTCCCCGGACTCTGACGACTCTCACTCCGCCCTGGAGATGGAGGACATTCCTGCCGGGGTGGCCTGCCTGAACTTCGAGGAACTGAACACCAGGCCCTTGACGGTCCTCGCGGCCCCGCCCGCGCGTCCGGCTCTTAGAGCCAAGCTGGCACGTGAGGACCTCGTCGTGGATCCAACTCTGGACACCGGTTGCAACACCAGCCCTGAGGATACTGACCTGGGAATGTCTGAAGACGAGCCTGATGTGGAAAATGAGTCTTCTGAGGTGGAGGCTGAGTCCAAACAGAAAGACTCCTCAGCTGAACAAATGTACTCTGTAAGTGAGCAACTTAAATACAGAGCAGCCGCAAGACTTTTAACTCATTCAAAGCCAGCCCAATAAAAATGGATCTTTTGACGTCTATAGCCGTCAATGGCAGTGAATGAGTAGTAAATCTATTCCATTGTATTTTAACAATTAAACTAAACCCTCTGACCTTTTCATCACATGCAGCAAGAAACCATGGACATGTATCTAATCAACCTGCATCGCATTGACAAGGACGTCAGACGATGTGATCGTACTTACTGGTACTTCACGCCGGAAAACCTGAACAAGCTGAGGAATATCATGTGCAGGTAACCAAGAGAACAGTTGAGTCACAATGGGATGTACTTGTCATCACTCGTTGGGCTGTTGTGATGCGTTTCATAGCTACGTGTGGCAACACCTGGACACGGGTTACGTCCAGGGCATGTGCGACATACTGGCTCCCCTGCTGGTTATTCTGGATGATGGTCAGTGTTTCATCGTTTCGCCCCTGAGCATTGAGTTGAAAGTTATACAACTGTTTACCGCTACATTGTTGAACAACTCTTCATTTGGTTGAACTAGAGGTGATGGCGTTCAGCTGCTTCACGGAACTGATGAAAAGGATGAACCAGAACTTTCCTCACGGGGGCGCCATGGATTCCCACTTTGCCAACATGCGCTCGCTCATTCAGGTATGCACATGATGAGTCAAAAGATGCAATGTTTGTGCTAATTTGTTTTTACAACACTTAGATCCTGGACTCTGAGCTGTTTGAGTTGATGCAGCAGAATGGTGACTACACCCACTTCTACTTTTGTTACCGTTGGTTCCTACTGGACTTTAAAAGAGGTGATGATGCACCAACGTAACATTGCACGGGATCCTTCTTGAGCTAATCAGCATTTTTGTCCGATCCAGAAATGGTGTATGATGATGTTTTCTCTGTGTGGGAGACCATCTGGGCGGCGGCGTACACCACCTCTGAGCATTTTGTGCTTTTCATCGCACTTGCACTGGTGGAAATGTACAGGGACATCATTCTGGAGAACAACATGGACTTCACTGACATCATCAAGTTTTTCAATGGTAAAGTAGACCACAGTCATATGAATTCTGAGCAAATTACGTCAGATGCCAGGTGTGACACAAACGAGGTTCGTATCCAGACAAAGGTCTCCATCAAGGGATGCATTTCCAGTTAATCCACATGCATTGGGGCCCAGTCGGGCAATGTTGGGATGTTCATTAATTAGGCATTACCCCGCTTTTGTCTTCTCAGAAATGGCCGAGCGACACGACATCCCGCAGGTCCTGACGATGGCTCGAGACTTGGTCCACAAGGTGCAAACGCTCATAGAAAACAAGTAAATCTTAACTTTGCTGTTCATATGCCATTCACTGAACTATCACAATACAAAAATATGGTGTTAAAATGCAGTAAAGGTCTTTAGTGGTTAAACCTAATTGTCAGCTGAAGACGTTCAGTTGTTCCCCATCTCAACTGAGAGAGACAGTTAAACGCCAGTACATTGATTTTTAAGTGTTATTGTTCACCTAGTGAATGTGCCCTTGTTGAAACGGCTTCAGGATGTTAATTTTGCCTTAAATGTTGCCATTTTACAGGGATACAGTTTCATTTTAAGTTATAAATTTCTAATGTCTTATGGCTCTTTGTTCGATTTCAATCACAATACAGTACCTCAAAAAAAAAAAAAAAAGTGAAAGTGCTGGGTGTGTCCAATAACCATTGTTGGCACTCATCTTGAGTTTGTAGGATATTTTTGGTGCTTTTAATTTTCTTAAAGCTTCTTAATTACCACCACTCACATTGTTTTCCGTCCTGGTACTGCTTAACTGCAAAAACGTCATTCCACAATTGTCATTTTGGTGCTCACTTTCAATTAAGGTCAACTTTTAATATCTCATTTAAACACTGCTCACTTACAGCCAATTCGTACATGCAAAATTATGACAATTTCTTATTTTGATGTTCACCTTCTCTTTGACACCTAATCATGCTTTTAAGGTCAACATCTTGCATCTTGAGTGGTATATTCTCAGTGGTTTGTGGCCATGCAGTTACATTTGAAGGTTCTGACTGCTTATGTCAGGCTTTTATCCAAATAAATGTGATATGGAGTTTGAGGTGTTCATGTTGGGGCCGGGGTGGGGGGTGAGTCCCCATTGTAATGCTTAACTGCAAGAAATGTTGCAGCTTTGACCAAACTAAACGATCAATGTTGGCCTCCAAAAACATTTTAATGACTGCCAATTAGTTCCAAAGCCTTGTTTGGTATCACCAATGTTGATCATTGCTTACGTGTCACCATGTGTTCCCCCGAAACATACCAGTGTTGTGGATTGCTGTGCTCCTTTTGTCAAATTTGTTGTATACAACGTAAGACCCATTGTACAAAGCTAGCACATTTATCAAATGCAATACAATGTCTATACATGGAGTTTACTTAACCTCAGAAAAATATTCCATTGGAGATATTTTTTTTTTCCCGTCTTGAAAATGTAACTTGTTAGAATTTATTTATTGTGAATTAAAATATTCTATTTTGCATTTCATGTGCCTTGGGTTTTGTTGCTCAAACTGAAATAAATTGTGGCATTCACTGAAAGGGCAATTTAATGTAAGCGGTACTTTATTTGAATAAAGTTTAAGCCAGTGGCATTTGAAATTCAACTTGATTGGAAATAGCCTAAAAAGTCAAATTTTGTGACATCACATGAAATGCTGATTTAAAAAAAAAAAAAAAAAAAGAAGCCAATCTTGGAACCTGAAATTAAGTTTGTAGTGATTTTACTTGTACAGTGGAGTTTCCTGAGAAGAAAGATAGCTGTTAATGCACACCAACATTTGAGCTACTGGCAAGCTTCAGCCTGCGAGATGGTGGCAGACTATACCACCTCCGCTCAGCATCCTGCATTACTTTTTTTTTTTTGTTCAAACTGAACTCGAACTATTATGTCAACACACCACTGTAGTTGTATTATACGGTGTTACACTTTTACTCTTCCCTAAGAATAAATGGCGGCTAACTGGAAACTTCGACTGAGTAAAATAAACTTTGAATTAATGACATAGTAAGTTAACATTTTATTGGTAAAGAAAAAGATGCACACAAAATGGTATTTTCGTTTCAGTCAGATGCATTGCTTACATTAAAAAAGAAAAAGAAAAAAAAAAAGGTGCACAGTCAACGTAGGAAAAGCTTCACTAATTTGTTCTAAATCAGATTTGTCAAACAATTTCTAAGATAAAACTGAAGAAAACACCTACTTGATATTTTACCATTGTGAGAACTGGTTTAAGCAAACTAATTTACTATGCCTATCAAATGGGTCAAAATTTTGCTTTGAGACAACACACAAGGGTATTAAAATTACACACAAAAATCAAAAGGGAGTAGCCCTGGAATGTGTGGCAAAAAAAAAAAAAAAAAAAGATTCTTACGATGGCGGCGATGGTTTAAAAAAAAAAAAAATCCTTGGTTTCCTCCATGATTCCTGAACCTTTAGCGGTAGTGACGAGGAGGTGGGCTGTGGTTGGACGATCCATGTCTCCTAGGCGGACTATGGCGCGACATGCGAGGAGGGGACTGGTAGCGTGGCGGCGGCGATCCTCGGAAGGGCGGCGAAAAGCGGCCTCTGGATCTGGAGCGGGACCGCGAGCGACCCCAATTGGGGGTGCCTCTATCCTCGTAGACGCGGATGTAGGCAGTCTCTCCCTGCAAATGAGGACAATAGTGAATGCGGGCTCCAGTGGCGGGCCATACAATGGGGTCTTCCAACTCACTTGGTGAGAACGGAACTCTGTGCGGTCCAGTCGGCGCAACGCATAATCCATGTCTTCACGGCGGAGGAATTCCACCACACCCTCCCCGTCACGCTGCACATCGGCAAAGCAGACGTCCCCTGCCTCGCGCATGTGATCCTTCAGATCCTGCCAACTGCCACTTGGCGGTAATCCTGAGATGGCAAACACCAGTTATGAAATCAGTAACTACTTCTGACCCAACCATACTTTTTGATGTTCGTCTACTCAAGTTAGCCCATAAACTAGTCCCAACTAACCCTTCCTTGTGAGATGCAATTCTACCAAATTCTCTAATAATTAACAGAACTGGATTTTGATAGTTGGGGACAATTCTAAAGGCCTAAACTTTAAGGGTCCGGCTGATACAAGGGGTTGAAAGATAAGATTGACAAGGACAAAGTTAAACCTACCAGTCACTGGTTTGGTGATTATGCAGATTTCAGTAACTCTCAACGTGAAATCCAATTAAGCCACCTTGACCTGGAGTCCACGAGGACAGAAATGCAACTCTCTTTAAGACGTCCACATATTTAATGCTTTCGGTCCGCCACAAGACTTCCTTTAGTCCGCCATCAGCTAGACCTGCCTTTGACTTGCGGCATCCATCTACAAGTCCCTTTATCTTCCAGTCTGCCATAAGTCCGCCATGAGAAATGTCAATGACTGTATTCCGCTTTTCTACTTGTCCACTTACACTGCAGTCCGCCATGAGCGAAGAAAAACAATTTCCTACGATTTTGTGCGTTCTTCTTACTACTGGACCCTTTGTCTTTCAGTCAGCACTTTGCAAGACCTGCCTGACTCATGACTTGCACCTATGGGTATGGGTTACTTTATACGGCCATCCCCATGAATGAATGAAAAACATCCGCCAATGATTTTGTATGTCCTTTCTAGTAGTCTCTTCAGTCCACCATTAACGAGACTGACCGCCTATGATTCATGTTGTCCTCTACTTGTGCCTTTGTCCGCCATGAGCGAATGATCAGACGACTAAGGACATCTATCCACTTGTCCCTTCCTCCTCACGATCTCCTTAAGTAAGCGAGACCTATCTGCTTCTGCCTGATTCATGACTTCAGTCTACAAGTCAGATGATAAGTCAATGAAAAATATCTGCCAATAACTTTGCATATCCTGCTATATACCGGGCTTTGTCCTTCAGTCCATCTTAAGCGATACTGGCCTAAGACTTGTGAAATCCATCTAACAATTGTCCTCCAGTCCGCCATGAAGGAGAAGGATGACGCGTCTATGATTCAAGGTTTTCTCTACTTGTCCCTTTACACCGTAGTCCGCCATGGGAGTAAGAACCATCCACTTCTGAATGTCCACTATTCTACCTGTCCTTTCGTCCTGCGGTCCGCCAGAAAAAACTTGACGGTGACTGTAAATCCACTTTGCTCCTAGTCCCTGTATGCTGCAGGTCGCCATTGATGAAAGAAAAATATCTGGCATTGACCTTGGACGTCCCCTTTTGACTTTCAAACTGTAAGCTCGACCTGCCTACAACTCTTGACATCCGTCTGCTTGTCCTGCGGTCCACCATTAAAGACCAAGGGGGACACACCTGCCAACAATTCTTGCCTTGTATCTTACTAGTCCCTTTGTCATTCGGTCCGCCATGAGACACAGTCGCCTGAAATTCCTGACTTCTAACTACAAGTCCCTTTATGCTGTCGTCCGCCATGGGGGAGGGCAAGAGACACCTAAGACTGCATATCCACTTCCTAGTGGTCCACTTGACATCCAAGGTCTATTATTAACGGACTACCACTGTGGATGTCCACCTACCAGTTACTACTACACGGAACTCAGACCGCCGGGTCGGGGGTCCAAATCTTCCTCTGGGTCCTCCTCCTCTATCACCACCACCACCACCACCGCCACCTCCCATTGGATTAAATTTATTAGAGGATCGAGGATACTCCACACGCAGTTTAGAGTCTCCATAGCCATATCCATTCCTTCCATAGACGGCATCATCCGCATCCCTAAGAGAAGAGAGCACAGAACTCCTTACCAAGGTGGGCCGGTTGCAGACATGTGGATCCATTTCCTGCTGGCAGTCACTTGAGGTGCTAGAACAAAATAAAACTTGATACCCGACGGGGACGAAGCTGGGCGCATCCCCAAAACTCACCGTGGGTCTTCAAATCGGATAAAAGCAAACGGGATAGTGCCTCGGTTGTTCTTCAATTCAATCTCACGGATTTTTCCATATTTGTAGAAGAGATCCTCGATATCCCTCTCCTGGACATCCATGGGGAGATTCCCGACATAGATCCGGCCCTCCGACATGGTGAAGGAATAAGTTGCACTGCTGTTGACACAGACAGGGAATGGGGGGCACCTGTTGACTTTAAGTTCATTTATTGTTTTTGTAGCAGTAGTTGGTATCCTAATGCTAGTCCAATCCTCCAATTCCTTATTTTAGTCAGTGATTTAAAAACGATAAACCAAGGCTTGTGATCAGATGACTTAGAATCCAGACCTGAAAGTTTTAAAACACAGTGAAGGTGAAATACAGCTTCAAACATTTAGTTCTGCATGCACAAATTTGAATTATATGCCAAACACATGCACAAAAGCCAGTCATTTATTTTATCTATTGCAGGGTACACAAGGTCCAATCAAGGTCAATATAAGGTGTGACCCTCAAATCCAGATAGTGCCTTTCAAGAGACCCAAGGATGCTTAACAATAAATCATGGCAGTAATTAAAAATGTTGACTACTTTAGGAGTGCCATGCTAGCAAGAGTAGTAGCTACTGTTGGTCACCAGCTCCAAGGAGCCTCTCCTACCTGTCAGGCCTCTAATGGAAGTTTCACCAGGCTGCTAATGGCAGTCTAATCAGCCAGCTCAAGTTTAAGAATCTTTTGAGTTTCTCAAATTTTGATAGGATAAACACATTTTGGACAGCGTCATTACAAAAGAGCTAAACAAAATTATCATATCAGTTTGGGAAATGGATGGATAACATACAGGCAGAAAAATTAAGTACTCCACTAGACCTGAAAAACCACAATGATTTAAGGCAGTGCTCCTCAATTATTTTCTGTTACACCCCTAACGCCCAAAGGAACAAGAAAATATTCTGTCCCCCCTAACTCTTCGCTGTGACTATAAATGGTATATTTTGTCTATTTTTTACAAGTACACCTCTGTATAACATGTTATCCTTGGTAACATTTAATACAAATATATATATATATATATATATATATATATATATATATATATATATATATAAATAAATCCGGGTTAAGTTTATTTCCACTGTTTATATTGCCTCCCTGCATATACCGGCAATGATAGGGTTGGGAAACATTGACCCACACAGCTGACCAGTTTTCCTGGGCATTGACTTGATCAGATTTGTTTGTGGTAAACGACAGCATTGGATCGAAATTTAAAGTTTATTATATGAGTAACACTTTTTTTTTTTTTAACACAATCGTTAAGTGCATAAAAAGGACAAGAGTCAAGGGGGGGACTCGAATCTCCATGCCAAGAAATACAAAGGCGATAATGGCAAAAGTAGCGTTTTCAAAACAATGTTAAACAGCTAACAGGCGAATAGAAATTGAGAAAATAGCCGTGATTGATAAACGTTGTATTTAGGTGCCCAATACACATGGCGATGGCCGACACGTTGACAAAGGGAGACGTCGGCCTAGTCAAGCTCGAAGCGTTGCTAACAAAGTAGCTCGTCACGCCCGTGTCGCTTTGTGCTAAAAGAAGTCTACTTGGGAGCAGTTTCAACACGCGCGTTTATAATAGCAACTGACCTAAAAAAAAATAAAATAAAAAAAAAAACGGCCGAAAACAACAAAATGAGAGCGAACGGCGAGGAGCGAGTACCAGCTGGGTATTGTTCATTTCACTTTTTTTTTTTTTTCTCGAGGCTTCGAGACACCGTCTTAATGCCTTAACGCAAAAACAGACATGAGAATCTCACCGCGTTCGCTAGCTTAACAAAACTATCTTAATTACACTTTGACGCATTGATTAATTACCGTGGAGGATGAACCGAACACCTTATGTGGCGCCAACGCTACCAGCTCGAGCTTTGCTCCGCTTCCGTGTAAGATCGCTAGCTAGCAACCTTGGCTAACATAAGCGCTTCTGGCTTCTTCTTCGGGTCATTCCAGGCAGAAAAGAAGGGGACGTTCTTCTTCTACGATTAAAATCCGGTAGATGGACGTGGACGTGCTGTCGCAGTGCTGCCGTCTTCAGAGAGGAGCGTTTATTAATTAAAAAAAAACAACAACAAAAAACGCGTTTCAAGGACAGCGCAATAATTTTTACGTTTTTTGTTATTCGTTTGGTCTTTATTACAAAATACCAGGGGTGGCAGAAGTACTCAGGGAGAGAGAGAAAATAAGACTGGTAAAAGGCATTGAACTCCTTTCATCATGAAATGTACTAACTAAAAGGTAACATTAATGTTTCATAAATTTTAGTTGCCACAACGAAAAAAAACACATCATTGTTATTAACTTAGTTGTAAATAAAATCCTTAAATTTTATTTATACAGCTACACCTGTCGCTCCAGACACGGGCTCATCGAGCCACCATTCAAGCTTGCCCTTTCATCTGAGAGGTTCTTTTTCCATTTATTAACATCACATGCAGACGCACACTGTCAAGTTAACCGTTGATTGAAAAGCATGTTGGTACTACCACTCTGGTGGCGGTGGGGAGGGCTAGTCGATTATTTTATTAGTTTTATTT
This sequence comes from Festucalex cinctus, assembly GCF_051991245.1. Classification (NCBI taxonomy): domain Eukaryota; kingdom Metazoa; phylum Chordata; class Actinopteri; order Syngnathiformes; family Syngnathidae; genus Festucalex; species Festucalex cinctus. The sequence goes on along the minus strand of NC_135425.1, from coordinate 11,936,140 downwards.
ATTATTTTGATTGGGATGGATGGTTATCTACCTGTTTGCTATCCTGGTCTGCCCTGCTGTAAATGCCCATTTAATCTTATCTGATCTCTATATTTTTTATATTTATCCATTTATACTCATAAACGAGGTGTGATTGTTATTGTTCTTTCAATCCAATGTTCTGTTTAGTGTTTAAAATTGATATAGTACCTTTAAAGTTTTATTTAAAAAAAACAAAAAACAAAAACACAGCCACTTATCTGTATACATACAACCCACGAGGGTAAACATTTTTTTTGTGTCCAAAATATTTGAGACTAAAATTTTTAAACATTTACAAACACATCAGAGGCTAACAGCCAGTGGCAAAAAGTTTGACTTTGTGACGTCAGTGAAAGCTTTATTAGTGATCACTCTTTTGGAAGGGGCGGGGCTAAGGGGCTGTTGTTATTACATAACACGTCCACAAGGGAGAACCCACCCCCATCTTGAGAAAACATGCCACTTGCCAAGTAAAAGAGGCAGACGTGCGTTTCCACTAGACGAAAACAATGTCGTGCGCCAACAAGCTGTTCACCGCTCTCGTCCGGGCCAACAAGGCTACCAAGCTCCGCTGCCTCCCGGCCACGAGATGCAGGTCAACGGCGGCGGCGTCCACTCAGGGGAAGCAGCAGCAGCAGCAGATGGAGGACGGACGATGCGCCGTGGTGGAGGCTGAGCCCGTGGAGGTCATCAGCCCGGGTAAGAGTGCCCACGGCGGGCTGCCGCGAGGCAACATCAGCGTGGACTTCAACAACACAGAAGAAGCTTACAAGAGTAAGGACAACGTGGAGCTGCTCAGGAGTCTGCTGGTCTTCAAACTGTGCACCGTGGACGTCCTGGTGGAGAAGAACAAAGAGGTGAGGCACTATTCATGAGAATGCAAGGTGGACATTGGATCACATCTGAATGAATATAGTAGCAAATTTACCTTGATACTTAGCATTTAATAACATGATGATTTTATATTATTTTTAGTTATTAGTAGTAGTAGGAGTAACATTTAATTGAAATTAATTAGACAGTTTAGAGAAAATAAAATGTCTTAATTTCTTTTAGAGCTGTCAAAATTAATCGACAACTGTTTTTAAGAATCGAATAATCGTTTGGAGCCATTTCTTAATTCAAAATTGTCCAAATCCTCAGCATAACAACAGTAATTGTTCACTGATTTATGTAGTCTTGCATGAAAAAATACTGATCATCTGTGTTTCATCAAAATAAAACATTTGCAAACATCTGCTTTTACTTTGGAAAACAATAACCGAACCAGTAACATAGTACAACATCAATCCCCAATTTTTAATCAATATATGAATACGAAGTGCAAAATAAACACCAGTTATTAGGGGGGAAAATGCTTTTGTAATACACTTTAATGCAACATTAAAATTAATCTGATTAGTCGATTGAATAATCGATTGTAATAATATTTGATAGTGGCAGCACTAATTTCTCTAAATTCTAATTCATACAACTGTAGGTACATAAGAATGTATTTAAATTACTGTTAGCGCCAATAAAATAATTTGTACATTGTGATTGTGAAGCTGGATGTTTCAGTGATAAAGCAAATTACTTGAACAAATACAGTATGAATTTCAGTGATTAAAAAAAAATTGCATTTTATTATCGCAATGAACTTTTTTGTAGTAATTAAACGTTTACTTTTTTCCTTAACATTTACAATTTGCTTCTTTGTTGTATTGTTTCGCTTTTATGTACTTTACTGTATGCCCTGTTTCCAAATCCCAGCAGGAAGTGTGTCAAACAATGTCCCACAAAAATAGACAAAATAACATTTTGCCCCTGTTGTGCATAATGTGGCTAACCTTTAATGCGGGGTATACATAAGAATGTGTTACATATTTACAGTTGATGGCGCTGAGCAAGAAGGTGCTGGGCAAGTGGCTGTTTGAGAAACTGATGAAGATGACCTTCTACGGGCAGTTTGTGGCGGGCGAGGACCACAACGCCATCAAGCCTCTGATCCAGAAGAACCAGGCGTTCGGAGTGGGCGCCGTGCTGGACTACAGCGTGGAGGAGGACCTGACACAGGAGGAGGCCGAGAAGAAGGAGATGGAGTGAGTTCATGCTTTGACGAGACGACTGTGGAATGTGCTGCTTGTTAAATCCCGTCACGTGACGCTTGTTTTGAAACTGAGCGTGCCCATTAACACGCCTATGTGGGTGTAAGTTACGCTGTTATGTAAGCAAAATCGGGAAGGAGGGGTGACTCTAATTCCCTGAAAACAACAAACATTCAATTCTAAAAACAAGACTGCATGTCCTGCTTCCTGCACCACTATCAAAAAAGGCACAACATGTTTGCTACGCACAAACGCAAATCGGTTGCTCACACGAGCTCGCCCTCTATTGGCTGGTCAGGACAGACCCCTCTCTTCTGATTGGCTGGTCGGATTCTTGTAGGGTTATATAAGGAAAAAGGAAACGTTTCGTCACCTCAACACAAACACAGCCGTCTGCTGGTGTCACCCGCAATAAAAACATTGCGTCTTTGGCTGAATGACAATGCAGATAGCAGCAATCGCTTTTGTAACAGTTGTTTACGTCTCTTGTAATCATCTTTCTTTTGCTTTTTTTTCAGTTCATGTGTGTCTCAAGCTGAGAAAGAAAGTCCAGGTGAGTTGTGTACAGTGAGTGTTCCTGGAAAGTTAGTGCAGGCCATGCATGGTATGTTGTTCCATGCGAACATATGAGCTATATAGGTTATATTTGGACTTGCAGGGGAAGCTTGAGAGGACTTGCCCACTCTTGATTCAGAGAAAATTCTGGTTCGGGTTACATGGAGAAAGCGGGATCATATATTACCTTTACCAAAATAGTAGACACATCTCAGTTCAGTTTAGGTCAATGCAAACTGCAAGCTGGAACATCCGCAGCTGTCAGTAGCCATCCAGTTTCATGGAAAATCTTGGAAATGATCATCAAAACTTTGTATTTGGCTGAAAAGCTTCAAATTAGTATCGAGGCTATGGTGGACCAAAAATGCCAACATAAAAAAATAATTAAATAAATGTGAAAATAAAAACAGATATAAAAATATAATTCAAAAATTAAATGCAAAAAATAAATATTAATGGAATAAAATGGAAATTGAATAAAAATTGGAATTTTTATGTTTTTATTTCCGCTTTTATTGCAAATCCTCAGCCCTGCCTAAAATGGCGTCTTTAACCCAAAATGGCTGATATTCTGTTCAATTTTAGACATGCCTCCTTGAGATTTTATGTGCATCCTCTTGTAAATAACAAGTCTACCCAATGTTGTGTCAATTGGTGAAACTTGGTGGCGGATTTCCCCCCATTTCCCCCCAATTTTATAAAAAAAAATAAAAGTAGCATCAAACTACATGCACAAATGGTGTAGGTTGAAAATAGTCACAATTGTATGTTACCTGTTTCTGCTCGTTTGGGCAAATTCGCTTGGAAGAGTTTGTCAACCTTGGAATTGATTTGTTATAGAGAGGATAACTGCTATAGAACGTTTGCCCTGGGACCCCAAAAGTTCTCACCAGGATGTTCACACTGAGAGATCGAACATTTTGTTTTAGAACCATCCATCCATTTTCTTAACCACTTACTCCTCACAAGGGTCATGGGAGTGCTGGAGCCTATCGCCGCTGGCTTCGGGCAGTAGGCGAGGCACACCCTGAACTGGTTGCCAGCCAATCCAGGGCTGTTTAAAATCTTGCTTGTTTATTACAATACCTACTAGATTACAATGACCCTAAAAACTTAGTAAATCCTCTTCATATGTTTTCCTGATGTCAAATCCACTTAGCTCAGCTGACTCCCAGCCATTTTCACTGAAGAAACCACCTTTACTGGATTTTGACTCATTTTGCAAGGTCCACAGAATATTCTGTTCTATTGCTATAAAAACAAGGAACACACCAAAAGAAAGAATAGTCTTTTTTTTTTCATCAAGAAAAAAAGTATATTAGTATCTGTTTCCGTTTTGCAGTAATTAACATTAGAATACAGCTAAGTGTCATCATTATTCACAAACCTGTTGAAAACACGGGAAAACAGCTTGTTGCAACATGGCCATGGTTGATCTCTTATACTCTGCTGCCACCTGCTGGCCGTTTTTCTTTTTTTGTAATAACTACCATTGCTTTACGCGACCTCTTCATGTCAGAAGCTGCATCAAAGCCTTCTGTATGCACTAGCATAAAAAACATTTTAAAAAAAAAATGTATGAATACATTTATGGTAGTGCAGGACAAAGTATTAAAAACGTATTTATACGTTTTTGGGATTGAATGAGTTAATACTTGACTCATGTCCATGTTAAATAAAAAAAAGATTGTTTGCCTTTTTAACCTAACACATACAAACAGTGGCTGTATTTACTCGCTAGACGCTGATCACCGCGAGAAGAAGTACAAGGCCCATCGGCAGTTCGGCGACCGACGCGGCGGCGTCATTAGCGCCCGCACGTACTTCTATGCCGACGAGGTCAAATGCGACAACCAGCTGGACACCTTCATCAATTGCATCAAAGCCTCGGGTAAAATTATAACTGTACCTCCTATACAAACTTATCAGAAATATATGAACTTATAGTATGAATATGACGTTCCTTTCAGGTGGAGCTTCTGCAGATGGCTTCTCGGCCATCAAAATGACAGCTCTGGGACGCCCACAGTTTCTTGTGAGTGGAACACAATGTCCTCCATATTAAAACTCTTTGACTGCCAAAGACGTTTCATGATGATTAGTAAAATTCCAATGGATGGAATGCGATCTTTCATTGAGTAGCCACATTGTATATGTAGTAAAGGCAAACAATTCTTTTTGCCTTGAAAGATGAGTTAAAATGCTCAAAAGCGGCTGGCACTGTGGATTTTTTTGTTTTGTTTTTATCACGCCTGGCAGTCAAAGAGTTAACCAGAATGTGTTTATATAATTGGTTAATAGGTTGTATGATTATTGGTAGCAACGGAAATCTCAATCTGTAATGACAGTTTATCTCATTAGGGCAGTCAATCATTGGCCATTTATCTGGGAATTATCTCAGGTGGTACATTTGAAGTGGGTGCCAACATATATATATATTTTTTTATGATTGTACTTAAAGTTCATTACATGTTGTGTTATCATTAAGTTGCAAAATAAAGTAATCTGCTTGTTGTACAACAATGACACTATGCAGAAAGAGCTTCTACCAGAATAGTGTCAAAATTGAGCACAACAACCAACCAATAGAGAAGATGATGAATGGCAAACATGTTTTGTTTTTCGAACTCTCCAGGAGGGGGGAAGTCAACTTTAAACTTTTCTTTACAAAATGTGATCTCACTAGTCTTACCATGACATTCTGATTAATATTCCAGTTGTGGAATTTACAGCCGTTTTTATCCATCTCAGGGGGCGGCCATTTTGCTACTTGCTGTCGACTGAAGATGACATCACAGTTACTCAGGACTCGGGCAATGACCATTCACAGCTCACCTGTTTTCTGAAGCTGAGCTGTGTTTGGTTGTTGAGACCTGAGCAACTGTGAGGTGATTTTCACTCGGCATCAAGCGGCAAAATGGCTGCCTACTGATATTGACAAAAACTGCTGGATTTTGCTGCTTAAGTCATATTCTACTAACCAAATAATAACCAGAATACCGTATTTAGACTAGTAGGGCTGCATAGAACATGTTGTTGTCAATAAATCTTTTTTTGGAGTCCCTTCACATATCACATTATATCAATTTCAATGACACTTTTATACATCTGTGTAATAATGTGAAATAACCTTTGAAATAGTCTTTCTGCCTTGCGCTACACAGCTTTTCTGTGATCAGAAATACTAATTAAATCCCATGACCAAAGTTTTGTGATAAATGTGTATGCACAGCTCCAGTTTTCCGAAGTCTTGGTGAAATGGAAGCAGGTTTTTAAGTTCCTGGCGGCTCAGCAGGGAAAATCCGAAATGACTGCTTTGGAGCAGAAACTGGAGCCGGGACAACTCAAGGTGCGTGTGGAGGGATGTTCAGTCAAATTAAAAATGCGAGAGTGTGTTTTGCTTTTTATCATTGTGAAAAATAATGTATTTGTAGGAGACTTTGACTAAGCTGGGTGTCGCTGCTGAGGATGACATTGAAAACTGGTTCACTGGAGAGAAGTTGGGACTGTCAGGGTAAGACGTTGCGATACTTCAATTTTTTTATGTGTTGCAGAAATTCCTTTACTGGAATTGTTTATTGTTTTCGATATCTCAGTTATTCATTCCGTAGTAATTAGTTATTTTTTTCCAGAACCATCGATATGCTCGACTGGAACAGTTTGATAGACGACACAACCAAAATCTCCAATCTTCTCATGGTGCCAAACCTTCAGGTATATTTATAAAATAAAATAAAAAACGGAAAGTTGCAAATTTTCTACCCAGATAAGAAGTTTAATTTATTTTTATCTTTCTGACAGACGGGCCAGCTGGAGCCCCTCCTGAGCGCATTCACATCTGAGGAAGAGCGGCAAATGAAGCGAATGCTGCAGAGAGTCGACGTCCTAGCCAACGTGAGGGCAGATATAAAAACAACTTCCGATGTATGTCGTCATGAATAGTCACAGTTTGAATGCTCTGTCCGTGCGCGTGGCAGCATGCCCTGGAGCGCGGCGTGCGGCTCATGGTGGACGCCGAGCAGACGTACTTCCAGCCCGCGATTAGTCGGCTGACCCTGGAAATGCAGAGGAAGTTCAACACGGAGAAGCCAATCATCTTCAACACTTACCAGTGCTACCTGAAGGTTAGATTTCTTACTCACTAATTGGACAGATAGGAACAAACGTTAGCTCAAAAAGTTTCTCCTTTAAATACTATATTGTGTTTCCATTGAAACATACTTATCTATGGTCCAGATGGTTGGGTAAAAGACACACACAGGTTGGTAAAAACATAGGTAGGTAGTAGAGATAGACAAATGTGTTTTTATTTTATTTTATTTTTTTGGGCCGATGTCGATGCTGATTATTTGTAGTCAAGGAGGCCGATAACCAATATTTGGAGCCGTCAAAAAATGGCGTCAAAGTTTTTAAAAATACAAATGTCAATCTTGACTCTGTTGTAATGTCTTAAAGCATGTTTATAGAACAATTTTTCATACTTTTAAAAATGTAGAAGTTTTTTATCTATTTTTATTTTTTTTAATTTTTATACAATAGACATCCTTTTAAATTTCTAACAAAATATTGAGTGCGCTCCCAAGGTTATCAGTACGTCTTAAAATCTATTATTATTATTATTATTATTATTATTATTATTATTATTACTATTACCACCTTATGTTTGAAGTTTATTGAACATGTAAACATAACATATAAACATAAACAAATAGCAAATAAAAATTGGGAGAAAGAAAAAAAATGCCAAAGGGAGTTGGAAGAAGTTAAAAACTTATCTAATCCTACCCCCTTATTCTTTACATCTTATTTCAACAGTAAATTAACACATCACAATAAAAGAAAACGTGCAATCATCATCATGTGGACAACCCCACTTCAACACACGTACAATTGCCAATAGCGCATGTGCATGAATATTAACTCTTTGACTGCCCCACGTTATCAAAAAAACAAAAAAACAAAAACAAAACGGTGCCAGCCGATTTCGAGCATTTTAACTAATCTTTCAAGGCAAAACGAATATTGTTTGCCTTTACTACATATACAATGTGGGTACTAAATGAAAGATCGCATTCCATTCATCGTAATTTTACTAATCATTATTAATCGTCTTCGGCAGTCAAAGATTAATTTCGTTAACGAAAACTCAACAAAAATAATTTTGCCAATACACATTTTTCACCGGACTAAAACTAGACCGCAACCCTTGGGAGGAATAAGCGGTCAAGAAAATGGATGGATGGATGAGACTAGACTAGACTAGACTAAAACTTTCATTAATAAACAATAACTTGGACTAAATCAGTATGCATTTTTGTCGACTAATGAAGACGAGACAAAAATGTACTAAATAAAAAGTGGAGTAAAATCTGTGCACATTTTAGTTCAAGAACAAAGACGAGATGAAAATTATATGATTTTGTACAACCAAGTGACACATCACTTTTCAAATCTGCAGCTAGGGAGTGCAACATGCACAAACATATGGGACAGACAGGAAGTGGATTCATGGTGAAAGGTTAGAAAACTGAAGAAGGAAAAAAAAAGTAAATAATTTACTCCCAAAAACGTATAAATACGATCTATTTTAAATATTACCATGCTCCCAAAGATGTATTTATACGTTTTGGCTTTGATGCAGCCTCTGAGCTGAAGAGAATGCTTGAAGCAATGCTAGTTACTTAAAAAAAAACAAAAAAAAAACGGCCAGCAGATGGCAGCAGAGTATAAGAGATCAAAAAAGTTCTTTCCCCTAGTATTTTAAAAAGATTTGTGAATAATGATAAAACTTAGCCATATTCTAATGCTATTTGATGCAAAATGGAAACAGATTGATGTACTTTTTTTCCTGACGAAAGAAGAGACTCAAATCTTTCTTTTGCTAGGTTCCATGTTTTTATAGCAATAGTACACAATACTCTATGGGCCTTGCAAAATCAGTCAAATTCCAGTAAAACCGCGAAAATGTCCTGGAAGTGAATGAATGAGATAATAGTTGTAAGGTAACATTAATCAAACGTTCCAACAATAATGTTAATCCAACCGCTAGCTAATGCTGGCTAATTTACTAGCGCATAGCATGGAGTGTGAACTTGTTTTTCATCAAAATGATGACAGAAAATTTTATGCGAAATAGTTCAACATTATCTGCTGACAAAAAAAATACACAAGGGTAAAATGATTGTCCTGACTTTAACTAGACTAAAACATCAATAATTTTTGTTGACTAAAACGATACAAATAAAATGTTTTCTTGGACTAAAATCAAAACTATTGAATGCTAGATTTATAGTTGACTAAACGGTATGAGGTTTACTAACTTTGATAAATGGTGGTTTAGTCAGTCTTAAGTATCTGCACTTACAAAATGTAAACAATTCCAGGAGGCCTACGACAACGTGACAGTGGACGTTGAGCTGTCTCGGCGGGAGGGCTGGTACTTTGGTGCCAAGTTGGTGCGCGGGGCCTACATGTACCAGGAAAGAGCCCGAGCAGCGGAGATTGGCTACGAGGATCCCATCAATCCCGACTACGAGGCCACCAACAGGATGTACCACAAGTAAGCGCGCGCTGCTTTGAGGCAAAGTCGTCTTTGCTACTACATTTCTTTATTGTATGGCTTTGTGGCAGATGTTTGGAGTACCTGCTAGAGGACATCGAGCACGGTCGCAAATCAAACATCATGGTGGCCACTCACAACGAGGACACGGTGAAATTCACCTTGGAGAAGTACGTGTTCGTCTGGGATCGTCTTTGTGTCTAGCGTTGCATAACGTAACGTGTGACGTGTGTCGTTTCGCAGGATGAATGAGATGGGCCTTTCACCCACTGAGAATAAAGTTTACTTTGGACAACTACTTGGCATGTGTGACCAGATCAGCTTCCCGCTAGGTATGTTCTGACCCACTCACTGATACCAACAATAAACAGACGTATGGAGGGCTTGCGTCACGCCGTTATGTGACCAGTCGCTTGGTGTTCTTTGAAGCGGTTGACAAGAGGTGGGCCTATCGGAGATATCTCAGGAACAGTTATCAAGTCCAGCACGTGTAATATTCATACATTTGATGTTTCACAAATTGGACCTCAAGAGCAGATAGATATATAGCAAGTAGTTTTGGAAATTCTTCCACATGCAAGTTCTGTGCCAGATAATTAATAGTTTTGGAATTTTCATTTTAGTTAGTTTTTATTTCGTTTTGTTTTTTAAATTTAGTTAGTTTTAATTAGTTTCCAGGGTGATTCTTTTAGTTTTATTAGTGGTGTCAGGCAATTAAAATTTTTAATCGTAGTTAGGCAAGGCAAGTTTATATGTATAGCATATTTCATACACAAGGCAACTCAATGTGCTTTACACAAGGAAAGGCAACACATAAGCATCAACAAACAATAGTTAACATTCAGAGGAAGTAAAATAAAAATAGGTTACAAAATTTACTAAAAGTTAATTTTCCATTACTTCAATAGTTAACTCACGAATAATCTCAAATTTTATGTTCTAAATGTAAAGTTTTCATACTCTTGTTAACAAAAGTGGAAAAAAATGAAAGTAATTGAAATGAAATATGGCTACATCTTTTAGTCATTTCATTGGAATTCACAAAATTGTGTTAAAATTAAATAAATAATTTGCACTGTAAAATACAAGTGTGATACTACTGATTTTTGTTGAGGTCATCATTCTGCCACTAGATGGCGAGCTATCTAATCTTTAACATGAATTAACTTGTGAAATTGTGCACATTTTTCAAATTGTAAAATACAACTTGACACCAGTCTCCACAAATATATGCATTGTTATTAAATCTATTACTGCTAAATTTTGACTTGGACATGTTGACTTGTGCTGCGTTGCGACTGGAATTCCCCAGTACAGGCTTTTCAATTGAGTCATTAATTGAGCGTTTAAAAAAAAAAAAAAGTGTGGCGTTAAAGGAAGTTTAAATTAACGCAGTAATTTTGACACCCCTAGTTTTTATAAGTTTATTTTAAAAATGCCTAGTTTTAGTTACTTTCAGTATTAGTTTTCGTTTAAAAAAAAACTTGTGTATTACTTGTGTGCAATATTTAATAAACGCCATGTTAAAAAGAAAAAAATAACGCATTTCTTACCTCGTGTTGCATTTTGGTTGAGTTAAAATGAAAAAGCAGGCGAGCCGAACCATTAGAGCCAAAAGTCAAGCACGCAAAATTGTCGCCTAGGAGCGACGTCATCTAAAGGTGCTTTTCTATTGGCTGCTTCTGAATGACGTCACTTCTGTGTGACACACTCCTTGTTCCGGATAAGATCAAAATAAGATCACATTTAAAATCAAGACCAAAAGCTCATGTATTAAATGAATTACCAAAGACTAAAATGAAGGAAATTTCGCTATAATTATAGTTAGTTTTAGTTTTGTAAACGTAAAATGTATGTTTGTATGTATTTTATTTTCTTAACGAAAATGTATTTCAGCTCTGTTTATTTTATCGTGAGAGGCAAGTGCGTCATCCATACGTAAACGATCAAAAGCATTGACTGGCCACAGGTTCGCAGATCCTGGGCAGTGACTTCACCAAAACGCATCTCCTCAGGTCAAGCGGGTTTCCCGGTGTACAAATACGTCCCGTACGGCCCAGTGGATGAAGTCATCCCGTACCTGTCGCGCCGCGCTCAGGAGAACCGCGGCTTCATGAAGGGCTCGCAGCGTGAGCGCAGCCTGCTGTGGAAGGAGCTCAAGCGGCGCTTGCTGGTGGGGAAAATATTCTACAAGCCTGTTTACTGAGTCGCCGGAGGCCATCTTGAGCCCAGTACCCCATCTTGGGATGGCGGTTGTACAACTTTACAACAAGGGTACCCTTATTGGTTATGTGCAGTTTTAGTTTTACTTTTGAGTCCTTCAAATGGTTATTAAACAAGCTACTCTAACGTTCTCGTTGGCCCTTTATTAGTCATAAAAATAATTAACAACAACCTACTAAGTTCAACTTAAGCCATTAAGCCACAAAAAGGTTTATTTCATTTATAATAGGTAACTAACAATAGTTTAAGTTGTGTGATCATTATTTGGCAAGCAGGAGCTGCCCCCTTCCATTTCTAAGAAGTTCATTTATGACTTAACAACCAGAGTGGCTGCTCACTATTTGGCAAGTTATCTATTATAGTTAAGATTGTGATTGTTCATGTAAAGTTTGCCAGTTTATCTGTTTGCTAAATAGTAGGCTCACTACTTTGCCCTGTCAAGTGTTTATAAACAGGTTGCCAAAGTCTTGATAGGCGCTTTGTTAATAATTCATTAGCAGTTATTTATTAACAAAGAAGTGGCTGCTCACTATTTGGCAACTTGCCAAAGTAATTTTGAAAAGTACAAGCAAGTAACTATTAGATGACGAACATAATGATTGGCGCACTGTTTGGGAAGAAAATAATGAATGGACACAATTTCTAAGGGTGCTGCTCTTATTGTAAAGGTTTTAAAATTGCATATAATGCATAGATAAGTTATTTTCTTACGTACTTCTGAAAAGGTGATTTTGTTCTCTTGTATTGCTGTCACTCCAACATGCCTTAATACTTTACGCACAAGATTAGTGATGCAGGGATCCATTTGATGTTGATATGTGTAATTATGGTGCAGTGAATAGATTTCAGTTGCATAGAAACATTCTGTGTTGTAGTAAATGCAGCATGACTGTGTCAATAAGTCTATTTTTGTCCATTTGTCTGAGCCAAAGAGTAGTGTTACAATGTTACATTTCAGTTGAAGCATAGGTATAAATATGACAATGTCATCAATTTCTCATACAGTGGCATAAGAGTTAAGAGACACATTATCACACAAGGATAATGGTCAAACATGTTGCTCTTTTTGTTCATTTGTCTTTTTGTTGCTGGTTGATCACAATTTTGTACAATTGTAAAAATATTCTTTTGATTTAATTAATAAAAATCATTCATGAACCAATGTTGACCTGCATTTTTTTTCTTTGTTGAATGTAAGATCAGAATTGCACATTTTTTATTATTGTGATAGCAAAATAAGAGGCACCATGCAATTGCATTCTGTAGTATGTTGTAATGTTAGTATTATATTGTATAATGTCATTTATGATAGATAGAAATGGATCATGCATTGAATAGTTTGTGATAGAGTGTGCGGTGGTAGGTCACTGACAAAAGTATTGAGACAATGTGGAAGGGAAGAGCATGTGGTTCTCCATTAATGAATGTTTTTTCTTTTTCTTTTTTTTTTCTAGCGTTTTGTTCGACAGCACTGTTCTGTTTAGGGTGCTCAGTTTAATTTGGATGTTTGTTGACTTTGGAATACAACAACAACCTCTGTCTCAGCCAATCAGGACAAAGCAGGATTCTTTGACTTGTTTTGTCACTCACGACCTGCTGGTGTGTCAGTGCTCATCTTCAGGTAAATTCACATCTCTTCTCTGGTTACTTTGGCGAATGCTAGCCATTATACTGTAATATATAACAAAATAATTATTGTTTTTTACATTAAATGTGACAGGATGCCAAGAATGATCACTAAGGGAGACATCTTGTAACAAAATGCCTTTTTGTCAATAGCCGAACAAACTTTTGATGTCTATTTTGGGTATTTTAACGTGATATAATATTATATAGTGTGGTGTGAAATGTGACTCTTTCCATTCCCAACTATAAATATGTTTCAAGTGTAAACATGGGGATTGTCTTTCACTGAGCTCAGTTGTACTCTCTATTCCTGTATCTCTCCTGGCTTTGCTCCCCTTATTTGTTATCTGTTTTCAAATGTCATTTCAGGTTCTTCTAGTGGACTTAAAGAGGTTGTATCTGACATTGCTACAAGGGCTAAAAGGGGGAGGGGCACGTGTCTGACCCCTGGCGAACGTTCGACGGTACGCCGGCGCCATCTAATGGTCATAGGATGAGTTTCCTTAAGGTAATACACAACTGACATTCTCAATGTGGAGTATTCTTTTAGCCATTTTAACTAAAATAATAAAATGAAATTACTTCATTCTATTGTGAGCAGCTTTAACCTAAAATCACAATCAGGACACAAAAGTGAGTACTTCACTGTCAAAATCTCACAAGTATTTATTTTTGAGAACAATAATTTTCCCTTTTTGGTCATAAAATAAAAATACATCTTCAAGAAAAAAAATAAAAGTGCAAAAATATATTTAGAAAGCCACTAAAATTTAGCTGCATTCCTTTCGTTGTGTTCTACACACACACCCACACACACACACACACCCACGCACGCAAGCTAGCTTACCAAGGAAGAGGTTTTCCACCCAAAAAGCGTGGCAGTAAAAGGTCTCCTTGTGAATTCCCGAACTTCTAAAATCACATTTAGACGGGTTTACAATCGCGGACAATTCAATGTTAGATACCAAACAAATGAACTAAGTTTCCTTACCGTTTTTCTTGTTTTACATCCAAAATACACAGTAGAAATCAGTAGCCAGTGCTCATTGTATTTGCGAAGTTAAGCTTCAGTGAATATTTCAGAGCACTACTTCCGGTTTCTTTACTAAATAAACTGCCGGTTTTCAAAATAAAATGCATACGACTAAAAAAATAAAATACAGTAAGTTCAAATAATGATTGGAAATGAATAACGATGATTTGATACTCCTCACAAGGGTCGCAGGGGTACTGGAGCCCATCCCAGCCGGCTTCGGGCAGTGGACGGGATATACCCTTAACTGCCCATTTGAAGAGTGACCCAGAAGGAAAATGGTACTATCCAGACTGTCGTGAAGGACGCCTCCTCCAAAGTTTGCAGAACCTGAAACGTTTACAGCTATTGTGTGATGATCAGAAATGACTTCCTGAATAAAAGAATAAAAAACATCGGCAATGTTTTATTTTTATTACATTTTAAATTCACATTTAATTTCTTATCCAGGTCATCTTAAAAATGTTTCACATAAATATGCAGTCAAAAGGGACAACTGATGGGCACAAATATGTCAAGGCACGGCAAATATTCCAGCTGCAATGGTCATCTCCAGGTTTAGTTATTAGTCAATTAGAGAATTTGATGTTGCCCTGGGTGAACACTCATCAGAGAGACTCCCCAGGGTGCCATTTAGGAACCTTTCTAACTGCATATGCATTTTCTTTTACAAGTCAAACAGGACAAAACGAAGGTTTTAATTATCGGGTCTGAAACTCAGAGAAATGTTTACCCAAATTAAAAGCATTATGTCAATCCTTCACAAGTTAAAAACCTGGGTGTTATTTTCAACTCTTCATCCTGGTTTTTTGTTGGAACAATGCTTATTTGTGGGATGTGGGATTATTGGGTAGTGGCTGGGCATGTATGGTGGATTGCTGGGGCGTGTAGTCAGGAGGTGACTCTTCCCCTGTGTTGCTGGCGCCTGCAACGGCAATCTCAGGTGTAGTGGAGCCCCTTTGCCACTTAGGCCCGTCTCACCTCCCGGTGAGTCCAAGCAAGTCCATTGGTAAAAGTGGGCCTAATTGGGTTGGGTGGGAGGTAGGGTGGAGGGAGTGGGTGGTTGGCCTGGATGTTTTTTTTTGTTTTTGAATTTTACATTTGTTTATTTATCTATTTATTTATTTATTTATTTATTTATTTATTTATTTAGTAGTAAAACATCTTGTGTTCCAGTTTTATGATAAGGTGTTATAGAAATAAAGTTGACTTGACAAAATCTATGGCACAGGTGTAAAAGTCCCGTCCTCGAGGGCCGGAGTCCTGCATCTTTTAGAAGTTTCCTTTGTCCAACACAGCTGATTCAAATGATCAACTCATCAGCACGCTCTGCAGGAGCCTGATGATTGAATCGGGTGTATTGAAGTAGGGAAACATCAAAAACATGCTGTACTCCAGCCCTTGACAACCAGACTGACACCTGTGAATGGGCAGTCACTTCACTATTTTACTTTTTGGAGCTCCACAGCTTGCTGTTGGAACTTTTTTTTGGGCTATACTTTTACTGAAGCAGATAACAGATTTGTACCGTAATAATGAAATTGCAACAATCAAAAATGTGTGATGTGAACCTCGGACAAAAAACAAAACAAAAACAATTTTATCCCAGTGATAGATTTAGCTGTTTTTATTGTGAATGTGGTGTTTAGTAGTTGCGTAGTGTTTAATAGTAAAGCTGTGGGTGGTTTGTGAGGGGAGGTTTGCTTACGTTTACAGTGCAGCAGATAAAAGCGTCGCCATATTTAGTGACCAAGCAGGTGACACATTTTGGGTTCAAAATAGCATATTTTGCCGAAAGGTGAGTCATCTTTAAGCCTGGAGACACCTTTTCAGCCGTACGTGCACATCATGGATGATAGGAAGGCGTTTGAAGAGGAGTACTTTATTCAAGATTATAATCATATCGCATATTGAAAATCCCTTTCAATCAATCATTCATTCACTTACTGGTTATGAACTTCACACGTGTTGCATAAATTGGTCTCATAGTTTTCACGAGCCAAATGAAATCACGACTCGATGGGATAAACAACTCTCGGTCGCCTCTAGGGGCAACACAGCTGTTTAATTTTTTTTTGTTAGGCATACGTAATTAATCGTTAAAATGAAGGAGCTACATTTAGAAGTTTGCGATTTGTTTGATTAGATGAAGGACTAATAATTTGTTCAAACACACGCAGTTTAGACTGGTCTTTGTACAACAAGGACAGGTTTATTCACTATTACTACAACATATAAGTTCAATGCAGTATCTAAACTACAGTTACTTTCAGGAAAAGATACGCATAGAACACAGTGAGTGGTTTTGGCACAAGTCATCATCAACACTTGCCCATGGCACACATAAGAAAATACTAAATACAAATAGATACAACACAAAAATGTAGATTCTTTAAAATCACTGTTCTAACTACCTTGAATAATAATTATGGACAATGTAATTGAAAAACATGGCCGATGATAGTCTTCAAATAATTTTAATCTGCAGTCAGTCTCCCCTGTTAGGTTGATGTAACATTTTTAATAAAAAAGGGGAAAAAAAGAAAAGAAAAAAAGGGAGTAAACTGGGACACGTACAATAAACAGTACAAGTTTACATATAATAGTTTCATTCAGCAGGAGATGCAATTTTTGCACCATCTTTTAAATGTTAATTCAAAATGAGATCATAAAGATTCACTCATCGCTGCTATTCTCACCAGCACACCTGTGCCTACAAGCTTTGTCCTTACTTGGAAATCTTTGACCACAAACTGAACAGGTAAAAGGTTTCTCACCAGTGTGGGTTCTTGTGTGTTGTTTTAAGTGTCCCTTCTGAGAGAAACTCTGGCCACAAACTGAGCAGGCAAAAGGTTTTTCTCCAGTGTGGGTTCTTGTGTGTTGTTTTAAGTGTGCCTTCT
The DNA here is from genome assembly GCF_051991245.1 of Festucalex cinctus. Classification (NCBI taxonomy): domain Eukaryota; kingdom Metazoa; phylum Chordata; class Actinopteri; order Syngnathiformes; family Syngnathidae; genus Festucalex; species Festucalex cinctus. Next base: position 11,919,136 of record NC_135425.1, on the reverse strand, counting down.
GAGAGAAACTCTGGTCACAAACTGAGCATGCAAAAGGCTTCTCTCTAGTGTGGGTTATTTTGTGTTGTTTTAAGTGTGCCCCCTGAGAGAAACTCTGGCCACAAACTGAGCATGTAAAAGGTTTCTCACCAGTGTGGGTTCTTGTGTGTATTTTTAATTGTGTACTCGTAGCAAATTTTTGCCCACAAGGTGAGCAGGCAAAAGGCTTCTTACCAGTGTGTGTTCTTGTGTGTATTGTTAAGCTTCCCTTTTGAGCAAAACTCTGGCCACAAACTGAGCAGTCAAAAGGCTTCTCACCTGTGTGGGTTCTTGTGTGTATTGTTAAGCTTCCCTTTTGAGCGAAACTCTGGCCACAAACTGAGCAGGCAAATGGTTTCTCACCAGTGTGGGTTCTTATGTGTTGCTTTAATTGTGAAGCCACTGTAAACTTTTTATCACAAACTGGGCAGGAAAAAGGTTTCTCACCAGTATGGGTTCTTATGTGTGTGTTTAAGTTTGTATTTGTAGAAAATGTCTGACCACAAACTGTGCAGGCAAAAGGTTTTTCACCAGTGTGGGTTCTTGTGTGTCTTTTTAAGGTTATATTATGAGCAAATGTTTGACCACAAACTGAGCAGGCAAAAGGTTTTTCACCAGTGTGGATTCTTGTGTGTCTTTTTAAGTTTATATTATGAGCAAATGTTTGACCACAAACTGAGCAGGCAACAGGCTTCTCACCAGTGTGTTTGCTCGTGTGCAATCTTAAGCTTCCCTTTTGAGCGAAACTCTGGCCACAAACTGAACAGGCAAAAGGTTTTTCACCAGTGTGGGTTCTTGTGTGTATCATTAAACTTTGCTTTTCAGAGTATTTTTTATCACAAAATGAGCAGGCAAAAGGTTTCTCACCAGTGTGGGTTCTTATGTGTGTTTTTAAGCTTCCCTTCTGAGCGAAACTCTTGCCACAAATTGAACAGGCAAAAGGTTTCTCACCAGTGTGCGTTCTTTTGTGCTTTTCTAAGTTTGCCTTCTGAATGAATTTTTGCCCACAAACTGAGCAGGCAAAATGCTTCTCACCAGTGTGGGTTCTTTTGTGTAGAATTAGTACTGCATTCTGGGTGAATTTTTGCCCACAATCTGAACAGGCAAAATGTTTCTGACCAGTGTGGATTATTTTATGTGCATTTAGGCTTGCATTACGAGCAAATTTTTTATCACAAATTGAGCACGCAAAGGGTTTCTCACCAGTGTGGGTTCTTTCGTGCGTTTTTAAGCCTCCCTTCTGAGAGAAAGTCTGGGCACAAATTAAACAAGCAAAAGGTTTCTCACCAATGTGGGTTCTTGTGTGTATTCTTAAACCTCCTTTGTGACGGAAACATTGGCCACAAATTGAGCAGGTAAAAGGTTTCTCACCAGTGTGGGTTCTTGTGTGTATTTTCAAGGTTACACTGCGGGCAAATTTTTGACCACAAACTGAGCAAGCAAAAGGTTTCTCACCAGTGTGGGTTCTTGTGTGCAATATTAAGCTTCTCTTCTCAGAGAAACTGCGGCCACAAACTGAACAGGAAAAATGTTTCTCACCAGTGTGGGTTCTTTTGTGTACATTTAAATGTTCTTTCCGAGCAAATTTTTTGCCACAATCTGAGCACTCAAAAGGTTTCTCACCAGTGTGGATGCTTTTGTGTGCATTCAAATTTCTTCTCCAGGCAAATCTTTTGTCACAAACTGAGCATGCAAAAGGTTTCTCACTAGTGTGGATTCTATTGTGTTCCTTTAGGTGTGACTTACTACCAAATTTTTTGTCACAAACTGAGCACACAAAAGGTTTTTCACCAGTGTGGATTATTTTGTGTGCATTCAAACTTCGTTTCCAAGCAAATTTTTTGTCACACACTGAGCACGCAAAAGGCTTTTCACCAGTGTGGGTTCTTGTGTGACTTGTTAAGCTTCCCTTCTCAGAGAATTTTTGGCCACAAACTGAGCAGGCAAAAGGTTTCTCACCAGTGTGGTTTCTTGTGTGTCTTATTAAGCTTGCATTCCTAGAGAAACTTCGACCACAAATTGAGCAGGCGAAAGTTTTGTCACCGGTATGGCCAATCATATGTCTTCTCAATTTATACTTGTAGCCAAAAGTTTTTCCACACTGAGAACATTTCCAACGTTTGCTGTCAGTGTGAGATGTCCTATCACCTTCAGACTGTTCATCGTCATCAGTGTGAGAAGAGAGTGACAAGTCGTCGCCATCTGACATTGGAGCTAAGTCTGCTTCTGATCTTCTTGAGCTGCTGCTTGGAAGCTTCACTCCTGGCAACTTTGTGAAATCTTGCTCATCTTCTTCAAGTTGAAGCGGCTCCAAGTCCTCCTCCCCTTTAACGCCAGAGGACACTGGCTTATGCCCCTCAGGACGAAGATATTTTTCATTGACGTCTGCGGGACAAAAGACGTAAAGTAAAAGTCAGTCTGTTGTGACTTTGATGTTGTGTATCTTATATTTTAGATTATTGTTTATTGTTATTAGGGATCCTCATTAGCTTATACCAGAGTGGTTGCTGTTCATCCTAGAGTCACAGATAAAAATCACAATTCATGTGAACATTACTCCATCACATTAAAACAAATAAATGCAAACATTACAATAAAAAGCAAAAACACTGCTTGCACTCAACATGTCTAAAACAAATGAAAAACGACGTCAAATACCAAGTAACAAATGGATATTTTCAGATTAAAAAAATAGAACATAATAAGAGAGTAGATTTGATAAATGACAGCTAGACAGTCAAAACACGCTCGTTGGTGCAGTGTACATACGTGCTGGTCAATGTATGTAGTGTTGTACATTAGGGGTGTTAAAAAAAATCGATTCGGCAATATATCGGGATACTACAGCACGCAATTCTCGAAATCGATTCAATAGGCAGCCGAATCGATTTTTTAACATCCATTTTTGATGGAAAAATATTCAACAAAACATCTAACTTTCACACCTTAATAAGCATGAAAGAATATTATATAAATGGAACATTAAGCCTTTATATTTTATTTCAACGCTGTTCAAACATGAAAAAGGTTACAACCTGTTTGTTAAATACAGTGGCTTACAGTTATAAGACTGAAGTTTCAGATTAATAAATAATACATTTCCATACAAATCTTACAGTGTGCATGTAGAAGTTTACTGAATGGTTTTTCTAAATTTGAGTAAAAAAAAATTGCAACAATCGACTTGTAAATTCACATCGGGATTAATCGGTATCGAATCGAATCGTGACCTATGAATCGTGATACGGATCGAATCGTCAGGTACGAGGCAATTGACACCCCTATTGTACATACACATTTCATCTTCCTGTGTTATATAAAATTATGAAACCTCACTGAATGTTATTTTTTAAGACTATTCCATATGTCAAAATGAAACAATGAACAGCACAACCTGTCAAGCATCACTAGTCCTACAGAAGTGTACCGTAGATTGTGGTGTGAAAGTGGACAGAGAGATTTTTCATGACTCGCCCACAGCTAAATAGTCGAAAAGAAGTTTGAAGTTGAGTTTTTAGTGATATTTATTATCAATTAGTTACACAAACATGATCAATAAACCATGCAAAACTTTATTGTTGATGAAAATACACCTCGAGTCTGATGTACAGTGTTCCCTCGTTTTCCACTGGGGTTAGGTTCCAAAAAATACCCAAAATTCGTGAAGCTGTTAGCTTGATGTTTTAAATTTATTATACGTGTTTTAAGGCCCAAAAACCCGCACCACACAGTTTCTACACTTCTCTCGAGGCATTTACATTTTCTCAAATTCTCTCTTGTTTAAACATTCTCAATGTTCAAACTTTCATAAATGTTATAAAATGTGTATATTACTGTGTTAAAAAAAATAAAATAAAAAATCTTCAAAACAGCAAAGCCATGAAAAGTGAACCGCGTTATAGCGAGGGAACACTTAATTTAAAAAAAAAAAAAAAAACATGGCCTCTTTGTCGCCGACAGCCTGACTAATTTGCCGTTCCTACTGATCACTTATTAACAAACCAGGGTTACTCAAATTTGATATTTATTTAGCTGACAAAAATTGCTATTGTGGGTCTGATGTCACTTTAGTTCCATTGAATAAAATCTATGGGAAGAGATTTGTCTAAAATCTCACTGTTTCAGAGGAAAATAGTTTGCTGACAAGCTTGTTGATTAGCTATCCAAAAATGAAAAGCAGTTGGTTGTTAATTACATGCAAATGTGTTTTTTGTCTTCTGTATTTATACTTGTTTAACCAAAAAGTAGGCTATATACTGTACAGGTAGGTTTTTATTTCTATCCAAATACCCGATTATTCGTTAGAATTTTCAGCAGGATATCCGAATACCAAAATATTTGATAGCTGCAACCCTAATAATATTAATTTTGAGTTGTTTTGAGGCACGCCCACACAACTTATTTCACCAACCACCCCTGTCAAAACTAGATTGCACCCCACAAGTCATATTGCACATGCTGCACCCCAACTTCAAATTTTTGCCAACATAAATAATCATTTATTATTATAAAGTCTGTTTGGTCCAAAATGAGCTTACATATTTTTTTTATTTGTCTTAATATTTTCAAATGTTTAAACATTTTTTTGCTTTGAACAAAAACATAAATAATCGTTTTGAATAATCGTGATTTCAGTTATTACCACAATAATCGTGATTATTATTTTTTCCATAATCGAGCAGCCCTAGTAGTTGATAAAGTTAACTTGTTTTGAGGTTCTTAAGTATTAGGTTATAATAAATGTTTTGACTTGACGGTAGTAGGCAATTACAGTGGCATGAAAAAGTATCTGAACCTTTTGGAATTTCTCACATTTCTGCCTAAAATCACCATCAAACGTGATCTGATCTTTGTCAAAATCACACAGATGAAACAACAGTGTCTGCTTTAACTAAAACCACCCAAACATTTACAGGTTTTCATATTTTAACAAGGATAGCATGCAAACAATGACAGAAGGGGGGAAGAATAAGTAACTGAACCATCACATTTAATATTTTGTGGCCTCCCTTTGGCAGCAATAACTTCAACCGGACGCTTCCTGTAGCTGCAGATCAGTCTGGCACATCGATCAGGACTGATCTTGGCCCATTCTTCTTTACAAAACTGCTGTAGTTCAGTCAGATTCCTGGGATGTCTGGCATGAATCGCTGTCTTGAGGTCATGCCATAGCATCTCAATGGGGTTCAAGTCTGGACTTTGACTTGGCCACTCCAGAACGTGTATTTTGTTCTTCTGAAACCATTTTGAAGTCGATTTGCTTCTGTGTTTTGGATCATTGTCTTGTTGCAGCATCCATCCTCTTTTTAGCTTCAACTGTCTGACAGACGGCCTCAGGTTTTCCTGCAAAACATCCTGATAAACTTTTGAATTCATTTTTCCATGAATGATTTCAAGTTGTCCAGGCCCTGAGGAAGCAAAACAGCCCCAAACCATGATGCACCCTCCACCATGCTTCGCGGTGGGGATGAGGTGTTGATGTTGGTGAGCTGTTCCATTTTTCCTCCACACATGACGTTGTGTGTTCCTCCCAAACAATTCAACTTTGGCTTCATCAGTCCACAAAATATTTTGCCAAAACTTCTGTGGAGTGTCCAAGTGCCTTTTTGCGAACATCAAACGAGCAACAATGTTTTTTTTAGACAGCAGTGGCTTCCTCCGTGGAGTCCTCCCATGAACACCATTCTTGGCCAATGTTTTACATATAGTTGATGCATGCACAGCGATATTGGACTGTGCCAGTGATTTCTGTAAGTCTTTAGCAGACACTCTAGGGTTCTTTTTTACCTCTCTGAGTGGTCTGCGCTGAACTCTTGGCGTCATCTTTGGTGGGCGGCCACTCCTTGGGAGGGAAGCAACAGTGCCAAACTCTCTCCATTTGTACACAACTTCTCTGACTGTCGATTGATGAACATCCAGACTTTTAGAGATGGTTTTGTATCCTTTGCCAGTTTTATACAAACCAACAATTCTTGATAGCAGGTCTTCCGACAGCTCTTTTGAGCGAGTCATGGTGCACATCAGACAATGCTTCTCATCAAGACAATTCTAACCAGGTGTGTGTTTTATAGTGGGCAGGGAAGCTTTAAGCCACTCATCAGTGATTGGGCACACACCTGACTTAAATTGTTTGGTAAAAATTGGTTTCAATTGCTCTTTAAGTATCCTTAGGCAGAGGGTTCAGTTACTTATTCCTCCCCCTTCTGTCATTGTTTGCATGCTATCCTCATTAAATTATGAAAACCTGTAAATGTTTGGGTGGTTTTAGTTAAAGCAGTAGGGGTGTCACGATTCGCCAACTCCACGATTCGATTTAAATTTCGATTTTGGGGTCACGATTCGATTTTTTTTTCGATTTTTTTTTTTTTTTTTTTTTTTTCTCCGCTCCCCCACTTTATAACACAGAGGCATATGCTTCTGTAGGCTAAGGCTAGTCTATGATCATTGGTTCTATTCATTGTACAGTAAATCTTATTTCAAAAGATCGGCTACATATAGGTGATGCAATTTCCATATTATTTTTGTGTAAATTTATGTAATATATGATAATTGACATTAGGCAGGAATGATCAAATTCAAAGAATTTATTTACAATATAAAGTTAACCGTCTTGTTCTTACTGAAGTGTAAAATAAAAAATAAAAAAACAAAAACAAAAAGTCACAGTGGGTGCCTGCCATCTATTGACTGTTTTTGGTTACAACAGTGTGCTGTGCGTTCCTCTTAAAATAATGTGCAATGTGCAACAACAACAAAAAATATATTGTATCCAAAGTCATGGAACAAATACAGCCTGAACAAACTATATCCCAACATTTACAGTTGCTGGGCATACTGTAGCGTGGTTCAAGTACACTAATTAAATGTTTGAATCCAGCGTTTTCCAAGGCTGCAGGTCTGCTGCTATAAATAGACCTATGGATCTGGCGTTTCGCGCGAGCTGAAGTGTGTGGAAGTTTCACTGTAAATGAGGATGAAATAGTTGGTTGGACCGTTGTTTTCCCACTTCTAGTTGAATTTGATAAATCTAAATCTTTGTGATGCCTGCGTAAATGTCCCGTCATGTTTGTCGTGTTTCCCGTTGTTACGGCTGGCGGCTCGGGCCATTCAGTTTGAATGCGCCAGCGCGACACTCTGATTGGAGGACTGTGCCAGCGCGACACTCCGATTGGACGACTGTGCCAGCGCGACACTCCGATTGGACGACTGTGCCAGCGCGACACTCCGATTGGACGACTGTGCCAGCGCGACGCTATTGTGTATCCGTGTATTATACCCCTATTAGTTATTGTTTCTCCTCCGTTCTGTCAGTTCTGTCAAATGCGGTTATTATTTGTTCACCTTCCACTTTCACTCCCTTGTCAAACCCCTGCCTGAAATTTCAATTAAAACTACTCAGATGTTAAAGTCGACCCGTGTTTATCTACTCTATATTTTCTGTTATTGTGTTACTTCCCTTCCCCTTGACGAGCCGGGCGTAACACCGTGGCCGAGTACAGTACGCGCACATAGCATATCTTGCAACTGTGGTCTTTTTATCGACAACGTGAACGTTGTCGACATAACTCACCGGGAACGCAAAATGTTTCCAAACTGGTGACGAGAGAAGCGGGAGCGGCTTGAAGCACCATTGCTGTGTCTGTCCGCGCTTGCCATCATGACTGCAGGAGAAGTCAGCTAACAAGTGCCGTTAGCTAGTAGCTGAATGGCTGCGTCTCATTTGCTTTCCTGGGAGGTGGCGGTGGCGGCGGTGGCGGCGGGCGCGGGGGGGGGCATCGAATCGTGTGTCCTCTCTTCTATTTCGATGCTCGAAATCGTGACGTAATTTCGATCGATTTCGATAAAAAATCGAAATCGTGACACCCTTATAAAGCAGACACTGTTGTTTCATCTGTGTGATTTTGACAAAGATCAGATCACGTTTGATGGTGATTTTATGCAGAAATGTGAGAAATTCCAAAAGGTTCAGATACTTTTTCATACCACTGTACCTTTAAATTCGTAGTTACCTAATAACCTGAGGCTGAGTACAGTACATACTGGTGAGGAAATGTCACATCTCAGGCAATAATTGCATCATTTCATTATCATCATTATAGTAATTATTTTCTGCAAAACACGACCCTCCGCAACTTATAGCGCAGTATCACTTCTGAGGAGACATTGGCAAGAAAATATTAAAGATGTAATTTAAGTAACAAAATGTATGGGCTGAGTTTGCAAAAATGTAAATAGTATAAAAGCAGGATACTTTAAGATTGAATAAATAATGAAATAGATTGAAATATTAAATTCGATAAAATAAATATAAAAGAATGGAGGTAAAATAGCACAAATGCAAAAAGTAAAAAAAAATATTTACTCCAATTAATTTACTGCAATGGGAGGAAATATTGTCAGTTGACGAGCTAATGTGTTCCTGTAATCATTACGACTGTTTTTGTGATGTATTGTGATATATGAACAGCTAAATAAGGATCCCAAACCAACGTGAACACATTTGACACTGCTCGCTTGCTGTACTGACTCACTAGGAATGTAATGGGATCAAAAGTAAAACGTTCGTCTTTATTAAAACCTGTAGAACTAAAATAGTTTCTTTATAATGCGTCAACAATTTTTATAATTTATTTTATCTTTTGCGCATGCGCGTCACCGATCGTGCCGGGTCACCGATAGAGTCTTGACACCCCCGACAGATTTGTGTAATATCCAAAGATGGTTGACCTGTTTTCATGTCAAATGCTTATTTTTTTTATTTTAATATCTTTAAATTGTACAACGATTTTTGTATCTGGTATGTATACAAGACGTATTCTTAAATGTAAAGCTGTGTTGAACTGTGTTAATAAAAGCTTTAAAAAAAAACAAAAACGAAAGAAAAGAAAAGAAAAAAAAGGCCCCCCGACAACAAATTAAAAAAAAAAAGAAAAGAAAAAGAACAAAAAAAAAGAATTCATCTTTTTCAGATCTCAGAGGTACCTAAACTGAGAAAACTGTAAACGTAACGCCACAAAGCGTTTGTTTACAGATTCCTTTCAAAATACAAACGTATTGTTGAAAAGCATTGATAAAAATAAAGTGACAAACCTGCTCTGTTCAACACAACTCGAGGCTGCTTGCTGACGGCTTCCAGCAGTCGACGTTGTCGCTCGTTCTCCTCTTGTGCTCCACAAACATCCTTTGCGTGCATGACGTTCCTTCTTGCGCACATTTCCACACGAAATTCACGACATTTTACACTCGCCCTGGCGTCTGCCGAGCCAAATTTGTCGAAAGCAAACGCGTCTCCTTGGGCGGCTAGTAAGCTAAACAAAGCTGAAAAATGTCGACGGGAATTTCTGAGACGACTAGTTTAGCCGGGTATGAAATGTTCTTTTTGACTTCAATAAATTAGTGACGTCAACAAACCCACGGTGTCGAAGTTTGAGTTTGTCCAGGACGAATTCAGGATTAATTACTGTGTGACACGTGTGTGGCTAAGATACTTAAGAGGAGCTGCAAACTGGAATGGAGGATTTTCTGTCACGTGACATCTACGGCAACTCCACTTGGACAAAACCCACGTCGCTGGGCTCCAAGTGGACGAGTGTGGTCTGTCAATACGTTATTTTTCTTTTTTCCCTTTTTTTTCTTTTTTTTTTTTACTGTTTGTGTGATGTTTTTTTTCTTTTGTATTTTACATGTTTGGCTTTTGATTAAAATTTGGTCAATTAAAAAAAATAAAAAATAGGAATTAAAAAAAAAAAAATGGGACTGTCAATACGCTGTGACCCTGCACGATCGGTGACACGCATGCGCAGAAGATCTCACCATTTTGGATCGCTAACTACGGCAGCCCCTATGGACAATAAGCGATGTGCACATTAAGTTTGCGCATGCGTGGAGGAAAAAAACGAGGCTACCATCAATTTGAATGTCAGAGATTAGAGTGGTGACAATCTTTGCGTAACTGTACACTTTAAAGCTTGCAAATCAACTTCCCCGATGTCAGTAAACCACATGCTATGCATGTTAATAAAAAAACAGCAACTTTCCAGCGGTTGAAACGTTTCTATCAGAGCTGATTCCATTGGATCCAATTCATTTTCAATGACCGTTGGGTAGTTTCGCCTACCCAAAAACTACCCATAATGCACCTTGATTTCAAGATGCGCACATCGCTTATTTAAGCCGCTGGTAGTACGCACGCATGCACGAAACATCGCTATAAACGAGTGTCTCGTGAGAGGAAGCTCGTGTTTTGGAGACTCTGGTTCGATTCCAGCATGAGCCTAAATAAATATCACTTAAACTGTTCAAACGTTGCTTTTGGAGTATTCTAAATTCAGTTTAATAAGAAATCGACACCATTACATGACTAAATGAGTTTTGGTTTTTTATTTGATATGAAAGTCAATACAAATCAAAACATGTCATTGTAGGCATATTTGCCATTCTATTTTAGGAAGTTCTAACAAATATGCCTGTTAATTTTTTTAAGATATGCATAAAAAATATAGGAATGTACGACGGCAAAAAACACAAACACATATTGACCTTGCTGTTGCAATATTTTTGAAGGGGAATATACTGTATTTAATTTGAGACACTTTATAATTAAACATTGTTACAAATCCGCACCACCACACCAGTTTAGCTCTCAGTGGAAAACTTCACTTTCTAGCTTAACGTTCCATTCAAAAGAGGATTTCAATTTGCAAGCCAGCTTTGGGGCTGCACCCATTTACATGCAAATACTAGACAAAAACAACAAGCAGCCCTGCAGTTCTTCAGTCCAGTCACCTACAATGTGGATCCCTGCCAGCCCCAGACATCCATTGTTTCCATCTCACGAGTGAAAAACTGTGCGCTTTGTTTCTCAGACCAAGAAAACGTGGATTTCAGGCTCCATCCAAGCAACAAACGCGCTTCGGGTTTCGCTTCACATCAAGTCAGGCTCGAAGTAAAAGCATTGCTCCGTCCACAGGATGAGTAGCCTTGGAGCTTAGACGTGGGGAGGACCATAAATCCAACAATGCTAAGTGGGATGTAAACAAGGATTGCAGGAGGGAGTCTCCAACTCTCCAACTTGAGGCGTTCACATTACAGACGTCTCGTGAGCCTCTTTTTGCCCCGATCATGGCTCAGTGTGCAGCTCATCCTGCTGTCCTCATCGTTATGCTGGTGATCAGTCTGGCTGCAGTTCTGCTTCTCACTGTACCAAGCGAAGACATTCCCAGGGTTCCCGGATTTATGGTAAGGTCGGTCCCGCGGGTTATTATTGGATCTGTGCTCGTGTCAGGTTAGTTTTGTAAACAAAAACTGTATAAGTGAAGCTGTCTGGAGGAATCTCTGATGCTAAACACTTGGTTTGAATTTAGATCAAGGTTTGAAATGATATTCTTTTATTTTCTGTACATTACAGTTTATGTATTCGTCACACCATATTGAAATTCACAGTGTTTATGCATCCATTATACATCTGCACAAAGTAAATAGCCATTTTTTTTTGTTTATTGAACATATAAACAAGTAGCAGAAAAATTAAAGATTTGAAAGAAGGAAAACCATATACAGTCATCATTAGTCACGGTTTACATGTTCCAAAAGGACTAGGAAGAAGTTGAAAATGTATCTAGTCCTACCCCTTATTCTTTGTATATTTTGACATCATACACTTACAGCAAGAAATAACCATCAGCTTGTAATGGGTGAGTGGTTGTTGGGTGTACAGGAATAGACTCGTGCTTTACCCTTATTTATGAGCGTGTATTCAAATTTTGAAGAAAATGACATTTCAATGAATACGATATTGAATGAAATCAAATACAGTGGACGTTCTAAACACCCCTGAGGTTTTACAATGTGCAACTCAACGAAAATACACGATGAAAGGACGTTGCACAAAACTCAAGACTTTGAACTGCCGTCATGTATAATCTCTCATCTGGTGTGACCTATTTCAGCTTTTGACATGTGTTAAAGGTCAACTCGGGTTTCTGCTGCCTGTACACAATCAAGGCCACAAACTGTTTCTTATGATATACTGTGTGTGTATATAAAATGTGTACACACTACAGCAGAAATAGTACTGTCACTAATAGTTTTAGAATCCGATTCATTTTAATTTTTTTCCTCGATTACTGTTTATTAACCAGTGATTGGTGTTTATTTGGTACTTCATATTCGTATAGTGACTTAAAAAAAGGGGGATTGATGTTGTAGACTACTATGTTACCGGTTTGGTCATTATTTTCCAAAGTAAAAACAGATGTTTACAGAAAATAATCAGTCTTCTTTCAGGAAGTACTACAGAACGGTGAATAATTACTGTTAATATGAGAAAATCATAAGCTTTGGACAATTTTTAATTAAAAAATGGCTCTAAACGATTACTCGATTATTAAAATATTTGTGGATTACTTGTCGATTATTCGATTAATTTTGACAGCGCTAAACAGAAAGGTTGTAAGACTGGTGTCACAAAAAATATATTCTAAAGCCGTTATGCTCCTGATGATCAACAAGCACGTCAACAAAAAGATCCTGTAGGCTTCGTTCAGTGTGTGAAAAGAGATGAGGAAAACTCGTGGCTGTTGTGCACTTTTTAACCACTTTTATTTGTTCCCTGATCTTGTAGTACGGAATTGTTTTGGATGCTGGATCATCACACACATCCTTATTTGTATACAAGTGGCCTGCAGACAAACAAAATGGCACCGGTGTGGTCACCCAACACAGTGAATGCCATGCAAAGGGTATGTTTTACCAGATTCTCTTCAACCAGCATTTTCTAGACCACTTGTTGTGTTTGCTGCCATGCAGTACCTTAGCAATGATTTATGTTTTATTTTTTAATTTACTTTCCAGGTATGATGCTCTAGTTACAACATGAATCGTGTAATGAAGTGCTTCTACCTCTTTCAGGGGGTGGGATATCCAGCTATGCAGGCCAACGGGGAGCGGCAGGGCAGAGCTTGGAGGAGTGTCTAGACCAGGCGGCGCACGATGTCCCTGCGCACAGACACAAGGTCACACCTGTGTACCTGGGAGCCACAGCTGGCATGAGACTTCTGCAGTGAGTTTGTGGACAGTTGAGGTGGAACTTTGCATTATTTTTATTTTTTATTTTTTATTTTTTATTTATTTTATTTTTTTTAAGAGCTCAGAATTGTTCATTCGGTAGTCTTACCGATTCAACGTCTTATCATCATTGCTCTTTTTTTTGTGTGTGTGTGTGTGCGCGTGCGTTTGCGTGTGTGCGTTTGCGTGCGTGCGTTTGCGTGCGTGCGTGCGTGCGCGTGCAAATACGTATAAATTTATACTCATTAATTCACCTAAAGCCTTATAAATATCCCATTACCCTTCGCCTTAACCAGGTACTTCAGAATCTTGCCAGAGTCGTGAAGTTTAAATGGTCAGGAGACCAGAGAAAAGGTCAGAAAAAAATAAAGAGAAAAGAAAGATAAATCAAAGTGAAATCCAGCACTGACCAAACACTTCCTGCCTTCCCCATGATTACAAAATCAAAGTCTTACGCCAACCCCGGAAGCCTCTAAATTCCAGCAAATTTAGCGAGATCTCAAGAGACCAGAGGAAAAACTAAAGAGAGGAAGGAGGGAAGGATTATTTTTTCTTATGTATCTAGAACAGTGGTGTTCAAACTACAGCCCGAGAGCCATTTGTGGCCCACCATCCATTTTTCAGTGGCCCACGACATATATGTACTAAAAATGCCATTTGACAAAGTTGATATTAAAAAAATAAAATAAAATAAATGTTTGGAAATGGTCTAAGTAAAAAAAAAAAAGAAAAAGAAAAAAGGTGCCACTGTTACAAATAAATTAATTTATTATATATATATTAGGGGTGTTAAAAAAAAAAATCGATTCGGCGATATATCGCGATACTACATCGCGCGATTCTCGAATCGATTCAATAATCGGCAGAATCGATTTTTTTTTTTTTTTTTTTTTTTTTTTTTTTTTAGGATTCACACCTTGAGCATGGAAGAATGTTATATGAACGGCACATTAAGCCTTAATATTTTTATTTTAATGCTGTTCAAACATGAAACAGATTACAACCTCTATAAGACTGAAATTTCAGATAAATAAATAATACATTTTCATATAAATCTTACACTCTACAAGCTTACTGATTAGTATTTTCTAAATATGAATGAAAAAAATTGCAACAATCGACTTATAAATTCGTATCGGGATTAATCGGTATCGAATCGTGACCATTCGTATTGGGATTAATCGGTATCGAATCGAATCGTGACCTGTGAATCGTGATACGAATCGAATCGTCAGGTACTAGGCAATTCACACCCCTAATATATATGTAGCATTTTTCTAGAATAAATTATTTGTAAAAATTTTTAGGACTAAACACAATTTCTCTTCATAACATTATGGGGTCCTTGTGTCCTGATTTTCTGTATGTGGCCCTCAAATGAAAAAATTTGGACACCCTTGATCGACAACATCATGCTTGCTTGCATCCTGTGTGGGTTTTCTCCGGGTACTTCCATTTTCTCCAACATTCCAAAAACAAGCTTACAACATTTTACAAGATAAATAGCTTTACATGGAAGTAAATTGAATGAGGTTGTTTGGTGGAACTGGTCTGTGATAATGTTTTTGTTTCACCCTCCTAGCATTTCCAGCCCAGAGCATTCAGCTCAAATTCTACAAGAAGTTGGCCAAAAAATCAAATCATACCCTTTCAGCTACCAGGGGGCCGCCATTCTGTCCGGTCAAGAAGAGGGAGCATATGGCTGGGTGACTGTCAACTACCTCTTAGAGAATTTCATCAAGGTAAGGGACTGTAAAATCATTAGCAATTTGTCTATTAAACCCCTTTCACGTTGAGTTGATGCTAGTGCTGCTTTTGTAGCTTCACATTGGCAGAGAACTAAACAAGAGTTATATTACACCACCAAAATAATATCCATTGTTTGGACAAGTGACGTGTGGTTACCTCTCAGAAAACTAGACTTAGAACTCCCCTGATGTGCCTGTCACATTTCAGGTCTGTATTAAAATTGATACCAAGTGGTCAGCTTGGTCAGTGAACAAGGAACCAAGGAACCCAGGTTTACAATGTCATTGTTGTCAGAGCCACCAAATGGTAGACTGTCCATGACTTCTTTTTTTTTTTTTTTAAAGGCACATACATTTGAATGACATCTGCATAAAAGTGGAACAATATTCCATGTTTCCTGATGGAGGAACCAAATAGTCAAGTAAATAAAAGTAAAAGTAAAGGGGGCCTAGAATTGAGCCCTGTGGGACACCACATGTGATCTAAAAGTCAGAGGCTAGTCAGTCATTCAAAAGATTTTCTTCCACCTGTAGAAAAGGGATGGTACTATCCTTCCGCCAGTTTTGTGATTGGATCTTTTTACATTTAAATACGAATAAAAAAAAAAAAAAAGTGTTATTTCTGGTTTTAACACCGAACTAGCACTGGCACCAGATCAGGGTGAATGGGGTATGAGCGTCTCATGACGGACTGGCTAAAAAAGGATGGTTAAAAGTAGTGTTGTTCCGATACCGATACTAGTATCGGCAGAGGTGCCGATACTGCATTAAAACAGTGGTATCGGTATCGGTGACTACTCACAAGTAACATGCCGATACCTTTAATTCCAACGCTAATATGGGATTTTGGATGCAGCATCTCGTGTGCACGACATTCACTGGTATGTGACATGTTCACTGCATGCCGATCTAAGATATCCTATTGGCCCTTGAATGCTCTGAACCAATGGCAGGACAGCTTTTTCATGTTGAGGAAAAAAAAAAAACTTAAGTATCGGTATGGTATCGGTATCGGCCGATACTTTAAAGCTGGGTATCGTATCGGTATTGGGAGGCAAAAAAACGGTATCGGAACAACACTAGTTAAAAGCTAAAAGTCATTGTTAGACCGAAACGTGTCACTTTTTTGACTTGCAGAATACTAAAGTGGTGTCTCCCTGTTATACTGTAATTCCCTTCTAGTATGGCTTTGTCGGGCAGTGGCTCAGCTCTGGCAGGCCCACAGTGGGGGCCCTCGATTTCGGCGGCGCATCCACCCAGATAACATTTGTGACTCGGGAGCAAGTCGAAGATGAGAAGGACATGATGAAGCTGCGTCTGTATGGTCAGGAGTATTCCCTGTACACGCACAGCTTCCTCTGCTACGGGCAGGATCAGGTCCTCAAGAGGCTGCTGGCCCACATTGTCAAGGTACTTTACTTTATTTTTTATTTTTTTTTATTTCATTATGATGCATCCCAATACATTCTATTTTTAAATTTAGTAAATTGTCCATCCATTTCTCTCAGTCTCAAGGTTATTCAGGATCAGTCACTCACCCGTGCCATCCTACAGACTCTTCTATAAAAGTAAATCTGGACAGTATATTCAACTCTCCATGTACAGCCAAGTACAAACCGAGCACCCATGAAGCGCAAGACTCTTTGCTTATACACGGCAGTGGAGATTATGAGCAATGCGTGGGCAACGTGTCAGAGATCTTCTCCTTCGACAGATGCCCCTTCTCTCACTGCTCCTTCGATAAAGTCTTTCAGCCCAATGTGACCGGCAGCTTCATGGTAAGAATCGGTAACATTGGGCTGTTGGAGACAATCAATACAAAATGCCATTGAAATACATTTTGCTGTATGCACTCACTGTACATGCAATTGTCTCATTTATGTTCTTGAACAGGCGTTTTCGGCCTTCTTCTACATTCATTCCTTCCTGCAGCGCATCACTGGAATCACAGTGAGCACTCCAGTACAAATGGAGGATGCTGCTCAAGCAGTGTGCAAGATGAGTTTTGCTCAGGTAATGTGTAATGTTTCGTTTGTGGTTTACGGCGTCTTGCAACAATCTCGCAAATATATATACATTTTACATACATAATTCACCCATTCAAATGTATGCTTTGCAGATTCTTTCCTTAATATAAAATTCAATGAAATGGTGAAAAATCGGTACTTGAACCCTCAAAGTAGAAAATAATCATTAAGTCTTTTACTGCCACACTTTATCAAAACAAAACAACCCCCACAGTGCCAGCCGATTTTGCCGATTACGAGCATTCATCAGATTTCATCAGATTCCGTCATGTTTCATTGTAGTTCCATACACCGGTAGCGCATTGAAAAGAGACACAATGCTGCCATCTACTGGCCATTGTTAGTTGGTTGGTGTTTTTGATTCCATAACCCATTGACCAGGCAGACGTTGCACTTAACATAGATACAAATTTAAAAAAAGAAAAAAAAAGTAGATGTCATTTAACGTTTAAGGCGGCATACATCGTGATTTTACTAATCGTCATTAAACGTTTTTGGCGGTCAAAGAGTTAAAAGTATTTTAAGTTAAAAATGCCACTTTTCAAAATGTGCACTTTTGTTCAAATCCCTACTCAGTGGAAGTTTGTGTATTCCGTGTTCTTGCAATGGCTTTATGTAGTGCAGGTTTATGTAACCACTCCAATTTAAAAAATAAAATAGAATTTGAATGTTTCTGGTATCATTTTTGCTTTCTTTACACTAACACGCCATTACATAATTTTTTTTAACACATTTATTCAGATGCTGGCTCTTGCTCCAGATCAAGCATCTCGTCTGAGGGACTATTGCGCTTCATCTGTATTTGTCAAGGTTCTCCTACTCAAAGGATACAGCTTTGATGAAAAGTCATTCTCACGCATTTCATTCAAGAAGAAGGTGAAAGCTTTAGCATGTTTTAACAGCCGGGTGTATCAAAGATGCTCTCATGCCAAAGAAGTGATCTCATTTTGTTTTTGATCCTGCAGGCTGGCGATACGTCAGTTGGATGGGCTCTGGGCTACATGTTGAGTCTGAGTAATTTGCTGCCATCAGAAAAAGTTCAAACATGGAAGGCATTAGCTACGGGAGTATGGGAAAGCCTTACCGTTCTTTTTGTGCTGCTCTTGGTCACCGTCCTGGTCTTCATCGCACTTCGAGCCTGTGAGTGGAAAAAAAGAGGACTCAACAGAGCTATCTAGACCGGCGAGGGCACACGGTGCAGCCAAAGAAACAATTAGACTGCGGCACGTTTACACTGTTTCGGCTCTGTGTATATCGCCCTGGATTTAAATATGAATGTGAAGTTTCAAAAATGTTTTGAATTCATGATTTCACAGGACCTCAAACTTGCTTGCAAAGTGACTTGACATGTCTCACACTGCAGACGTTTTACTGTAATTTCACAACTACTGTACAGATAATTTCTGTGGTGGAGCGCACACACAATGTAGAATATGTACTACAAAAGTTTTATTTAATTTCTAGAGTATATAAACAAGACAATTAAAAATGTGTTTCTAAAATATTACTGTAAGACCACACATTACCCTCTGTTTTATCTTAACTCAATTGTATATATTTTTTTTCCAGAAATTGTGGTGATTATACAGTTCGTACTATTCCTCTTGTACAGTTATTGGGGGAATCTTTCAGGTACTACTCTACTTTTCCTTATGTCACTTAAAGACGAACATGTGTTTCAGTAACAGACGTTTTATAGTTGATAATTCAATTGAAATTATGTATCTAAAGTTTTTCATTCTTTGGAATAAATAAAGAAAGCACACTTCTGTAAATGATCAGCAAACGTGGGTTCTAAGTCTAAGCAGAGATTTTTTGTCTTCAATTATTAAAAAGGATGTTATTAGGCTCTCTCATGCTTTCTGTTGGATTGTTGTCAGGTGTCCTTAATTGACGTAATCTACTACTGGGTGTGGGCGGGGTTACACACCGGTGTTCATTCAAATAAATGGCTGTGCACTCAGTCACTATGAGAGTTGCATGCAGGCCGAACGCAAACTGCTGCTGTCTTGTGTTTTCCTCCGTCTGCCGGCATTTCCAAGTCCTGAGGCATGGCTGCGCCAACAGGTTATGGGCCCAGTAGTAGATACGGGAAAGATTTTGGAAGCCGATGGAATCGTTTATGTTTTGACGGAGATGAAAAGAATTATGAACTGTGGGAAACAAAGTTCCTGGCACATTTGCGTCTGCTCGATCTCAAGAACACGATCTTGAGTGAACCTCCCGATGCAGACATGGATGATGCAGATGAAGACACCAGTAAAAATGAAGAGGCGTACGCAGTTCTAATTCAGCTGTTGGACGACAAAAGTTTGTCACTTGTGATGAGGGACGCCGCGGATGATGGCAGGAAAGCGCTGCAGATCCTGCGCGACCATTACGCAGGTAAAGGAAAGCCGCGCGTAATTAGTTTGTACACTGAACTGACATCTCTTCAAAAAGGTGTGAACGAAAGTGTCACGGACTACATTATTCGCACAGAGACTGCCATTACAGCGTTGCGTAACGCAGGAGAGACACTGAGTGACAGCTTGCTGACCGCAATGGTTTTAAAGGGCCTGCCTGACACGTTTAAACCGTTCTCTGTTCATGTTACGCAGAGTGACGAAAAGATAACCTTCGCCGAATTTAAAACAAAATTGAGAAGCTATGAAAGCACCGAGAAGTTTGGAGCTTCGAGCTCAGGCGAGGATAGCGTGATGAAGGTTAAAGGAAGAGACAATTGGGCCGCAAAGATCACCTGCTTTAAATGTGGACAAAAAGGCCACAAAGCCGCGGAGTGCGCATCGACTGGAGAGCGTAGAGAGAAAAGACAATGGTGCAGTCTCTGCAAGAATGCTACGCATAAGGACGCACAATGTCGGCGGAGAAAGCGGGATGAAGCGAAGCAAGCGGTGGACGAGGAGGACCACACGTTCGCATTTAAGGTGCACGAGCCTGTCAGCACAGTGAATGCGAAGGGCCTCATGGTCGACTCAGGAGCGACGAAGCACATCATCACCGACATCGAAAAATTTGAGGAGTTTGATCCAAGCTTCAAACCTCAGCGCCACATTCTTGAGTTGGCTGACGGAGCGCGGACAAGCGGGATTGCGCTGAAGAAAGGTACGGCCAAAGTGCGCATAAGGAACAGCGAAGGCCGCGATGTCAACGTGAACTTGATGGAGGCGCTCTACGTCCCGTCATTTTCCCAAGACGTTTTTTCGGTCACAGCGGCAACGGGGCAGGGAGCCACAGTCATCTTTAAGGAGGGACAAAATAGACTCATCCATAAAGATGGTATGATTTTTGACATAAATACAAAAGACAGACTATATTATTTGAGTACCATTCAAAATGATATTGATGAGTGCAATGTGTGTTATGATGTCCAGACATGGCATGAAATATTGGGTCACTGTAATTATGATGACGTGTTAAAGCTGGAAAGTGTCACAAAAGGTATGAAAATTGAAGGGAAAAGTCAGAAATGTAATTTGAAATGTGAAGTGTGCATCAAAGGTAAATTTGCACAGAGCAGAAACACAGCCTCTGATGAAAAAGCTAAAAACATTTTGGAACTTGTTCATGCAGACTAGGCTGGACCTATAGAACCAGCTGGAAAAGATGGTTTTCGATTTGCTTTAGCATTTACAGATGACTACTCAGGAGCTATGTTCACTTATTTCCTCAAAACCAAGAGTGACACAGTTAAAGCTACGGAAAAATTTATAGCAGATGTTGCTCCTTATGGGAAAATAAAATGTATGAGATCAGATAATGGAACCGAATTTACATCTTCTTTGTTTCAGTCTCTGCTCAGTCGAAACGCTATCAAACATGAAACCTCAGCTCCTTACTCACCCCATCAGAATGGGACTGCAGAAAGAGCATGGAGGACTCTGTTTGAAATGGCAAGATGTATGTTAATTGAGAGCGGACTACCAAAAGAGTTGTGGACATATGCAGTACAAACTGCAGCTATAATTAGAAATCGATGCTTGAATAGACGTCTTCAACAAACCCCATATTTCATATTAACTGGGAAGAAACCCGATTTGTCCAAAATGAGAGCATTTGGTACAGAGTGTTTTGCCTACAAATATGATAAGAAAAAGTTAGACACGCGCTGTGAAAAGGGAATATTTGTTGGCTATGATAAAAACAGTCCTGCATTTTTAATCTATTATCCAAATACGGGTAAAGTAATGAAAAACAGGCTAGTGAAGTTTGTCACAAAGAATACAAATGAATGTGATACTCAGACAGATGATTTGCACGACTATTTCCAACACAAAATGAGAGCTGACCTTCAGCAACCGAAACTTGATTTGTCCAATGTAATTCCACAAAAAGTAAAAAGCGAGTTGTGTGAGTCCAATAGTGATCTAAAAAGTGATGAGGGAAACCAAAGTCCTCGCTATCCAAAGAGAGAAAGAAGACCCCCGCAGTATTATACTGATTATGAATACGAAGTAAAAACTGAAGATGAAGGGTCAATAGATGTTGATTATTGTTATCGTGTAACTTGTGATGTTCCATTGACAGTACAGGAGGCTTTGAGCTCTTCAAAATCAGAGCAGTGGGTTAAAGCCATGAAAGAAGAAATTGATTCTTTAACAGAAAATGACACCTTTACATTAACATCTTTACCTGAAGGTAAACATGCAGTGGGGGGAAGATGGGTTTTTGCCATTAAAGATAACCCAGTTGAGACCATTTACAAGGCTAGATATGTGGCAAAAGGTTATAGTCAAGTGGCTGGTATTGATTATAATGAAACGTTCTCACCTACTCCTGATATGACCTCAGTCCGTGTGCTAATGCAACTTGCAGCTCAGTACGACTTAGAGCTCCATCAGATGGATGTTAAAACTGCATATTTGCATGCCCCTATAGATTGTGAAATTTATATGGAGCAGCCTGAAGGGTTTGAGGTGAAGTCGAAAACAGGAAAGAAATTGGTGTGTAGACTCAATAAGTCACTGTATGGTCTGAAACAGTCAGGACGGAATTGGAATAAAATGCTTCATGACTGTCTAATTGAAAATGCCTTTGTTCAAAATACAGCAGACTATTGTGTTTACAGTAAAGAATCGGACAATGAAAAGATCATCCTGATTATTTGGGTTGATGACATTATCCTTGCAGCGAGTGATTGTCAAATACTTCAAAGTGTGAAGGAAATGTTGAGAAAAAAATTCAAAATTAAAGATCTTGGGAAGTTGACACATTTCCTTGGCATAGATTTTACCCAGAAACAGGGGCAAGTAAAAATGGATCAGAAGAGATTCATAACCTAGATTTTGGAAAGATTTGACATGACTCACTGCAAAGCAAGATTAACACCATGTGAAATGAAAATGAAATTTGATAATGAGGGTGAACTTGCTGATTCAAAGAAATATCGTGAATTAATTGGCAGTTTAATCTATGTAATGACTTCTACTCGACCAGATTTGAGTTTCATCGTGAGTAAATTGTCACAATATCTTTCTGAACCAAAACAACAACATTGGGTAGCAGCTAAACATGTGTTAAGGTATTTAAAAGGCACAGTGGAAAAGGAATTGTGTTACAGGAAACATGTCAATCTTAAACCTGTTACTAAAGTGAGAATGGATGCATTTGTAATTTTTCTATTTGGTATTTAAATGTTTGTATTGATAGAAAACTGAATTGTGTGTTTAAGGATATGATGCACTGTTTTGTAATTATGTCAATTTAAGAACAAGTGGGGGTGTTGGATTGTTGTCAGGTGTCCTTAATTGACGTAATCTACTACTGGGTGTGGGCGGGGTTACACACCGGTGTTCATTCAAATAAATGGCTGTGCACTCAGTCACTATGAGAGTTGCATGCAGGCCGAACGCAAACTGCTGCTGTCTTGTGTTTTCCTCCGTCTGCCGGCATTTCCAAGTCCTGAGGCATGGCTGCGCCAACACTTTCATTATCGGGTAAAACTGATGACTTTGACCTGTTGTGTAGCTTGTATGGTTTAAAAAAAAAAAGAAAAAAAAATAGCGCACCTGGCAAACAGTTAATTCAGCCTGGAATAATCGATCACATACCTGAAGACAGTTTAAGTTCCCCATAGCCTACTACTAAATATTGCAGCCCCCTTTTTTTGTAAAATACACTAAGTGGGTGTCAGACAAAATGAGTTTTGAAAATAAAAAACAAGCCAATATTGATGTGGGCTTCACACTGTAGGGCTGCCAAGAGACTAGTTGACGATTACGATTACAGCCAAGATTAGTCGACTAGTCACGATTACGGTACATCAGCGAGCAAAGTCATCGGCAATTAACTAACAAACAACATTGTCGAGAGTTTTTTTTAAATTTTTATATCCTGTACATATTTGAGCGATAAAAAATATTGAGATACTGTATGTTGTCCGATGGTTGTTCGTCTCTGTGTGCCCTGCGATTGGCTGGCAACCAGTCCAGGGTGTCCCCCGCCTGCTGCCCAGTGCCAGCTGAGATAGGCGCAAGCACCCCCCTTGTGAGGAATAAGCGGTCAAGAAAATGGATGGATGGATGGATGGATGGATGTTGTCCTTATTGAATTGAAGATGTCATTAGAGAGTGTGGCCCTATGTGACTCAATGCCTCTAAACCCCCTAACCCCTCTAGTAGCGCTACCGAAAAATTATGCTTAAATTGCCCATCAATGTTACAGTATTTCACAAAATGTTAATTTATATGCACACTGCACCTACACTAACATTGTAAAACAAATAAACAACAGCAGCAGCAGCAGCAACAACAACAACAACAACAACAACAACAATAATAATAATAATTATTATTATTATGTTATGACGATATGGGCAGGAGGAACTATCTGTTCTGGCTTCGTTCCTTTCATAATAAAATTTTCAACTTTCGAATGTTGTTTTATTCGCATATTTGCAGTAAAATACTATATATATTATTGATTTTTAAAAAGGCTGATCAAAATAAAATTAGTTGAAAAATCATCCCAATACAATAGCCTTCTATGTTGTCAACATCAGGTTGATCGAATGGAGTAAACCAGTCAACGAATACATTGCTTTGAAAACCGTAAACGGAAGCAGATTGAAGTTAACGGAAGTGAGTTGAATACGAAACACTGTAGTTGAAGGTATAGGCAGCATGCATGTAATGGTAGCAATTTAGTAAATTAGATAACTCGCGTGTTTACTGTTTACGTGGTGCATTTACACAGGCCTAAACGGATTTTGCAGTTAAAATAGAAACCCTTAATTTTCTATCTCACTTGCTCGTGTGGCTGTCGAAGTTGTGCAGAAATGTGCACCCAAACGAAGGCAGCCGCTCGCATGGTCAACATCCCGCAGGCAGACATCGATGCCTCCGGTGTGTTTAAGTACGTCCTCATCAGAGTCCACAGCAAAGAGGAAGGAGACGACACAGAAGTAGATATCGTCCGTGGATACGGCTGGGCCGAGTACCACGGTGAGTGCTGCTGATGTGTGACAAAATATAGCAACCAAGAAAACAAAAGTACGACTTCTACATCTGTCACTTTGTACTGCGGTCCATCGGTGCAACCTTTAGTAATAATGCATCACGTTTATGAGGTTAATAGGATTTTACTGAATAATTTCAGGCTAATACCACAAGATATAGGTCATAGCTTCATCTGCACACCACGAGATGGCACCCCAACACCACAAACTCAGATAATGGTCATGAACGCGGTCTACTCTTGCGGGAAGAGAGGCGTAAGTCAGTGCAACAGATTTAATTAAACTGCATAAAAATGTGCAATGGTAAAGCTTGGTAATAAAGTTGGTTCAAGTGAAAAAACACAATTGTTATCTTTTTTTTTTTTGTATAGTTAAGTTCACATAATCACCTAAAATGGTTCCTCTTTGCATGTCAGCGGATATCTACGAGAAGGTTTCTGACGAGTTGGAAAAGGATGGCCTCCTGGACTGTGAGTGTGTCGGCGGGGGAAGGATCAGACACGATGCCCAGGCAAAGAAGATCCATGTTTACGGCTACTCGATGGTGAGTGAATTTTAGCACACTCGCAGTCCTTTCAAATCGTGACGAACAGTGTAGTTACAAGTTACTATGTGTAGTGTAAGTGACCATTTCTGTGGTGCTTTTCCTTCCAGGGGTTCGGAAGAGCAAACCACGCGATAACCACTGAGAAGCTGAAGGTTCGGTACCCAAACTATGAAGTGACCTGGGATAACGAAGGATACTGAAATGAACTGCAACAAAAATATGATAGACGCTCCTCCACCGACATAGACTTTAACACCATAATCATAGTTATCATGGACCTTTCGGTGCCACAATTAAATCCTGATATGTCTTATTTATGTCACTAATTAATCCAGTGAAGTCAGTTGTCACCTTTTTTTGCCACATGGTGTCAGTGTTGATTTCTCTTTGTGGGATGTTGAAAGATGAAATTAGGCAAGGGATTGTTTAATAAAGTACTAAAGAAACACTTCAGAATGGAATTTATTGCCATTGTCAGTTTTTACAGCTTCAGTACAGACTTTTAAATGTATTGAACATATTTAAAGGCGCAGTCTGCCGGGTTCACTCAGGAAAATGCACTTTTTAAATACAGGATGTACACACTTTAACTTTCAGTCTACACATCTATGTTTATGTTAATCTTTGGTGGTGATTTCGTCCTAAACCATCACCCCCCCAGCTTGTATTTTGCCATTTTGTGTTTGTTTTGTAAACAGCGGGATGTTTCTGTGGAAAGACAGTGTTTACACCCCTCCAGCCAATCGCAGGGGGGTGGGTGCGTGTCGCAAACGGGGCCGGGCAAACGTGTCAGCTGCGTGACGTCACTCCCGTGGCAAATTGAAAGCACGCACGGATTTTTTTTCCTTCACTCACTCATTCACACACGTAAGCTTCTGTTGATAAAACAAACACAAAATGGCAAAATACAGAATGGGGGGGTGATGGTTTAGGATGAAATCACCACCAAAGATTAACATAAACACAGATGTGTAGACTGAGAGAAAGTTAAAGTGTGTACATCCTGTATTTAAAAAGTGCATTTTCCTGAGTGAATCCGGCAGACTGCCCCTTTAATTGTTATATCCATACCACCATCATAGCCTTCATTTGCTTTGAAAGTTAAGGCAGGATTTTTGATATAGCTCTTGCATCGGCTCTCATTGCATGGTGGTCATGTAATATACCTGTCATGGACACTTGAGTTCATATCAAATAAATGCACACCATGCAAAATCAGTGATTCTTCTGATTTCATATTTACTATAATAGATGCAGACATTGTTTTTGTGATTTGAAGTATACAGGAGTAATTTCTCCTTTTCATAGGCTCAAAATTATATTCATTGTACATCTTGTATTTTGTTTGAATTGAAGCGTTTGACCTAACACGTACCAAGTAGGTTTTACTGGAAATACCTAAAGAAGAATGCCTCCTGTTATGTAATCTGTTTAATTGTTAAATAATTTTTACAATTAGTGACGCTGCCAATTAGACTGCGGTATAGCAAAGCATTCTTTTTATATACAGCTGTGTTTAGCGAAACTTCCACTTTTTGCCTTTTGTGAACTCTATATTTACATGACGTATAAATGCTGCAAGATATTTGATATGATTTCATACCCAAGGATGAAGCAGTATCAGGAGGAACAATGCTTCAAAACTATTGCTAGTTGGGAAGTTCAATACCGCATTTTGTCAGACTGATAGCGTAACGAGTACTCAACTCTTGAATAGTCACCAATACAGATACCAAGTACCGTGTTTTTGATACAAAATACACCTCCTTCCCCCCAAAAATAACATTTTAAAGAAAGACCTACAGGTGTATATCACAATATAGCATTTTTTTTTCTTAAAATTGCATGAAATTAATGACATTTTCTTCTACTTTCTAATTCCTAGTGATAAAATATCCATAAAAGGGCAGCAGATACCGGTATCAGCCGCCGTTGCGAGTATTGATACATTGAAATAAGGCCGGGTATCGGCCCGATACTTAATATTGGTACTCACCCATCCTTAATTGAAGATAGTCCACCCTTGAAAACGAATGCTTATATGCAAAGGCAAAAATTAAAAATTATTGCCTAAGATTGTGTAGAAGTTGAGATCACAAATGTATACGGCGTATGTAAAATCGCTTCATAATTATTTGCTACTGGGCCTTATTATTACACTGCGGTGATTTTTACAACGGAGTTGCATGCTGGGAAAACTTAAAGTCCAGTTGTTATCTTTCAAGTCATAGAAAGGCATTAAGCAAAAGGAAGTAAAAGTCAGAACGTGTCAGGTTGTGCTCCGAGTTGCTAATATGTGGTGGAAGAGGGTTCCACAAATGAGGACCCAAGTCCTCATCTTGGCTTTGATTCTGCGCTTGGGTAAGTGAAATGCTTGAACAGAAAGTGTATTTTTCACACTTTCATTTGAATTTGTCATCAAGATCAAATCATTCATTCTCATTCAATGTTCATCTTAGGGCTAACTGACACATTTTAAATGCATATTTGTATAATTTTAGTTCTTGTGTTAATTAGTTCTTTAGTTTAGTTTAGTTTTAGTTTAGTTCTGTTACTTTAATACATTACTTTAGTATATTCAAATATTGTTCTGCTATAGACCCTTCCAGTGTGACGTCACGTTGAAGTGCGCCCAGCGGTGGGGGTCAGTGTGTCAATGCGAGTGAATTAGAAAACAATCAGTGTGAGCTAGAAAATAGGTCAAACAGTTGATAAATCAGTGAGCAACGCTATGGTAAACTTGTGCACGGTCAACGGATCCTCTCATGGCTCAAAGAGAGATGAGAGCATCTTTTCAGCTGCTGGCAGCGATTCTAAACCTTGTGAAAGACAGTGAGGAGTAAAAGACTAGCACAGCGGCTAGCGTGAAACTACGACGCGACGCTTACTCTCCTCTCTCAATGTAATCTTAGTAGAGACAGCCCCCTAGTGGTGTAGCTGTACTTATCTAAATTAACTCTAATCATCACAACTATGATAACTATGGACGTTTTTTGGTACATTTGTTATGTTTAGACGAATCTATCAGCGAAAACGATGCTCCCTCCGTGTCTTCCTATACATTGTTTGACCACCAAGAGGGTAAGCGGTCACTAAGCATTCTGGGTAAAGTGACGTCAGCTGGAAGGGTCTACAGCTACACAAGAGGCTAGCTAGCTAGCTTAGCTAGCTAGCTATTATAAATAGTTAAAACAGATAAATTATACTGCTGTCAATAAGTATAAAAACACTCAACATTTTCCACAAGCAAATCCATGTAAGAAGAACATATTGTAATGATGTAATGTAGTCTTCAACACATCTGATTGAGAGACCTTTGGATGCACAGGTGGCATTTTGCCTTCATTAACCTCATTACTTTCCCTCTGGCCTTTGAAACTGCTGCAAAGAACTCTGACAGTCATAAAATCTGATAAGAGATCAAGACGTCAACAAACGAATGACGTGGAATGCCACAGCAATATTGATTTTCAGAATATAAATATGAAATATGATATCATTGACACCGAAGGCTATTTTTTAGATGTTTCACTTTAGTTAAACAGAACCATTGAAATGTCTGTATATTGACTGTCCTCTGCCCGCTGTTCTTCCTTTCACACAGCTGCTTCTCATCCATGTCTCAGCCCTGAGAGGAAATGTGACTTTTTTTGTGACTGTATTATGGATTGCAATGATGAACAGGACTGTGGTATGGTTCTTGACATATAATTATTATCCAATCATCCGTTCCCGTTAAAGAGGAAGTCACTCCCCCCAAAAAAATGTGTTAAAAATGCTCTATGCAACCCCACTAGTCTAAATATGATATTCTGTTTCATATTGCGTTAGTGGAATATGAGTTAAGCATCTAAATCCAGCAGTTTTTATCAATACCAGAAGGCGGCCATTTTGCAACTTGCTGTCGAGTGAAAGTGACATCACAGTTGCTCAGGGCCCGGGTAGCAACCTATCACAGCTCAGCTTCAGAAAACAGGTGAGCTGTAATTGGTGGTTGCCTGAGCCCTGAGCAACTGTGATGCCATCTTCAGTCGACAGCAAGTGAGTGGCAAAATGGCCGGCCACTGAAATAGATAAAAAAAAATACAGCTGCATTTTGCTTCATAACTCATATACGACAAATGTAATATTTATGAGGTCACATATAACATCTTATTGTCAGCAAATGTTTAATGTTGACTTCCATTTTAAAGTCAAGGTTGACCTGGAAATTATCCCACACCCTGTTCAAATGCCATGTTTTTATGATTTTGAAAAAACAGACATTCATTAAAAAACATTTTTTCTGTTGTTTAGGTTATAGATAATATTGTCGAAAAGGTTCTGAAAAGATTGACCTTGGTCTTTGGCAATGAAACAAGGGTGTGTAGACTTTTCATATCCACTTTATATCCCCCCTTCCTCATGTCTCTTTTTTTTTTTCCCCCCCATCTTAGAAATTTGAGACACTTAATTAGCAAACCGCTGTACTTCAATTGCAACATAGTTTGGTTTTTGTTTTTTTTAATAAAGCAATTTTTTTTTTAATTGAATATGGAATGTGACTAGTGGAGTAACTCTGTTTATTCCTTTTCAAGGCTACAGTGGCGAGAAGGGATTCCAGTGTGACTTTGAAGACACAGGAATATGTGGATGGGAGGACCAGTCCTTGAATGAAGAATACAAGTGGGAACGGCGTCAGAGAGGTGACACGCTGCCAGACAGCGGGCCGTCCTCTGACTTCACCACTGGGACTGCCTCAGGTATCATTTACATCAATGTCACATATGTCACTTCCAAAAATAATTAGTTTAAATCTCAGCACTATAATCCAGTTTCTGTTTTGCAGTTGTGGTGAAGTTAGTATGAGTAAAATTAAAATTCTGGGAACAAAAGCATTATATGGACTATACAAAACTATAATAAATATGTAGGAACAATGTGATTTGCATTTTCTGTGTATTATCCCACAGGTTGGTTTATGGGTGTGACAGCAGTTACGTCCACAGCTGTCAAAACTGCAGTCCTTGTGTCACCAAAGATTCAAGAGTCCTCACCAACATGTCGCCTTCGTCTCAGATATTTCCTGTGGGATTCAGGTAAGCAGTTGTATTTTTCTCAAAACCATAGAGACGTTTTAATTGCAGTGCATGATGAATGATGTATGTAAAATGATGACAGCAGATCTCAGGTCCAAATGTGACATCCCTCTAGGTGAAACAGGACTCGGCTCCTCTCCACTGTTGGTATCTGTCTTCCACCAAGATTCTGAAAAAGCCATCGTGTGGCGGCCTGAGGCCACCAGCGTCCGAGGGTGGCGTGAGGCTACCGTCTTTCTGGGCCGCATCGCCGCACCTTTTCAGATCCATCTTTACTCAAACCGCTTAGAGGGGCGAAGAGGAGATGTTGCTGTGGACCAGTTGGAGTTTCTGGACTGTGCTTTGCCATGTGAGCATCCAAATATGTGTATTTCTTCTTGGCAATGCTATAGTATCTATTAAATGGCTGTTCTTGTGAGCGTTTTCTCCGGGTTGCCCTACTCTCTGGCTTACGCCCAAACCCTTTCCAACTCCTTACTTCTCCAGTGACACTCCCTGGCAAAGAGTGTCCAACCGAAATGCTGGCGTGTAAGCGTGGGGGTTGCGTCGACCAACGTCAGGTATGTGATGGCACTGATGACTGTGGTGACGGGACCGATGAGGAGAAATGTGGTGAGTAATCAACAAAGGTCACACATAGAGCACTCTCCTGTCACATAGCGATACAAAGACATTGGTCTCATTTGCCTTTAGAAATGCCATTTAAAACATTTTTGGTGTATATATAGACATTTTATTAGATTTCTTAAAGACATAGTTCATATTTTTTTTTACATGAATCTCTATTTCATCCTCACCTCCAGTGGTGTGCGATTAAACACTGGCTTACCCCCTGACAGCGTTCTGTGACACGAGTTCTGGTCCGGTGTTGGACGGGAGGAAAATAGTCCGGCCTCAAAGAATTCACTTCCGGACAGTTTGCATAAATAACTACAGTATCATACTGGGTTATCATTACCATTATTGCTCGCTTTTTACTGCGGAGGATTTTTAATCAAATCCACCCTCTTTGAAGAATTCAGTTTGGTATTGAGATCTGCTCTGTCATTCAAAAAAAGACACTGCATCAAAGTCAGAAGGGATAAACTCCAACTTACCTGTCAGGGTCGTGTTATTGTTCCACACCATTGCAAACTACATATGACTATCTCTGACCTCACAACACAAATAGATCAACAGTTAAAAGTTCTGTGTAACTTTGTGCGCGCACGTGTGCATGTGTGTGCAGACGGATATCGGCGCTGTGACTTTGAGAATGACGTGTGTGATTGGGACCTCAGGTCACTGTCCAATCTAAAATGGGTAAGGACGAGTCAGGAAAACATCTCAGTCACAGACCCTCTGAAAGGACCAGGCCGGGATCATTCCAACAACACCGCATCGGGTACTGCCAATTCTAATTCATTCTTCAAAAAATATCTTTGCTCCAGTATGTCATGTGCAAATTCTTAGTTGAATTAATTAACAACAATATTGATAAGTTACAATCTACTCAGACTAAAGTTAACAAATATTGCAGGTCACTTCTTGTATGTTACTGTTCCTGATGGAGGGCTCCGAAAAGATTGGGCTGCTTTCCAAAGTCCTCGCCTAGAACCCACCAATAGTACTCATCCTTGCAAGGCAAGCCCACATCTTCGTTTGTTAGTATTTGCATTCAGCTAATTTGAGCCACGTCCGTGAACTCCCTGCTGTAGATGGTCATGTATACACACCAGTTCGGGCCGAGGTCCGGTGGGCTGACGGTACTGGTGGCCGATAAGAGCATCACACCAGTGTGGAAGCGGGGCGGAGCTCTGGGTGATATTTGGGTAAAGGCTGAAGTGGAAATTGTCAATAACTCTACTTTTCAAGTGAGTGCTTATTATCCTGAACCCACACACACAACACACGTAATGGTATCTCATATGTATTTGTTTGAAATAACACTGTTGCTGTTGCTCATCTATGATACTTTCCTCTGATTCCGCTGTCACTCTTGTCACAGATTCTTATAATGGCAGCAATCAGGGAACTTGCATATGGAGGTGTCGCGGTCGACAACATTGTGTTGTCTCCCGAATGTCGTGGATCAAACGGTAATAATGACAAAAGTATATTTCATGTTTCCACACAATATCCTGATTCGTGACATAGTCTGCAGCGAGTGACACACTTTCTTTTCAGAAAGTATGTCATTGGAAGCATTTCCTAAACCTCCCAAGGACCCTTGCACAGTGCCTGAAAAGATGTGTGACTTTGTAACTGACTGCGAGGGCGAACAGGACGAAGCCGTGTGTGGTGAGTTTATTGAACTTGTTTGCTCACATTTATTTACTTGTATCAAGTTTCCTCTTGAACATTTTTGTCTTTTGAACGGGAACAGTAATGCGTCATTAGGCCTATTCAAATGGGACCTTTTTCATCAAACAAAGTCTAATTTAAACAAATACCAGTGTGCAAAAGAGAAAGTGGCAGACTTCTAACAACTGTCACTTTTGAAGTAGAAAAATAAGGCAAGGGTAGTCAAGTGAAAGTTATGTAATCGAGTAATTTATCCTAAGGGTGTGGACTCAATTGTCTGCATACCACACTTACACAATAAGATGATGGGTGGGGAGTTTGATTGGGGCGGTACACCTGTCAAACGGTAATGCAGGTGTCCTAAGGCGAGCTCAGGGAGGACAGAAAACTCCCGCGGAGCAGAAGGGCAAAAGTCCTATTCAAATTTGATCTTTTTCATCAAACACATGCAAACTGATATCATTTGTACGGAGCCCCTAAGGCAGTGGTGTCCAAACTTAGTCCTTAAGGGCCGGCGTCCTGCAGGTTTTGGATGTGTCCTTGCTACAACGCACCTGGGCCTTATCAGCAAGCTCTGCATACGCCTGATCGTGATCCTGTTGATTGGAGACAGGTGCGTTGGAGCAAGGACACATCCAAAACCTGGCAGGACGCCGGCCCTCGAGGACCGAGTTTGGACACCACTGCCCTAAGGTAACATGGTAGAAAAAAACCAACAACTTTGCGTTCCCTCGCAAAACACTTTGCGTTCTCTCGCAAAGAAAGACCACAAAGATTGCGAGCAGACGCTTTTTTTTGTAAACGAGTTAATGTACTTCCGGGTCATCTTCCGTGTGACCAAAAGCGACGGGGATGGAATGTAAACATGAAACAAAGCAGTGGGAAAGCTTTCCCGAAGCGATGAGGATGAAGCGTGTATTTTCCCACTGCTTTGTTTATACGCCGCGTCATCGCTTTTGGTCACATGGAAGATGACCCGGAAGTGTTTGCGGAAGCCCCTAAAGTTTGCGAGGGAACGCAATCTTTGCGAGACCACATAAAGTTTTTTGCGTGGGAACGCAAAGTGTTTTGCGATGGAACGCAAAGTTTTTTTTTTTTTTTTTTACCATGTCACCTTAGGGGCTCCGTACATTCCCACTCTCCAAGGTCTAAATTAACTAAATATACTAAATAATATATTAAACTAAACTAAATAATGTATTTTGATCTTGGACCTTGGTTATGCCTGCCTCACGAGCCATGTAGTTTTATTGTTGATGTTTTTTAAAAAAAAGCTGCAAAATTTTGGGATAGTTTGTCCTTGTTTTCATTGTAGCTTGAAGCAGGAAACAAAATGACAGTTTCAAGAATGCCACATTGAACAATTGACAATCAGAGATGGCAAATCCAGGTCCAGAAAGTGAAAACACGGCCACAGTTTGGCTTTAGCCCCTTGTGCTAGCTAGCTAGCTAGCTTACTAGCAGGTATCTGAGCACTGAGTAGCTAGCTAGGGAGCTCACTAACTAGCAGCATAGTGACAGGACTACAAGGACTACAGACGGAGTTTAACGATTATGCTAGCAATGACATTAAATACACATATTACAGCGGTGGCAAATCCAGGTCCAGGTGCTAGCTAGCAAGCTCCCTAGCTAGCTCCCTGGGTGTTTTGTTACCTGCTAGGGAGCTAGCTAGCTAGCTCTCTAGCACAAGCGGCTAAAGCCAAACTGTGGCAGCGTTTTTACTTTCTGGACCTGGATTTGCCACCTCTGGTGACAATACATATATTAGTGACATCCTATGTGATTTTATTAAGTAATATATGTGTTGGTGCAGTGCTATCATACTACCAAGTTGATTTTTTTTTTGCAGTGTCCAAATTGTTTGTGCATTACAATTAGTTAGAATTTACACAAGTGTTCATGTGTTTACGACCATATGAAAGAAAATGTAATTATCTTTCATTTGGTACCACTTTCAACACTATACTATTAACATCTGGGAAGCTACAGTGAAAACAAGGACATAATTTTGCAGTAAATAAAACAATGAAACTACATGGCTCTTGAGGCAGGCATAGCAAAAGTCCAAGATCAAAATAACTGGTATATTTAGTTAATTTAGGCCTTGGAGAGTGGGAATGATATCAGCTTGCATATGTTTGATGAAAAAGGTCAAATTTGAATAGGACTAATGCATCATCTTATTGTGTAAGTGTGGTATGCAGACAATTGAGTCCACACCCTTAGGATTATTTTCATGACATGCATCATCCACCCTTATTACTTGATTACATAACTTAAACTTGACTACCCTTGCCTTATTTTTTTTTTTTACCTCAAGAGTGACAGTTGTTAGAAGTATGCCACTTCTCTGCCACCTCTCTTTTGCACACTCGCACCTGCCATACAACAGTGTGAATGGCACTGGAGACAACTGACAGTTTGGTTACATGGACGGGCTTCTCTACCTCCTGATTTAAATTATAGAGTGATAACCACTAAGGCATATGTTTATTTAAAGTAAGTGGTAACTTTTTATTCGTCAAGATTTGTTTTTTCATAACCCTTTGCTGTAGTTGACAACTTACCGGTACTTGGGGTTTTTACATCACAAATAAAACTTACATTAGGACATATTCTCTTGAAACTGAACATGTGGTTCCAACAGAACACTCAAACCGGAAGGCAATTATAGTGTTTGTTATTACCCGACCAGGGATTGAACCGACATCCTCCCACTCTCAGGGTAGACACTCAACCACTAGGTCACTGAGCTGGTTATGTAGTTTCATGATATGCAATATTTGCGAGTAGTGTAGTTCTGATTCAGCAGTGCCATCTTCATCTTTTTGTTGCATGGCTGTGTCAATGTAAAATGTGCTCGAAAACAAAACAAAAAAAATAGCGGTGTTCAAACTTTAATTGGCATGTTATTCCCTAATTTCTCAATTGAGAAGTTGTGTAATTGGTTTTACTTTTAAAATAAGAAAAAAAAGAAGTCTTGCTCTTCTGTTGGTCATTTTATGCAAACCGATATTTGAGATTGTTATGAGTTTTTTTTTTCTTAATATTAGTTTTAATGTCTTAAGAAATTAGACATTATTTTATGAATTTGCAATCAATTTTCTAATGCAAACATTATTTTTCAAAATTATTTTTTTTGTTGGGCAAAAAAGGAGAGAAAAAATTCCCACAAACAAGTTATTTTTGCCTTAGAAATCCTTTTTTGCAGCGTGCTCGCATGGGATTTTGCCATAGACATGCTAATTGAAGATTAAAAATTGTCCAAAGGGCTCCAGGTTGCACTTCCCTAAGCATGTCACAATTGTCACAGTGGTTATGCTCTGTACTTAAAAAACAACAACAACAACAACAACAACAAAAAACCTGGAAAACTTGGACTTTTGAATGATCACGCCAATATTATTTTCTGTGTCACAGGGGACTTCTCATACAGTAAAGGCAGCTCAGGCTGGACAGACACAAGCATTGGGAGTCAAGGTTGGGTGCTTCACCAGAATTCTACAGCAAAAGGTACAGATTGACAGTTGACACTGTTTATTTAATTGTTTTTATGTGACGAAACCACACGATGAACTGTTGCTTATTTTTGTCAGAAGAGTACTTATATGTCGCCAAGTCCCCAGGCCAGCAGCTGACAGAGGCGCAAACACGCACCCCTCTGCTGGGTCCATCTGGGCCGGCTTGTACCTTGCAATTTGATTTTGCACTCACTGGAGAGCCAGCTCACATCGGTACACTTATGAATTAATTGCACTGAATTTCTTCTTGTTTTGCATACATCAAACATTTGACTATTATATCTCTTGCCTGCAGGTGACCTATCGGTTCGGGCGATAGACAGCATGTTGGGTGTGAGGCCTAAACTGTGGGAGTTCAGCGGAAAGACTGGAATAGGGGAGGCAGAGTGGCAATCTGCACAAGTTGCCATCGGAGCCAGGAAACATCGTTTTCAGGTGCATATTTTCTATGATTTGATTGTTTTTGTGACAGTGATGAAAATATATAATATATATGAAATAGTGTGTATGAGAAAACACTGAATTAGGTAAAATATTTTCCACCTTGGCTCATCTTTTCCTCTTCTCCCCATCAGCTGGCATTTGAATCTCGTGCGGTGAAACTGTCTCCTTCCACCGAGATTAAAGTAAAAAATGTTCACTTCTCTGGTTGCTATGCAGATTATTTCCCATTCCCTTCAACAGGTATCAATATTTTGTCATCAAGAGATTCAGACAGAATGGTCCATAACACATTTGTTGCAATACTTGGCTTTCTTTTACATGGTTATTGGGAAGCACTGTCATGTAACTTTGAGGATGGACTGTGTGGGTGGCACCAGGACAACAGTGACAACTTTGATTGGACATTGCTTGACGGGATGGACCACACCATTGGGATTGGTACGCTCATTTAACAGCTCTAGATGATGCTTGTAATAAAGCTTCACCAACAACTTAGAGTTTATTTGAATGGAAAAAGGAATATCTAAAATGGTAAACTGCTCTAATTGTTTTGATTCAATCCGCTCTTGTGATAGGTAAAAGTCTTGTGGTGGAAATGTGGAGTTCCTCACTTCGTGGTGTTTTTGGGCGTTTACTGTCCTTGCCACTAGTAGCAGATGATAGCGGACACTGTCTGACCTTCTTCTACAAAATCTATGGGACAAATGCTGGTGAGGTACTCAGCCAACTAGGATCAGTAGCGTTGTGCTATGAACTCAAGTATAGGAAAAATAATAGTTACTTCTAACATACACCAAAACACATTTCACACTCACTTAACTCATTCAAAGCCAAATACATTTTGTTGTTGTTGTTCTTTTATGCAAGAGCATATAGAAGGCTTTGATGCAGCTTCTGATATGAAGAGGTGGCTTAAAGCAATGGTAGTTATTGCAAAAAAACGACCAGCATAGCATAAGAGATCAGCCAGGATCATGTTGCAATAAGCTGTTTTTTTGCATGTGAATGAATATTGATGAAACTTAACTGTATTCTAATGCTAATTGCTGCAAAATGGAAACAGATACAAATATATTTTTTTTTCCTGATGAAAGAAGAGATACTAATCTTTCTTTTGGTAGGTTCCATGTTTTTATAGCAATCGAACGCAATATACTGTGTGCCTTGCAAAATCAGTCAAAATCCAACATCTTCTGGTTCGATTCCAGAAGATGCTGGAATCGAACCAGAAGAAAGATCAGCACATGCGTGAAGATGAACTGATTGACCTTCCAAAGAGCGCTCACAGGATTATTATGTGAGCGTTTCCTTAATGAGCGTGGGAAGTTTTCTGGTATGACAACTTGTTTGGGTGTGACTGAGAGGTTATTTGTTGTGTGTGAGATGTTTTTGGTTAGTGTGAGAGTTTTACTGTGAATATGTGAGATGTTTTTTGCAAAAGTGAAAATTTTTATGTGAGATGCTTTTGGGTTAATGTGAGATGTTTTTTGTCAAGTGAGAGATGTTTTTGGTGTGTCTAAAACAGTTTGTGGTGTGTCTTTTTTTGTATGTGTTTTTTTTCACTCACAAAAAAAAGACTCAAACTTACACACACACCAAAAACTCTCTCACTTGACAAAAAAACAAAACAAAACGCCTCACACTTACCTAAGGGCATCTGAGATAAAATAAACTTTGCACTTTTGCAAAAAACTCTCATGTTCACCCCCCCAAAACATCACTCACACTAAAACTCTTGACACTCACATAAACACATCTCAAGAAAAGACATCTCACAAGAAAATAACAGCGTAAAACCATGCACCTAAATATGTCTCATACTGTCACACACAAACCATAAAACTCACTCACATAAAACAAAACCTCATATGTACCAAAAACTTATACACAGACGAGCCTCTCAAACTCCCCACAAAAACTCTCACAAGCAAAAAAAAAATAAAAAAAAATAAAAACATCTTACACGTAACCAAAAATGTCTCACGTGACCTCTCACACAGCAAACTCATATTGTGTCATTATGGTGTAAGGAGCCTTGAAATAATCTGAATATCATTATCTTCTCTTAGGGACACTCAATGTGAAGTTATTTGATAAACAAGGTTATGAAAAGTTGCTGTGGACCCGCAGTGGAGCTCATGGCAACATGTGGCATGAAGCACACTGCCCGGTGCCACACCAGTTCACAACATACCAGGTATGCTGCAACACCCACATCTACGTACAAAAATGATTACTTACGAATCGCTTTCTCGAATATTTACTCCACCCACAGCTGATGTTTGAAGCTGTACGCTCCGGTTTTGACGGCCAGGTGGCCATTGATGACGTGGCGCTGGTGGACAGTCCTTGTTCTGTGCAGAGGATGTGTTCGTTTGAGGATCATGAATGCGGCTACAGAAGTTCTGGTCAGGTTCATTGGGTTCGTAGAAACGGACACAGTGCAACAATGAAGGAACCCAAAACCGATCACACTCTGGAGACAGAACTGGGTAATAAAAAGTTGATTTTTTTGTATTTATAATGCAATGAATGAATGACATCTAATGAAGAATTGAACAATTAACAATGTTTTACGTTTTGCACATATCTTCTGTGTGTATGTTAGGTTTCTACATGATGGTTAAAACTGGAGGAAGCGACCTTCCCGCTGGTGCTACCGCAACCCTCACATCGCCTGTTCACCAGGGAACTACCAGAACTGAGTGTCTGAATTTTTGGTATCACATGGGAAGTGAGAATCCCGGTGAGTCTGACAAAAGCAATAAAAACTTTGCACGCAATCTAACGTAAATGTGAATCGATTGCAGGTTCTTTGTCAGTGTATATGAAGCCAGTGGAAGGCGTGAGGGTCAAGATCTTTACGGACAGTCTGAACCAGGGCGATGTCTGGCGTCATGGTCATGGCAACATCTCCAGCAACATGATGGACTGGCAGGTACGATGTAGTGTCAGTTAAATACTGGGAAATGTATGTATTTTAAATATTGGCATGCATTTCAATTTCTAAAAGAAGACGCATGCAGAATGTATCATATCACCACCCAACGTAAAATATTTTCTTGTGATGGGCTAGAACCAATATCAGGTATTGTTATCTTGCTGATACCAGACCTTATTTCAAGGTATCAGTACTCATGACAGCAGCCCATACCAGGCTGTTTTACCATCAGCAACTAGAAATTAGAAGAATAGAAAACTGGCACTCATTTTATACAACTTTAACTCATTCACTGCCTTTAAGAAGTATATGTGTCAATTATATATATATTTTTTGAGTGGGTGATTTGTTCCACTGTAAATGTCAAACTTGGAAACAACTTTACTGATGCCCAACCACCGGTAGATGACATAATTGCCCCATTTTATACGAAATAAACACAGTTTCAGAGTCCATGAGAAATGGCTGTATTTTGGCAAACCTACATTTTTCTACTGGCAAATACAAAAGAACGGGATGAGGCAAAATGTAGGGAGTCTATTCTGTTATTTGGTAGATTCAGTTTATATATAATTATTGAACGTAATATCGCGTTGGTATTGAAAATGTTGAAATTTTCTAAAATGGCTTGCAGTGAGGGCGGCACGATGGATGACTGGTTAGCACGTCCGCCTCCCAGTTCTGAGGACTCGGGTTCGAGTCCAGGCTCCGGCCTTCCTGGGGGGAGTTTGCATGTTCTCCCCGTGCCTGTGTGGGTCTTCTTCGGGTACTCCAGTCTCCTCCCACATTCCAAATACATGCATGGCAGGTTGATTGGGCGCTCCGAATTGTCCCTAGGTGTGATTGTGTGTGCGCTTGGTTGTTCGTCTCTGTGTGCCCTGCGATTGGCTGGCAACCAGTCCAGGGTGTCCCCTGCCTACTGCCCAGAGCCAGCTGAGATAGGCTCCAGCACTCCCTGCAACCCTTGTGAGGAATAAGCAGTCAAGAAAATGGATGGACGGATGGATGGGCTTGCAGTGAATGAGTAAGGAAAAATGTAGGTCTTTTTTGTCATTGTTTTATTTTGTGAATTCTTATGTATCAATAGTACTAGTGGTAACTGTATCCGTGACTATTCAAGAGTTGAGTTCTTGTACTGGTATTGGTCAAAAAAAAAAAAAAAAAGTGGTATCAAACATCCCTAGTTTTCCCCATAAATGTTCATTTTTAAAAGCATGTCGCAGGTGTCAGGCCGAAACCTCATATGTAACAATTTGGTAAATTTCACATGTTGTGTGTGGGTGTCATTTTTACTAATTATCGGCTTAACCAAAGTATTGAAAATGTCTTGCTCTCTTTGATAACACAAAACAAACAGTCCTGGTTTGAATGCTGTGTAATGCTATATTAAAAATATAATCCAATGTAAGTTTATAGCTATAATTTTGTCATTCATAATTATTTTTCCATTATTATTATTATTTGCAATTATTTACATTGCAGTTGTAAAATGCAGTTTCAAGACAGGAAAAAGGGGACCTTTTGTACACAGTCTGTAAATGAATTTAAAAATTAAAAAACCCCTAGAGTACTGGAAATAACATCCCCTAAAAGCAAAACCTTAAAATGTATTATGTTCTCAACACGGTATTCTGATCAATATTGTGTTTGCTGAATATGAATTAAGCAGCAAAATTTACCTGTATTATTCATCTCAGAGAGCGGCCATTTTGCCACTTGGTGTCAATCACAGTTGCTCAGGTAACGGCCAATCACGGATCGGCTTGCAAGCATTTCAAACTCAGAAAACAGGTCCATTGCCGCCGCTCCCTATACGCAGCGTGCCCAGACCAATGTCTCTCTGGTACTTTGCTCAAACTTGAAATGTTAAGGAGATCATATTTATGATATAAGGGAGGCTGATGCGTTGATTTATTTATTTTTCTTCTTCAGCTGCAGTTTGAGGTGATAGGAAGAGGCGGCAAAGACACTCATTTTGCGATTGATGATATTTTCCTTTCTGCTCATCCATGTGAAAATCAAGGTTTGTGAGTTCAAGAACAATTTCATCAATCTACTTGTATTTATTTATTTATTTTTTTAGTTTTAATTTTCAGTTCAGCGAAATTGTTGATCTATGCCGTCTGTTTTGCATGCTACAAACTGGTGTTTGTGTTGGACATTTTCATAGGTTCAAAGTGCAGTCTTGAGAAGGGAATGTGTACATGGAGTAACACTCAAAACATCAAGTGGGACGAACTGGATTGGGAGTTGACGAGTCACGAAAAAGAGAAGCACTACCTTACCCCCTCGGAAGACCACACCCTCGGAACAGAGAAAGGTCAACACCAGAACCAAATCGCTCCAAATCAGAGGAATGCCAAGCGACAGGGTGACCATCTTCCCTCATTTCCTTTTGCCAGGCCACTTCCTGTTCATTCCAAGTAGCAACCGGACAGCGGCCAATCAGAAAGCTCACCTGCTGAGCCCTCACCTACCACCCACAAAAGGCACTTGCCTTAAATTCTGGGCGTACAAACCACATTCATGTAAGAGTCTAGTATCCATACATTTTTTTTTTAGCTGATTTGAACAGAATTAGCATGTAGCAATGTTTCATTATTCTGCATCTTGTAGCGGACAGCCAGCTGAAGGTGTGGACATTGTCCAAAGGTCTTCTCAATGAGCAGCAGGAAGTCAAAGAGCTCGGGGGCCCATGGAGACGCTTTGACATCGACATTGTGTCCAATGAAGAATACCAGGTTCGACTCTCAAGTAATTTAAATTCATTCATCCCTGTTGCGACAACTGACTGCCCTCCATTTTGTTTTTGTTGCCAGATTGTGTTTGAGGGAATCAAAGGTGCCTCTGGGTTCTTGGCCCTCGATGATATTGAGTATACCATCGGGGTCAATTGTGCTAAAAAAGTCACTGATGGAGCCACAAGTAAGGAAAGACATTTTTTTTTGTTGTGCTGAGTGTGCATTTAAAATCCTCATTCCGTTTCCTTTGCAGCCTCAACTAAACCTAATGCAGGAGGGATTGCAGCATCAGTCATTGTGGTCCTGCTGCTGACTGGCACATTGATTGCGCTCTTCATTTACTACCTGCGGACCCACATGAGGGTCAGGGCTTTGACCGAACCATCGCCGTCATCAACTCCCGAAGCCCCAACTGGTTTCAGTAATAACACCTATGAAGCGGATCTCACGGCAAGTTCATCTCATTAAACGCTGTGGTCGAACCTCAATCCATCGACCCGTCCTCCATCTATTACCTTGGAGTAATACAAGGGTGTCAAACGTATGGTGTATGGGCCAGAACCGGCCCGCCAGGGGGCCCAAGCTGCAGTTTGCCACTCAAATTAACAAATTAATTTGTGTCCACTGGAATGTGCACTGACAATCCATTAAATGACATTCTGGAATGTGGCTGTTGGGATTTGATGCAAAAATTAACACTAATTTTTGTTAAGAAATTTCATATAACTCCAAAATAAGAAAATAACAATAATAATAATAAAACTAGAATAATTTAAGAATTTATCTGTAATTATTTGCACAAAAAAAAGTAAATATTTTGCCCTCCTTTTATTTACTGTATAGCTTATTAGGGCAGAGACATTCTGGTCCGACCCATAGAGATGTCCGATACTTGAGATTTAGGTATCGATCGATACCAATTCAATACTGGTGCCAATGTCGCCGATACCGATACCAAGTACTTTTAGGTTAATAAAATATAGTATTTTAAATCACCCCCCTCCCTTTTTTTTTTTTTTTTTTCAAAATTAGACTTTCTTATTCGGTTCTTAAACATGCCATAATATAATATCCTCAAT
This sequence comes from Festucalex cinctus, assembly GCF_051991245.1. Taxonomy (NCBI): domain Eukaryota; kingdom Metazoa; phylum Chordata; class Actinopteri; order Syngnathiformes; family Syngnathidae; genus Festucalex; species Festucalex cinctus. The sequence continues at coordinate 11,876,185 of NC_135425.1, read as the reverse complement.
GGAAACACACCTGGGCTGTTGATTAAATTTGCAAAGCATTAATAATCTTTATACCCACTCTTCTTCATTCAAAGTAACATTAGCCACCGAAATTCCTCTAGTCTTGTCACATTACATAAACGATACTTACATGTTGTGCTACACAAATACTTAGCTCAACTAGTAGTTGTAAAAGTTCAAACGAAGCATAGTATGACTCATTGTCATATTATGTCATTCACAGTAAAAATAATTAATTGTTACCGCCAGTGCCGCCCACCGCTGAGATTGGCAGGCCGGCACATGCACGTGTGCTACAAAGAAAGGGACCGCAAGGTACCCATGAGAAACCAAAATAAATCAATCAATCTAAAATATCGATAGTAGCGCTCTGGTATCGCTCCGATACCGATAGTCACGTTAGTATCACTATTATCGAGACTTGCACAGGCCTAGGCAACCCATATGAGATCTAATTTGGGTGTGAGCGGCCCCTGAATTCAAATGAGTTTAACACCCCTGGATTAATAATACATTAATAATGTTCTCCGTGCGAACAGGAAGACCACATGAGAGTTCCACCAGCACAAACTCCCCCCATGGCAGTTGGGTTCGACAATGTCTCTGTAAGTGTCGAAAGCTAAAGCTAGCATTTTTACGAAGGGTAAGCTCATAAATCGATACGGGGATATATCGTTGCGGGGCTATTTGAGTATAACAGTACAGTTTTCATTTCATTAAAATGCACATAAAGTAATCTTCAATATGAGGTTGTTGATGGCCTGTATCTGGATATACAGTACGATTATACGTGTATCGCGATACGTTTCATATCGTGACCCCTGTATCATGATACGGGCCTATGAGTGTTAAAAAAAATTTATTCGGCAATATATCGCGATACTACATCGCGCAATTCTCGTATCGATTCAATAGGAGGCTGAATCGATTTTTAAACTTCCATTTTTAATGGAAAAATATTCAACAAAACGTCTAAATTTCACACCTTAAGCATGGAAGAATGTTATATGAACGGAACATTGAGCCTTAATATTTTATTTTAATGCTGTTCAAACATGAAACAGGTTACAACCTGTATAAAACTGAAGTTTCAGATAAATAAATAATACATTTTCATACAAATCTTACACTCTTCAAGTTTACTGATTAGTATTTTCTAAATTTTAATGAAAAAAATCTCAACAATCGACTTATAAATTCGTATCGGGATTAATCGGTTTCGAATCGAATCTTGACCTGTGAATCGTGATACGAATCGAATCGTCAGGTACTAGGCAATTCACACCCCTATTGTATCGTGAGGTTGTTAGCAATGCCCAGCCCTACTTTTTTACGGTTCAATATATGGACTGCTCACCTCTACACAATATTGTCTCTGCAGGTCTCTGCTGATGTCAGAGCGAGGGAGGTGGCGTGAGACCGGAGGAAAGTCGGTCCCGCTACCAATCGGTGGCTTTGTGAAATTTAGGTGACATCACAGCAGAAGAACTGTTTGTGTCGACCTTGCATCACACACACATACAAATACTTACACTAATCATGGTATAATCACCACATACTATTCATTTAAATTTGGCAATGGCCTCAAGGCTGTGCAGCTCATTGCCGATGGGCCGACAGAGGCGGAGGTCCAAGTAAGAGAATTTGTTTCATGGGTGGAATCTGTCTCTGCTTGTCTAAGCCTGAGCATTCCCCGAGATGACAGAAGACGTGAAGTAAGTTGCCCACATCCAGTTTGAAAGACAAGAATTCATGAAGAGGTGTTGTCCAACAGTAGTATGGATCATAAGGACAAAGGTTTACAAGGACACTTCTAAACTGATAGAGTGCCCTGCCGGGAATGAGGAAGGAGGAATCATTGTCAAGATAAGAAAGGTCAACAGCTTTTGGAAGGATATTTTACATGCTTGAACATGTTTAACTTTAATGACATTATTAAATTGATGAGCATTGAAATGGTTCTATCTGTGTCTTTTTTTTCTTTTAATACATACTGTACCTGTGAAAATAATAATAATAATAATAAATGTTAAGTGTTTTCATTTGAATTCAATTGTATTTGAATATAAACTTAATACAACCAGCGTATACCAATTCTAAGTTATGTATACAAGGTGAGTCAGATATGTTTATGATATAAGTTTCCTTTGGGTCACTGCTTGACAAAGGATATCCTAATCAGATTGGATTCATCTTTATCAATATCAAACCCAAATTCCAATTCAGTCCATGGCAAAAAAAAAAGAATTTCTTCAATGCCTTTTGAATAAAGTGTTACTAACTACTGTATCATATGGCCACTCTATGGATACTTTATATACAATTATGTTCAACTTCATCACCCTGATATAACATGTAACATGCTCAGTAGAGATAGACCAATATGTTTCTTTTTTTTTTTCAGGGCCGATACCAGTTATTACTAGTCAAGGAGGCCGGTAACCGATATTTGGAGCCAATATTATTTTTTTCCTATTCTTTGTCGTAATGTCTTAAAGCATGTTTATTGAAAAAAATTCCAGACTTTTCCAAATGTATAATTTTCTTTTCCATCTTGGACAATAGACTCATTTTAAATTTCTAACAAAATGTTCAGGGAGCTCCCAAGGTTATCAGTATACGTCTTAAAAGTGAAATGGCAACTTAAGTAAATACCATAAATCTCCATAGTTTTCTACAGTAAATTTTTCCAAAATTTTAAAATATCTGAAATCTTAAACTTTAAAATTTCTTTGTTTTAATGTCGAACAAAAACAAACGGTTCAGAAGATTCCCAAGGTCAGCAGAATCTCTCATAAAGTTAACTGAAAATTTAAATAAATTGTTCCCTGGGATTAAAATGCTTTTAGATTTATCTTATATGAGCTGGCAGATCTTTTTTTTTAAAGGTTGATACCGATATTCATCAAAAAGGCCAGTATCAGCGCAGATAAACAACTAGCCCGAAAGCTTAGTCTAAAAAAATCTGTTTCTTTCAAGAAGGGAATGACATCATCCTGTCCCTAGCAACCATCTGGGCTCAGTAACTCTCATTCAGATGAAATACATTCATTTCAAGGATGCCCGTTGTCATGGTTGCATGGAGAGTGTGGGACCACATCTGCAGCCATTTGTGTCTGGTGACATGAAGGACCAAAGAGCCGGAGTCGTCAAGGGACACAAAAATAGTGCAGCGTTATAGTTTCTTAAGGAGTGTTTTGTTCATGTTTCAATTCACTTGAATGGATCCATCTGTGCTCATCTTCTGGCTGTATGTGATGATCGCACATGAGCTGCTCTGTGGATGGATGAATTACCGGAGACGGAGTGTCAAGCTCTGCAATCAGGCTGGACCTCAGCTACACCCGAGGTGTGTCTATGTGTGTGTATTATTTGCTTTAGTCAAAGTTATTCCTTTCCAGTTCAGCATTGGGGGCATTTACGTTGACAACACAGCATCGGGAGAAACGGGGAGCTCTGCATGATTTATTACAAGACAGCCACTTTACCTGTGAGGTATCGCAAACTCAAAAACACACTCACGCAGAGCTGAACTAAGAACCTTGTAACACCAGCATGACTTCAAATGACAGCGCTACACCGGGCCTTAGGTGGTGTGAGACATCACTGCACTACAGAATGTTACATTTGTTTTGTGTGTTTCCTCATAGTGGCCAGGGGCGTCAAGGATCATGGTGGAGAGGCAACCACTCATTCAGCAGTACCAGACGAGGCAGGTGCCTGAGCAAGTCCCGACGCATTATTCGAAAAACCTAAAGAAAACAATCATGGGCGAACATTTTTAAAGGCCTACATACAGCAAACAACAAGGGTCCAGTTGCCTCGATGCAACACATCAACACTCAACCATGACCTCAATGACTGAAAATCTCCAGTTTTTATGTTTTAGCAAACATGTAGGTATTGATTGATTGGTGGATTCTTTTTTTCTTTGTGGAGCAGTTTTGCTAATCAATGACTTAATCTGATGAGCAACATTGTAATTATGTGAAACTTTTTAATCCCAGGTGTCACGTGCTGGCGGGGCGAAAGGACCCAAATGCAGGCGAATCAGGGCACGAGGGCAGAGGAGTCAAGGAGGGTTTTTATTAATGAAACCAAAGCAGGAGGCAAATTAGGAACTGATCAAAACATAAATAAACTCCAAACAAGGGAAACTAGGGCAGAGCACAGGACAGGAGAACGGCAGTAATTCACGGAGGAAAACAACAACAATGAACCAACAAGAACTGAACCGAAAACAGGTGACTAAATACACACACTAATTGACAATGACTAGACACAGCTGGGCAAGACACAAGTGGCAGGGGAAGCTGATTGGTAGATACACTGGGAAGGGAAGACACACCGGTGGCCAAGGTTAACAATAACGAGACCAGGGGAGACAAACCGGAAAGCAGAAACAGAAATGTAGGAACATGTCAAACTAAAAACTAGAACCCCAACCCAAACCATGACACCAGGGGCCTAAAACAATAAAAATATAACAAATTAATAATTGGCCTCCTTTTTAAAATAACCAACCATTTTTATTTCTTAAATTCTCACTGTGGAGCAGCAAACCGTACTTTATTGTAGCAGGATATCATCTACTGTAATGTAATGTAATTTTGAGAGCATTTTATGTTGTGCAGACCCCGGAAGTCAAAATCTAAACTTAGGACTCTGTTCAGAAAACAAACAAATAGCATTGCTGTTATTATATATTTTATTCTATAATAACATACATTTGACCTAATAGGCCACTCCTCCTGTCTGAAGTATGGCGTGGCATGATCAGTTCTGTGTAGCAAGTTGATTTTCTCACCAAAGTCCAGACACTTATTTGCCTGCTATTTCGCTATTCCAAATTGGATGTTCTACGCTTACGCATGGTTCCACCCAGGGGACTGTGAAAGAGGGTTGAGCACTTAATTTCAGTGTTAAATATGCTAGCCGCGTCAGTCTTATGCCGAGCTGAAACTACACGACATTTTGTCTTGTCTCATTTTGTCAGATTACCCGATAAATTCGCTCTGTGTCGTGGACCGGATGTGGTGTCACACTACAAGTCTGAAACCAACAAGATCCCACCCGACCATCTCATGCTGTGATGCTTTGAGCACGTGTCAGCACTGGTTTTCGGGGAGGCAGGACTAAAAAAAAAAAAAAAAAAAGAAGAAGAAGAAGAAGAGGCAGAGCAGGGACTGTTTGTTTGAATGGAGCAAATGACAAGTGTGGCCATATACAGTCGCTGGAACTCGCAAAATAAAGTGAAAGGCATCGCACGTAGGCTGTCAAAGCAGCTCTAGAGGAATGGAGGCATTGGCTGGAGGGTGGCGAAACTCCCGTTGTTGTCTGGACGGAGCATAAGAACCTTAAATACCTCCACCAAGCCAAAACGAAAACTCACCAAGCTCGCTGGTCCATGTTTTTTTTGTAATCGTTTCTCCTTCATACTGACTTACAGACCAGGATGAAACAGGCAGCATGATGGGAGGAAACCATAATGAATCGACACAGACAGAGAGGAGACAAGAGACTAAATACACATACCCGAGTTGACACAATTAGACACAGCTGGGCAAGACACAAGTGGCAGAAGCTGCTGATTGGTTGACACATGAGGAAGGGCAGGCAAACACAAGTCGACCTGACAATGCTTGACAAGACTAGGGGGGCACACAAGGACAACCACACAAAACACAGATCATGACTGAAACTAAGAAAAACACAAGGATAAAATCAAACAAAACCCAAATGAACCCTAAATGATGACATAATAAAAATAAATAAAAAACAAAACCCAACCCAAGCCATGACATTGGGCTGTTGAGACGAATAGGTTTTGTCACAATGCCTGTGTTCTATTATGCATTTTTGCATTCTTTTCGCTCATAGAAAACATAGCATTCAGACATTCACTTACCACAAGGGACAACAGTTCCTGCATGATAATTAATTTCCTTGCTTTGACAGGGAGTGTCTCTTACAGTTAATATATGCATGACTTACCTTCTGCATAATTATGTCAGATGTTTGTCTTCATTCAGTTCACATCATAGTTGAGCAGTGACATAATGGTAATATGAAATGGTACCCGGGGCATGAGGGTTTGAATATTTCTACATCATGTGATGCCAAAAAGGATGAAAAAGGGGAGAAAAGTAATGACGAACCTGAGGGAATGTACACAGAGAAACGGAGCAAATTTAATTTTTAACTCTTTGACTGCCAAACGTTATCCAAAAAACCCCCAACGGTGCCAGCCAATTTGGAGCATTTTCACTCATCTTTCAAAGCAAACAGAATATTGTGCGGTATGACGACATATATATGGTGGCTACCATATCAAAGATTGGATTCCATTCTTTCATGAGAAAAAAAAAGTATGTTTCTACCTTATTCCGTTCTTTAGTTATCACCATTTGAAATTAGGTCATTTGAGTGACATAAGAGAAAAACAAGCTTTTTGTGAAAAGATACATTTTTTTGCACAACAGTGACTTTGACACTAATATTTTTTGCTTAGTGACAAGGTAGTGCTGCACAAGACGTTGCGCTGCCCGTTCAGAGAGAGAGAGAGAGAGAGAGAGAGAGAGAGAGAGAAAAGTAATAAACGTAAATTAACGTTTTTGGCGGCATTCATTAGGATTTTGAATACGTCATTAACCGTTTTTGGCGGTCAACGAGTTAAGAAGCCCCAGTTCTCTCGTGGCAGTGTGCTAGCACCACCACCGACAATCTAAAAACCGCAGACCAGAGCCATTTTCTTTGACTTAGGTAATCGTCTGAGTTTCATTCCGAAGCATAACTTCTATCTACCTTGTCATCTGTCTACATGAATGTCTCCTTTCATAGTGTTTTTTAATTCCCCACCATCTTAGAGTTTAGATTTTACATCACATTGGCTTTTTATATCGGCTCCATTTCTGTGTGGACATGGCCTAATTGCCCATGACTTACAACGTTGGATTAGGTTATAAAATCACGTTGCAAGAACAGGTGCAGAATGCATCATTGAATTGTGGAGCATCAAGTTCAAGAACATTATTTACTGCCAAGTAACAAAGCCTGGGGCAAATGTTTCGTGCATAAACAGTAGCGCATGGTGTACCTTTTGTCACTTAATTGCTTCTCACCCTCAGTCAACTCGAGTAGGCTGCAATTACACGCAACTTTAACGAGTACAAGTGATAAGCAAAATAGATAAACATGTTCAACCAGTCCTGCATGAATCAGTAAGACGTCTGCTTACTAATATATAACACACATATAGCATCAATAAAACAAACAAACCTGGCGAAGTTTGTTAACAGTATGTAAAAGTGCTTACATGTAATTCTGTGACACTTTCTCGCACTTTGTGTTTGAAGTCATCATCATCCTGTGATGGAGTCTCTATGATCCGCTCGTGATTCACAAGAGCACTTTGTATTTTGTGTTGTTTTCCGCTCTTGTGGATTAACATGCTGCTGAGGCCTGTGAAGTGAAGTTGCTGATATCTTAATCTGGTTCTTGCATGAGTTGTTGGTTTTCCATCATCATACTTAATTTAACTGAGGTCACTGAGCTGCAAACCTTGACTCATCTTAACAACTCATTGTCACCCACTACTAGCAGCAGGCACTATTTTAATGAGTGGTTGTTATGTTTGTCATGAAAGTTTATGTTCACCTCAGCTAAGCCTGTGCATTGTACTGAATAATTAGTTTATTTTCACATGCCTATATTGAAGTTTTTATGTTTTTCTTTTACTAACAGCTGGAAATTGAAATTTACTGAATTGCTTGGTTTGTCTTTGGATTTTATCACATTGTCTTGATGTAATTCAATAAATTCTAATTCAATATCTTAAAATGTATGTTGTAATAATTCCAAAATGTTGTATAATTCCTAATTACAAGTACAATAAAATAACAGAACTGTGGGAATCTCATAGTTCATGCAGACACATTTTGAGGCAGTCTGTCTGTGACGTCACATTCTACGTTAGACTACACTTGACTGCTAATTATTTGCATGCAGTTAAATACCGTAAACAGGTTTTGCCCTGTGCTGATTGAGAGCTGCCTGTAGACAACTGAAGTCACCTACGATAAAGTAAGTTGTGTGCTTTATATGGAATACCTGCTGTATGACTGGAGAATGCAATGAATGCAATTTCTAAGATTTTTTATTTCCTATTGAATTAAAACTAAAGGCATGTCAGGAGGCTGTAACAATAATCACACTATTCTTGCTCGAGGAATTATAATGAGTATAAGTATCTAAATATTAGCAAGATTGACAAGAATCATACGATATAACCGCAAAACTTGAACATCTTCAATAAACAACTATATTTTTTCTGTTGAGTTGATGATCTGACAAATGTAATACAGGAAAGATGACTGAAAATGACATTGCCACACACCGAACCACCAGACATCGCCCAAAGGCAATACAAGAAAAAAAAAAAAAAAAAGTGTTACACATGATTAAAAAGGTGTGGTTACGTGAGTCATTAACATTATGAGTTCTTTGTGCTCTTTAATAAAATTATGTATTAAAATTATGTAATTACAATAAGTTATGAAATGCCATTTCAGGATAGAGACTTCTAGGTAAAAATGGCATCAACATCGATCAGCTCTTCCTTTAACAAGGTTGTGCGCGAGCATTACATGACGCTGCCACAAGGGGACAAATGTCAGGTGACTTACATCTGGATTGATGGAACTGGAGAGGGGCTTCGCAACAAAACCCGGACCCTGGATGCTGAACCAAAAAGTATACAAGGTAAATATACTGTTTTAATGATCGCCTACTTCACAACCGCCCCTGATATAAGGACATTATAAACGTTGAGGTTAATGCTGTAATTTGAACACAGTGGTTCTTAAACCTTGTTTGGAGATACAAAACCCCGTCAGTTTCCTAGCCTCATTCATCAAACCATTCAAATTCAGCACGTAGGAATTGGATTTGGTGAATAAAATGAACAGGGCGAGTGCTCCTTTTGTTTTGTTAGAAGCTAGTTGTGCTGGACTAGAAGCGCTCAACAAATCATGCAGTTAAGGCGCTGAGTCCCATCACGTAATTCAACTCTATATTTATAGAGGACTTTAAAACCATCTGTCGCTGTTTTCTTACTCTGATTGAAGTGTCGATCTGATTACTGGTAGATATTCCTGAATGGAACTTTGATGGGTCAAGCACATATCAGTCCGAAGGCTCCAACAGCGACATGTACCTGGTCCCAGTGCGGATGTTCAGAGATCCGTTCACTCTTGACCCCAACAAACTAGTCCTCTGTGAAGTTTTCAAGTACAACCGCCTTCCTGCAGGTACCCCCTCTACTTTCTTTCTTGACGTATTTTATTCTCCAATCTGAGACAGGAAATTTGCAACTGTTTTTGTGTGATGTGTTTAGAAACAAACCATCGCGTAAGCTGCAACAAAGTCATGGACCAGGTTAAAGAGCACCAGATATGGTTTGGCATTGAGCAGGAGTACACACTCATGGGAAATGATGGACGTCCATTTGGTTGGCCAAAAAATGGATTCCCTGCACCCCAAGGTCAGTATGTTGACAGTGGACAGCATTGCAGTACAATTATTGACCTGGCAAAAGTTGCCCACTCTTTCTGTAAATACACTATGGAACATTGAGTACGACTGTACTTCACCATCTCCATAAAAGTCAGAAATGTGAACAACTACACTACAAGGCCAATCTGGTATGCGCACGCCAATCTCATCTCTCGGAGCCCAGCGAGTCAATTTGCTTCCGCAATGTTAAGAGCGTCGTGTGCTACTACCTCCCTGATTTTGATGCGAATAAAGATGCCACTACAATTGGTCGGGAGTCAGCTACATTCCATCCCATAATGGCAAACAATGTCGCACATTGGCTTAAAGGTCAAATTTCAAACATTTCCATGTTAATCTTGAAAGCACCTTTACGAAGCACAATTACTACGTGACCAGTGGATATGAAAAGTCAATCTAGGTCGGGCGGGATTGGCGACCCAGCGATGGATAGCCAACTCTCCGGATTCAAGCTAGGCTAAGTACCGGGGACCCTTCAAAGGGCAACCGATGCAGAGTCCCGGCAGGACTGGTAATAACTTATTATTAGGGATGTTCGATACCACTTTTTTTTCAGACCGATACCGATACTCAGACCATCAGTTCTCACCGATACCAACCGCCGATACCAGTAGTACATTTTAACAAATAAAATCACTAAAAGATATTTTTAAACAAATATATTTCCTTTAATTTTGACCAAAAAAAACAGCACAGTCACTCTTCAATAGTCTTAACACTCAAAATAAAACACAAAAATGCTATTTTAGTTTAAGATTCACAATTTTGAAGTATTTCCAAACCGGTGAAGTTTTGGTGAAAAACTGCTGCAAGCTAGCGCCAGTTACAGGCAAGGAGGACTCACTTAACGTCTTCCCCCTCTGCCATCGGTCGCTCGTACTCGTCTGCGTCACGAGTACTCGAGTACTTGAAAAAAGGCCTGTATCGGCCCATACCGCTATTTCCTTGTTGACGGCATTCAGGCAATAGCCAAGGGAAAATGTGTGGGAAAATTAAGTCACACTCTGTGCCACAACGTAACTCCACATTTAATAAAAAGTTATAAAAAAAATAACCATATATTTATCAGAGTCCTTATTGGGAGACAATGTCCGATTCCGATCGAGTTAGCAACCACGTGATGTGATCATGTGATTCAATCTGGACATTCATAGTCCTTAGTGTTATAGTAACATATTAAGAATATAATGTATAATACTAATACTGAGCTGTAATAGTGTGCAGCAGCAGTGACAGGTTAGGAGCATCCCCAACCAAAAAGAGAAACCACCCAGGCAAATGTGACAATCACACAAACTTGGTTAGGTTACCCCGGTCTTAGTAGTGGAGCACAGCATGTGAAAAAGGGGAAGGTGAGCTCACGAGCCATGTCACCTTCTCCTAGCAAGCTTCTGGTGTTTGGTGTCCTAGTCAAGGCAGGGCAATAAGAGAGTATTCAGAATGCATCTCTTCAACAACTAGTGGCCAGGTTGTGGCTCTCCAGTTGTGAAGCACCTTGTATCGTTCCGGTAATCTCAAGGGCGATGTAGACATTAAACAACTTATTGTTTGACTTTTTTCAAGGTCCCTACTACTGTGGAGTGGGCTCAGACAAATCTATTGGACGGGACATTGTGGAGTGTCACTACAAGGCATGTCTCTATGCTGGGATCAAGATCTTTGGAACAAATGCTGAGGTTTTGCCATCTCAGGCAAGTATGGAAAGGAAACATAATTTACATCGCCATGGTAATTGTTCCTCTAGGAAATGGTCTTATTATACATCCCTGGAAATCCTCTTAGTTAACACATTCACTGCCATAGATGGCTTTAGACGTCAAAGATTCTTTTTTTTTTCCTGCACACGCAATAAAACAATGTGTAAAAAAGCTTTTTCGTTCTGCATCAACTTGGTATTAAAGCAACAACAGTAAATTGCAGCGTTTACTACACATAGTTAAAAAAAAAAACCAAAAAAAAAAAACCTTTTGTGTCGTCTCCCAGAATATTCAAAACATGCGGACATCCAACTTTAACACATTCACTGCCATAGACGGTTTTAGACGTCAAAGATTTTTTTTTGTCCTGGACTGGCAGTGAATTAGTTAATTACATTTTGTCATTGTCTTGATTTCAAATTTCAGTGGGAGTTCCAGGTAGGTCCCTGCGAAGGTATTGAGATGGGCGATCAACTGTGGGTTGCACGCTTCCTGTTGCACCGTGTATGCGAAGATTTTGGGGTGATTGCAACACTGGACCCCAAACCTGTGACGGGTAACTGGAATAGTTCTGGTGGCCACACAAATGTCAGCACCAAGAAGATGAGGGAAGAAGGAGGACTGCTGTGAGTAAACAGTTCTCCCAAAAATGTGCAGTGGGGGTAATTTGTAACACTTGTAACTTTCTATAGTTCTTGTATTTCCTCAAACAGTAATGGAGCTACTCAACTGCAAAAGGGGACCAAGCTGGGGAAGGAGCATTTATTTGGGGACAAGTCATTTGTTAAAGTGGATGATACACAACATCATTAGAGTGGAGGTCACTATTTGAGGAAATATGGTATAAGTTTATCTTGACACAGGAAAGAAGACCTTGCAGACCTTTTCGTAGACTTTGCGCCGGTAGAATTAGCTGTAACGGGCGTTTTGCGCCGTTTTGCAACTTCCGTTTTCCAGGCCAATCGGAACAGCCTCCCTCATTTGCAGAGGGAGGAGGGCTCGGAGCGCAGTCAACCCGAGTACACCAGGCTTTACATTGTGGAAACAGAAACTGATAATGTGATGTGGGCACCCACGATGCGTTGTTGTTAAGCATTTTATCTACTGTATACCAGTGATGCCCAAGTCCGGTCCTCGATTTCCCCTATCCAGCCTGTTTTCCATGACTCCCTAATTCAGCACAGCTGAATCTAATGACAGCTAATCAGCAAGCTTGGCAGAAGCCTGATAACGATCCTGATCACGAATCAGGTGTGTTAGTGGCGAGAAACATGGAAAAAAGGCTGGATAGGGGCTCTCGAGGACCGAACTTGGGCACCCCTGCTACCATATGCATTTCATCTGGTGAATCTACTTGTTAAATATATCGAACAAGTAATGACCCATTGACTTATGTACTTTTTGATGACAGATATATTGAGCAGGCCATCGAGAAGCTGAGCAAAAGACACATGGAGCATATTAAAGTGTACGACGCACACGGTGGTCAGGACAACGTAAGACGTCTCATTGGACGTCTTGAGACCTCCAGCCTGAATGAATTCTCTTCTGGAACTGCAAACAGAGACGCCAGCATCCGCATTCCTCGTCACGTGGGTCAACAAAAGAAAGGCTACTTTGAGGACCGTCGCCCTGCAGCCAACTGTGACCCGTACCTTGTGACCAAGGCTATCGCTAGCACCTGCCTGCTTGATGATTATCAAGTAAAGGGCAATTAGATAAGGCAAGACTTTGAGGTGGTTTAGGGGTGCTATAAAGACATTTAGGGGTGGTTGGTTGCTACAAAGGGCGGGGGGTGGGGGTCTATAGTTTGCTGCGTTTTGGGGTACTGTACTTCCTACTCCAAAAATTGTATGGGAAGTCAGTTAGTAAACCAAATCTAATAAACATTATGCAAAGGAGAAAAGGACTGTAATAGTAAAATTATAAACATCCTAACTCTAACTTATGGGTAAAGGTACTCTTTTTTTTTTTTTTTCTTTTCTTTTTTTTTTTTTGATACAACAGCTTTGTACGCATTGACAGTATGCATGTTTCTGGAGTAAACCAGCTCCCCACAATATACAGTGAGAATTGAAAAATGGATCTTGGACATGTTTGTTTTCTATATATTGCTTGTCTGTACTTTGTGATAAAGGGAATATTTACATTAGCATACACTTGCGATTGGCTGGCAACCAGTTCAGGGTGTACCCCGCCTACTGCCCAAAGCCAGATGAGATAGGCTCCAGCATCCCCCATGACCCTTGTGAGGAATAAGTGGTCAAGAAAATGGATGGATGGACATTAGCATACACATTAAAAAAGAAATGTGCTTGAATCTGCAAAATAATATTGCATGTACAAGTCTGTGTATGGGTCAAGAGCAGACACAATGTATAACATTTTAACAGAACAATGTTTGATGTGATAGAACATTTTTTTGCCGTATTATTGGAATTAATAGTTGGTTTTGAAATGGAATAAATTATTATTTCACCACTAGATGGCGCTAAATATTACACACTGTCAGTTTAAGAGAATTAAGAGAAGTGACCATTGAAGTAAAGGTGCCTGAGGTAGGAATGGAAGAAAAATTACAAATACAGTATGCATTATATTGAGAAGACTACAATTGAGATAGGTCTAACAGAATGACTGTAACGGAAGCTTTGATGAAGGATGTGCAAAATGTACCAGTGGTGTTTACTATACGCATGAAATAGTCGTTAAAATTATTTTTAACTAAATCATCAAATTTGCGGTATGTTAAAGGGATCGTTCGGATTTTTTAACATGAATCTCAATTTCATCCTCACCTCCAGTGTGTGCGATCAGCACTGAATTACCCCTGACAGCGTTCTGTGACACGAGTTCTGGTCCGGTGTTGGACGAGAGGAAAATAGTCCAGCATGCTGGCTGGGGTCTCGGAAATAATGCGTTTTTCTTCTAAAAACTATTTGTGTTCAAAAGCGTGATACATTTCCATCACAATACTCCTTTTCTGAAAAAAGTCAGACGCCATTACCGCCAGCCACTACTTTTCTGTTCGTTCGTATCACTGCGTGTCGCCCTGTAGACGGCTAACTGACGCACTGCAGACAGCTGATCCTTCGAAAAGACAAACAACATCTCGCGGAAGGATCAGCTGGCTGCAGTGCGTCAATTAGGACGACTGGGAGGAGTCCTCCCAGTCGCTGAATTTTCACAAGAGTTGCTATCAACCAGAAACCAGCTCTTGCTTCACTTCAACGAGCTAAACTAAGTTTCATTTGTGACCAACATATCACTATTGCCAAACTCTATCAGGGAAACATGACATCAGTGTTGATCGCCTCTTACCTGAGCAAGGCTGTGCGTGAGCATTACATGAGGTTGCCGCAGGGAGGAAGATGTCAGGTAACGTACATCTGGATTGATGGAACTGGAGCGGGGCTTTGCAGCAAAACCCGGACCATGGATACTGAACCAAAAAGTATACACGGTAAATATACGGTTTCATCACATTTGTTGCATTGTTATCAGAAGAAGATGTGAACATGTTATGATAAACCCATAGCCTTTCATTTGCTTTTTGGTGTTATTCTGATGTGTGGTCATGTGATTACTGGTAGAAGTTCCTGAATGGTACACTTATGGCCGAAGCAACCAGTCCAAAGATTCCTGCTGCGAACTGTGCCTCACCCCAGTATGCATGTTCAAAGATCCCTTCAATCTTGACCCTAACAAACTGGTACTTTGTGAAGTTTTCAAACAAAACCACATCGTTATAGGTACCTTCTGCACTTTTTTTCTTCACATACGCTATTCTCCAAATTGAGACAGGAAATCAACTGTTTTTTTTGCATTTTTGTTTAGAAACAAACCACCGAATGAGCTGCAAAAAAGTCATGGACCAGGTTGAAGAGCATCATATATGGTTTGGCGTAGAGCAGGAATACACACTAAACCAGAACAGATTGGCAGCCGTTTTCTTGGCCTCAACAAGGATTCCAAGGTCTGTATGTAGATAGGTTATGTTGTTTTTCTTCAACTTCAATATTTTTTGTTGTTGTAAATTTCCATCAAAACACACGATGACTACATTCAATTTCTCAACTGTTCAGTTGGCCATTGCCAGACACACAATACCCCTCTCCAACAACTGTTTGCGATTTGTATCTGTACATAACATGACTCAAACTGGTGTCGAGTTGTTGCTCCTTGCACTGTTGACGTAATCCCAAAGGAATCCTTGAATACTTTTTGTTTGCCTCTTTATAAGATTCCAAAGATATCGGACGAGACATCGCAGAGTGTCACTACAAGGCATGTTTCTCCGCTGGGATCAACATCTACAGTCTCTTTTATTTGCCCTGTTTCATTGTCCTAACTTCAAACTTCAATGGGAGTTCCAGGTAGGCCCGTGTGAAGGTATTGAGATGGGAGATCAACTGTGTGTTGCACGCTTCTTGTTGGACCGTATATGTGAAGATTTTGGGGTTGTTGCAACACTGGACCCGAAACCAATAAAGGGAAACTGGAATGGTGCTGGTGGCCTCATTCATGTCAGCACCAAGCAGATGAGGGAAGAAGGACGACTGCAGTGAGTAAACAGTTCTGGGGGAAAAAAAAATATGCAACTGAAACAAATATTTGGAGTGTGCACTGTGACTTTGTGTAGTGATGAACAATTGTTTGAACTGCTGTATTTCCTCGAACAATGATGACGGTGTTTATTTACTGCACTGGACCAGGCGCATCAATTCAAAAGACTTGAATGCATTCATACTAAGAACATGGTGTGCGGCCAAATAAAAAAAAAAAAAAACGTACAGAAAAAAAACATCCTGATGCATGTATGCATGAATCCAAGAACATTTCTTTTGAACATATGGAATAGTTGGAGTACCAGACTAGGGTTGCCAACTTTCTCATCCCAAAATAAGAGACAGGTGCACGGCACGGTGCCATGGTGGTGTGAGCATGATGTGTGAAATCAGCGTATATTCTGATTAGATTCGAAATGCGAAAAAAGTTCGTACATTCCCTTTAATCGTTACTGGAGGCCATCATTATGTAACCTCATACAAAACCTCAAAGAAACCACAATTTGCCTCTTTACCGAAAAAAAAAAAAAAAAAAAAAAACAGGTGCAAAAAAAAATGAAATGCAAAAGAGGAGCGTGATTCACCAAATTTCCTTTTTCCATGGAGACTTTTCTTTCTTTTCTTTCTTACAGGTTTATCCATTCTCTCTTCCTAACCAACCAGACAACACTACACATTATTATTCTTCATCTTATTATTATTATTATAGCCACTTGTGCAGTATAAGCAGCTACAACAAATGCACGTGACGATGCCTGATGCCTGTGATTGGCTGACAGGTGCCGTGCTTCGTGACATTGCCGTTTTAGCTGATCAAGGAGCTGTAGAGTGCAGTTTGCTGTGTTAAGCGCTGATTGTGGAACTTGCCAGCAAGCTAAATTCTCGCAGTATTTGTTCATAAATAGTACGAGAATACATCAATACATCTTGTATTGCTCCCGCTGATATGTTTGCAGCCGACATATTAAGATCGGCGTTTGGAGTATAGGTGACATAAAGCTGTGACGAAACCAGGAAGTGCCTCTCTCTCTCTGTACTTACCTTCTTTTTTTTTTTAAATATACCCACTCACACGCGTAGCCTACTTCTTGTAGGCCACATACATGGGCCTCTCCCAGGCGGAGGATCGAACCCACGCCAACCGGCACCAAAGGCAAGTGACGGGTCCACTCCACCTGGAGCTCTGTAGTTACCTCTCTTACCTTGCAAGATCTCCACATAACGTCACACCCAGCGACTCATTTTATTTGCTACGAGCAACTTCCTTGTCACTTGTCAACCTACGGGAGCAGCCGTGGTCCAAAAATGGCAAAGATGCCGTTTGCTGCATTTCGTGTAAAATTGAGAATTATTTTTCAGGACTTTTGAGGTCCCGTACGGGACATAACAATTTAGCCCAAAATACAGGGCATCCGGATAACACGGGACAGTTGGCAACCCTATACCAAACCCCTACCTTTCCGCACCCCCATATAAATATGCTATGCTATGCTAATATGCTAATATGCCATATAATTATAACTTAGTATAACTAGGGCTTGCCGGTGGGAATGATGTTTAGATAATCACATTATCAAGCCATGAGTCACAAATGAAGAAAACAAAATGTAACAAAATGTGAGGTAGAGATTACAAATATTATTTTTGGAACTCTGTACTCGTGAATCATCAAATCATTATGTGACAAAAATCCACACTGGTCCACTCGGGAGCACATTATCAAGCCTGTTTTCTTGTCTCCTGATTCCAACGCAGGTGAGGATCGTTATCAAGCTTCTCCAGAGCTTGCTGATGAGCTGTCATTGGATTCACCTGCGTTGGGATTTAGGAGACATAGAAAACAGGCTGGCTAGTGTGCTTTTTCAAATATCGCTGAGCTTTCCATTTATTTAATGTACTATTGGAAGTGCTCTCACTATGCAGACAATTTTGCCAAAGTGAGCGTCGGGAGTAAATGTACTTTCTAAATGCAGACAACAACATTCATGTGTGTACTTTCTGAACACAGATTCATTGAGAAGGCCATCGAGAAACTGAGCAGGAGGCAGCAAATTAAAGCAGAGCATATTAAAGTGTACAACCCACGCAGTGGTCAGGACAACATGAGACGTCTCACGGATCATCATGAAATCTCCAACATGCAAGAATTCTCTGCTGAAATTGCAAACACAGGTGCCACATCTGCATTTCTCACCAGGTGGGTCAAGAAAAGAAAGGCTACTTCGAGGACAGTGACCCGTACCTTGTGACCAAGGCCATCGCAAGCATCTGCCTGCTTGATTATGATGATGATGATGATGCTGTGAAGGGC
Source organism: Festucalex cinctus (assembly GCF_051991245.1). Classification (NCBI taxonomy): domain Eukaryota; kingdom Metazoa; phylum Chordata; class Actinopteri; order Syngnathiformes; family Syngnathidae; genus Festucalex; species Festucalex cinctus. Next base: position 11,858,036 of record NC_135425.1, on the reverse strand, counting down.
AATTAGTTGAAGCATTTCTCATACTGGCCAGGAGATGGCGACAGCGTGGCGTACAAAAACGATATAGTGTTGTCATGATCGATCAATATCCACAATTCCACAAACGCTAAGTACATACTTAGAAAGAAAGAAAGAAAGAAAAAAAAGTTGACGGAGTAATAAATAAAACGTTACAGAAAATTAACTAAAGAAAATGAAACGTTGCTTTTGAGCTGCGGTTCAACAGCTTTATTAAAAAAAAAAAAAAAAAAAAAAAAAAAAAAGAGAAAGAAAGAAAGAATAAACACTCTTGAAAGAGACCTGGACAAAAAAAAATGATGGTGCCCCTATGGTTGAAAATAATTTCACTATAGTGTCATGTTCAAGTTGTGTCGATTAGCATCACAGATATCTTCAAACTTATAAGCGGCCATTTGGGAAACATTTCTGACACATTCTTGACTATCACTAGGTCATGACTGCATTCTCAAGGTTTTACTCACAAGTTTGCAGCACGTCAGAAAATGAGCAAAAAAATATCCCCCCCCCCCCCCAATGATTTCTTCTTTTGCTTAAAACACAAAGATAACTTGTTTGCTTTTATGGAGGACTAAGGAAATCAGATGTATTCACATTTGGTTTCAGGTCAAATTTTACTGTGACACAGAAAATTTGCATTTTACACAGGTTTTTCTTAACCACAATTTGAAAAGAAATGTCTTATTTTCGTTGGATTATTATTATTATTATTATTATTATTATTATACTCGCATTAAAAAAACGGGTACCATAAATGATCTCCATGTGGTTTGTGGAATTTGGCTGGAGATGGTCATACAGAAGATATTATTTGATTTTAGATGGCAGTGCTGCGATTGGCTGGCAACCAGTCCAGGGTGTACCCCGCCCAACGTCAGCTGGGATAGGCTCCAGCACCCCCCGCGACCCTTGTGAGGTCAAGAAGATGGATGGATGGATGGATGGATAGATGCCAGTGTCGCCAACTCCTGTTCAGTATGAGAAATGCTCGCGGTGACAACTTCCGGCAATAAAAAAAATAAAATAAAATAAAAATACGGGCCGATTTTCGATTTGTGTCTCCTGCTATAAACGGACCTAGGTGGTGCTATTTACTTTCTTCACGATTAACATTGCCTGAATCAAATACAAACGCTACAACAGACTCAATCGTGGTGAGTGTTGATTTTGTGTTTTAAGTCATGCTTTTAAATATAAAGTAGTTGCCTTTGTTTTTCAATTTGTTATTTTTCGTCAGCTTTCCTAAATTAATGTGAAGTGCAGTATGTCAGATTAGGAATGTATTTACAGGGTTTCTGCACAATTCACCTAGTCAGATCAAATCAGATTTGACGCTTTTATTTTATTATTATTTTTAATGTTAACTTAAAAAATAAATAAATATAAAAATAAAATACATCCATGTTCTAAAAACAAAAAGTTTTGCATGTAATTTTGGGAAGTTTGAGGAAAAGTTCACTCTTCAATTACATTTAAAATTCTATTTTCTTATGAATATATGGGGGGAAAAAAGAGATATTAAAAATAATCTATTCATGGTTTTATGAATTATTTTCAGGCTCAAAAAGGAAAATCGATTCAATATCGATTATTCGGTTTACCCAGCCCTAGTATTTTCATGAAAGTATGTCAAAGGAGTGTTTGTAATAGAAAAAGAAAAAAAGATTAATATGTCTCCTCTGTGATGTCACTTCTTTAATCTGGCGGATGTGGCTTGCTTGGACCCTAATTGTTTTTGCCCACTCAGAGAAACCTTACACACTCAGTAGATTACAGTGAATCAATATACAGTTCTGCTTGGAAATTTACATTATGAGCACAACTGTAGATAGAACATTTTGTGAAATATTTTCTCACGAAAAACAATATTAATGTACAGTATATCTTTAAGTTACTGTGTCTTGTATAGTAGTATTGTTTTCCAGGTCCAATATAGTTATGAAAATATTGACACTCTTATATGGTAGCGCTGGAACATGTTGCATTAAAGACATTTTCAAAACTTGCATCTGAATGTATCATTCATTACTCACGTCACTGTTCTCATTTGTTTATTCTCATAATGTCTCCGCTTTTGATACCTGCACTTCACTATCTTGTCACATGCCATAATAGGACCTAGGCTAAGATGTTATCACTCAGTTGGTAGCAATGTTCACCTCTGCCTTATATTAAGTGGAGGTGACATAAGGTGTTAATATCCGTTACTTCCTGACATATAATCCAATCACTCTTGGGGGTACTACTTTAGAATGACTCATTAATTAATGAAGCTGCTTGAGCGAACACTTTTATGACTAAACAAGAGCAGCAGTGTGAATATACGTAGACGGCATACCAGATTTCCATGGATACAAGGGAGTAACTTGGCAACCATTGTGCTTGTCTGTCGTCATAGAAAGATCTGTTTCAGGGCCCTTACTAGATTAACAGCCTGGTGGGCTGTTAATCATGGAGGTATTTCATGACCCAATCTTTAGGTACATGTGAAATCTTAGCTAATGTCAACAGGAAGAGAGAATCAAGTTCCTTGTGGTTGTTTTATTCTGAAATGTTGGTCTCTTCAACAGTTACTTATCAATGCAGGTGCTTATCTTCAATGGTGACAGACAGTAAGTACAGAGTCCAAGAACATAAAAGTATACAAGAATTGGGAACTTTTTTTTTTTTCTAATAAAACAATTATGTAAACAAAATTCAGACGACAAGCTTAGACAGTCATCCATAGAATAAAGTGCAATTTCTAAACTGTTGTGGCTTTAATAGATATATTTGCACGTTTCAATTTTAGCCTTTTAAAAGGGTGTAGCTGCGTGCAACTGCAGCATTTGATGTTCATTTTTACTGATTGTTTATTTTTGAGTAGTTTACTACCTCAAAATATAGTTCTGATTACTTGTATAGTTAACCACCTCAGTTATTTGTTATTGAAGTTTGCTATGTGTGTTTTTACCAGACAACCAAAAATGTTGTCATGTGGTCATTTTTGTATGGTGTATTTTTAATTTTTGTTATTTATAATTTATTTGCATGTGAAAAAGTGATTGTCATTTTTTCATTTTCTGATTATTAATGATCATAATAGTATTTAATTGATTATTTATTTGGGGTTATGTTAATAAATATATTTTTCTATGCATTTGTCTTTTTTTTTTTCTTTTTTTTTTTTTTTTATCTCTGTGGTATCAAAAATGGTATTAACTATTTTCCTGGGTATCGATATCAAGTTTGAAGTTTTACTATCATGACAACCCAACCAGAAAGTAAAAACACTCCCACAGATTGTTCGGAATTTCGTTTACCTGCCGATTGAGTAGAAGCACTTGTGGTTAAAGAAAAATTGTGGCAGAATTTTACTTTCTAGACCTGGATTTGACACTTCTGGGTATTATTCCAAGCTTACATCACAAGTCAAAATGGTGGTCAACTCAGTGAAAGGAAGCTCTCCTCTCATTGAAAAACATTGGACTTTGGATTATTGTTATTTGATATGTGCTGATTATTTTGATTTTAAAATGTGGTGAAATATCTTTTGACTACTGCCTGGTTTGCATGCTATCCTGCACAGGCAAAAACAATACAATACATCATTTGTTTACGCCGTGCAAGGAATCATTTGCATTGCATTGCATTGCGGAAATGCCCGGATGTTCGTAATTGTCAAGAGGCTAAATGTTGTGGAAAACAAGAAATCAACTGGTTTTCTCAAAACAGAGTGAGGTCTTGTCTCATAAAAATGGCCTTGAAGCAGTTGATATAAAAAAAAAACATGTTTTGTACCAATCGTATAGCCTAAAATATATTCTTAGGTTTACTTCTTTTATCGTTTTTTTTTTTTTTTTTTTTTTTTTTTTTTTTTTTTTTTTTTAGCAATATAGACTTTTGAGTTGAGGAACTCCTCTAGTTGTTGATTTTCTCTTTTTTTATCAGATTAAAATGTTGACTATCACATGTAGACAGAGATGTGTGGGTGCTAATCAGTTTCCTGAGGACTTTGTTTGTGGTTTTGCTTGGTGCAAGCCACCCCCTCTCCTTTTTCATTTTTTTTCTGGCATCTCTCCTTGTCTATTCAAGGATCAATTTGTCTTTGTGTGAAATAGTCGGCCAAGACATGGGTAGGTGAACCGTACACAAGTATGAATTTATCTGGACCGTCAGATAAGTGAGTTTGTCCCTCCCATGACTGACAACGCACCGTTCAGTGACGTCAATTCTGCTGGCGGCAGCAGGTGAGAGTCAAGCATCGCGTCTTCGCGCAAGCCAACGAGTAGCTGAGCGCAACCATGGGAAAACTGCAAGAATTTGACATCACTTTCGCTAACAACAAGGTGGTTTACAGTCCGGGAGAGTCTATCGGCGGAACTGTCAAAATACGAATCAGCAACTCGCTGCAGTACAAAGGTAATGTCTGCTCGAACATGAACATGTTGTTAAAGGAGAGAGTGTTGAAGCGCGCATGGATACACGAAACAGGGCAAACTTTACTGTTGAGGCGGAAATGTGGAAGAATACAACACAGTGTTGTTGGGCTGCAATGCGTTTAAAATACCTTCAGAACGTTGTAGAATGTTGTGTTTTCACCTTTTTGTTTCCCCTTATATGGCTTCAGAGCAAGTCGGTGTTGTTGTCGAGACGCGTGAAAACCACATCCTAGACTACATCCTGCTTGATACATGCTTACACTTGTTGTGTTAACATGACTAACTTGTTTGGCTGTGGGACTTGGACTAACAGTCCTTATCAAATAGAATAGTGGGTGGTAGCGTACACGGGATGTGCATTTGAAATAGTTGTCTGTCAGAAACGTGAAGAAGTGAATTGAATTCAGGTCATCTGACAATGATGGGATTCAAATAGAAGAGTAAAGGAGGTCTCAGTAGTTGTCCTTGAAATGAACAATAGGTCCATTGTTTGGAAATGATCCTTTGGGGTATTTTGTGACAATCGAGGGCATGCTTTCAACATCAAAAGAAAGCTGTGTATTATTATTTTTATTTTTATTTTTTAAAGCGAGAAATCCACTATTTGGGAATTGCTCGTCAAACAAAATACTCAAAAGTATCTTGCCAAACTTTGTTTGTTTAAAGGCTGGACCGAATCTCCAGTTTGTTGACATTGTCATGAAAAAACAAATTCATGACACCTGCTTAATCAATGCCTCTATAAGCAAAGAAACTATACCTCTGAGTCACGTATCTCAGAATGGGATTGGTTTAAAAAAAACAAACAAACAAAAAAAAACGTATATGAAGTTGATCAAAACTTCTGATTCCAAATCACTTTTATGCAAACAGGGCCGTCACACAGGATGTCAACATATTGCACAAGTCCTGAATAACAGTAATTGGTAATAAACAAGTGGTTCACATGGCTGACTTTTATGTAGCCAATGTGGGATCAATTCCCCCTCGACCATATGTGTGAAATTATGTGAGTGTTAACAGTTGTCTGACTAATCTGGGTGTAGTCTGCCTTTCTGCCATGTCAGTTCTGAGATAGTTGGAGGTACTCATGAAGTGACTCACCTTCACAATTGTCTACTATCTTGCTTGTAAAACATTGTCTGATTTCTTGATGCCTACACAGGTTTCGGACAAAAATGTAATGGTTTGGAGAAGTGGGGGGCAATTAATAAGAAACAAATAAGAACAAAACATATGTAGCCTCAATTTTATTCAAACCAAATCTTCCTGGCCCTCTTTCCTTCACCAGATTTAACAGGAAACGCCCACATTTAAGCACACAAGAGACTATGACTATACGATTTTTCTTTTTTTCTTTTAAATGTGTTTTTTTTTGTGGGTTTATGCTGGCTTCAAAAGGAACATTATTCATGGTATTTAGAGAAATTGTGTGCTCATTTCATTACAACTACAAATGAGTAATGGATGGTTGTTGATAAAATGCCAATAAGGCAGCAAGCAGCAGTTGTGTGTGTTGCACTGTGTTTTCTTAGGCGCCGCACTAGATGAGATATTTACAATTCATTGGACAGGGCGAGCAAAAACAGAATTCTCCCATTACCACATCCATCTCTTGTTGATCGCTTATTTGAATACAGGTGAGATGACAAATTTGTCTGTAATCCTCAGAAGTGCATTCAGTGGGAGATGTCTAGTTAGTTAAATTGTAATCTGCCACGGACCTCAACAGTACTATTGTAAATATAAAAAAAATTAAAAAATAACGTACTTTCACATTGATTTAGGAGATGTTTTCATCTGTCAGGAGTTTACATGTTCTCCCAGTGTTTGTGTGAGTTTTCTCCCATCTGCCAAATGCATGATAGTTTAATTGAATACTCTAAATTATCCACAGGTGTTCATGTTTTTTTTTTTTTTTATCAATATGTTCAATAGCACTTTTTCATAGAGATACCAGTACGAGTCAACTCATCACTGACTAATCATCATGAGTAGTCACCGACACTAATACCAAGTACCGATACCACTAGTACTTTAGATGTATAACATTTTCCCATAAAAACAATGGCAAACTATTTTAAATAAAGACATGTATACCAATATAGCATTTTTCTTAACATTGCATGAATTTTTTTTACAATTTTCTATTCTTCAAATATCTAATTTGTTGAGTTCCTGATCAAACCACAACAGGGTGGCTGGGTACCAATACCTTGAAATAAGGTCATGTATCGGCCTGATATCGATACCTGATATGAGTAAATTCCAAGTCTATATGTACCCTGTTATTGGCTAGTGAGCAGTCCAAAGTGTACCACGCTTCCCAAGTCAGCTGGGATAGGTGCTATACCCTTGTTACCCTATCGAGTATAGGTGATATACAGTAAAAAAAATAAAAAATAAAATACAATATTAATAATTATAATACTTGGATAAAACACCAACAATTTAACATCTGTGTCACGGTTCCGGTGCGGGGTGGGGACCCAAATGCAGAAAAACAAAAGGAGTGAGTTGGCAAAGTTTTATTGCAATAGTGGACGGCCAGAAAGTGGTTGCAGTCCGTTGGGTGCTGGGGGCTGGTTCTGGTTGGCGAGGCGTGTGTCAAGGTCGGGGTCTGCGGGCAGGACGACAGGCTGAAAAGGAGGACGGAAATGCGAGTCAGAAAAGGTAAGTAAAAGTTGATTTCAAGGTCTAGCTGGATGTACAAACTCGTTCAGGAGTTGTGACGATCTGGCGGTGTGGTGGAGTCAGAGGCTGGCTTAAGTAGGCTGCTGATTAATTGGACACACCTGCTGCTTGACTCCAATGCACCACACCTGGAAGACACACGCACACTCAGCGGGCTCGGCCCGCAGGCCTGACAGTACCCCCTCCCCCACGAGCACCACCAGGTGCAGAACGGCCCAGGCGACCAGGATGGGCACGATGGAAGTCGCGGATCAGCGACTTGCACAGGACCTGGCGAGCAGGGATCCAGCTGCGCTCTTCCGGTCCGTAACCCTCCCAGTCTACCAAATACTGGAGGCCGCGACCGCGGCGACGAACGTCCAGGAGGCGGCGTACCGTGTAGGCGGGATGTCCATCAATTATGAGAGGAGCTGGCGGTGGCGGCACAGGTGGGGACAGAGGGCTAGATGAAACAGGTTTTATCTGAGAGACATGAAAAGTGGGGTGAACACGGAGAGAGGTTGGGATCTTGAGACGCACAGCACAGGGATTGATCACAGCCGCAATCTCAAAGGGGCCGATGAAACGAGGGGACAGCTTCTTGGATTCCGCCTTTAGCGGGAGGTTCCTCGTACTTAGCCACACCTTCTGGCCGACAGCATAGGAGGGTGCAGGAATGCGGCGACGGTTGGCGTGTACCTGTATCCTGGCAGATGACCGGAGTAAGGTGAAGCGGGCTTGCCTCCAGACCCTGGAGCATAGGCGCATGTGGCTTTGCACAGATGGAACGGAGAGGTCAGGGACCTGAGAGGGAAACAGTGGTGGTTGGTAGCCCAGAGAACATTGAAAAGGGGACAAACCTGAGGAGGCGTTGGGCAGGGAGTTATGGGCGTACTCTACCCAAGCGAGCTGAGTGCTCCATGAAGCGGGATGGGACTGTGAGATGCAGCGGAGGGTGGTCTCCAGTTGCTGATTGGTACGTTCACATTGACCATTAGTTTGTGGATGGTAACCGGACGAGAGGCTTAGGCCAATGCCTAATGCAGCACAAAAGGCCCTCCAGACCTGTGAAGTGAACTGGGGCCCCCTGTCCGACACAATGTCTGAAGGGATGCCATGTAGACGGAAGACATGTTGGACTAACTGGTCAGCGGTTTCCTTGGCAGTTGGGAGCTTGGGAAGAGCAAGAAAGTGGGCTGCTTTGGAAAATCTGTCAACAATGGTGAGAACTACTGTGTTACCTCTTGACGGCGGAAGTCCGGTAACAAAGTCCAGGGCAATGTGGGACCACGGGCGTTTGGGAATAGGAAGCGGGTGGAGCAGGCCAGAGCTAGGTTTGGAGGAGGTTTTGTTCTGGGCACATACCGTGCATGCCGAGACGAACGAGCGGGTGTCCTCCTCCATCGTGGGCCACCAAAAATTTTGGCGGAGGAAGGCCAGCGTCCTGCGGATTCCCGGGTGGCAGGTAAGTCGCGAGGAGTGAGCCCACTGTAGAACCTGGGAACGGACAGGGTCAGGGACAAACAGGCGGTTCTGCGGAGCCCGGGGGGGTACAGTCAGTCCAACCTGGGCCCTCCTCACCAGGGCTTCAATTTCCAAAGTGACAGACCCAATAAAACAGGTGGAAGGCAGGATAGGGCCGGGATCTGACCTGGTGCCCTCTGCTGCAAACTGGCGGGATAGGGCATCCGGTTTTGTGTTCTGAGACCCTGGGCGGTAGGACAGGGTGAATGCGAACCGATCAAAGAATAAGGCCCACCTGGCTTGACGTGAGCTTAGTCTCTTAGCAGAGCGGATGTACTCCAGATTCTTGTGGTCTGTCCATACAACGAATGGCTGCTCGGCCCCTTCCAGGAGGTGTCTCCATTCCTCCAATGCCGCCTTCACCGCCAGGAGTTCCCGGTCACCAATTCCATAGTTCCTCTCGGCTGGAGAGAGCCTGCGGGAATAGAAAGCACACGGGTGGACCTTACCATCCTCCAGAGACCGCTGGGACAAAACCGCTCCGACCCCCACCTCCGAGGCATCCACCTCAACTATGAATTGCCTCTGCGGATCTGGATGGACAAGCACAGGAGCAGTGGTGAACATACGTTTGAGCTCGCTAAAGGCCAGGGCAGCTTCCTCAGACCACTTGAAAGGCACCACGGTGGACGTAAGGGCGGTAAGAGGAGCTGCTGCACGACTGTAGTCCTTGATGAATCGGCGATAGAAGTTGGCAAAACCAAGGAAGCGTTGCAGCTCCCTTCTGGATGTGGGTCTGGGCCATTCGGTGACTGCAGTCGTCTTGGCGGGGTCCATTTGGAGCCGTCCCTCAGCAATTACATAGCCCAGAAAGGTGGTCTTTGTTACATGGAAGTCACACTTTTCAGCTTTCACGAAAAGCTTATTTTCAAGGAGTCTCTGGAGAACTTGGCGTACGTGTTTCTTATGTTCGGAGTCAGAACTTGAGAAAATCAAGATGTCGTCAAGATATACAAAGACGAACCTCCCAATCATGTCACGCAGAACATCATTGACCAGGGCCTGGAAGACAGCGGGGGCGTTAGTTAAGCCAAAAGGCATGACCAGATATTCGTAGTGCCCTCTATGTGTGTTAAATGCTGTCTTCCATTCGTCGCCCTGCCGGATACGGACAAGATGGTAGGCCTGGCGCAAGTCCAACTTGGTAAAAATGGTGGCTCCATGAAGAGGTGAGAATGCGGAGTCCATCAGGGGCAGGGGATATTTGTTCTTTATGGTGATGTCATTCAGACCACGATAGTCTACACAAGGGCGGAGCGTCTTGTCTTTCTTGTCCACAAAGAAAAACCCAGCTCCCACTGGTGACGAGGAGGGCCGGATAATACCTGCTGCCAGTGATTCGTTGATATAGGAATCTGCTGCTTCTCTCTCCGGCCGTGAAATGTTGTAAAGCCGGCTTCGTGGAAGTGGCGCTCCGGGCTGGAGGTCGATAGCGCAGTCGTATGGTCGGTGAGGGGGCAGAGAGGAAGCATGGTGTTTGCTGAAGACCAATGCAAGGTCGTGATAATCAGCAGGGACGCCGGACAGGTCGGGTGGTTCTTGTTGGTTTTGGCCACTGGGTGGCACAACAGCAGACAGCAAGCAATTTCCATGGCAGTAATTGCTCCAAGAAATGATGTTGGGCACTGTCCAGTCAATATGTGGGTTGTGGAGCTTGAGCCATGGCATGCCCAACACTATGGGAACTTGGAGGGAGTCAAATACATGTAAACTGATTACCTCTTGGTGATTACTCGAGAGCTTGAGTACAACTGGTACTGTTTGTTGTCTGACATGGGAGATCAGTGCACCGTTTAGGGCTGTGGCATCCAAAGGAGTGGTCAAGGTTTGCAGGTCTATAGCCATTTGTTCTACCAGTCGGTGATCAATTAGGTTCTCATCGGCTCCGGAGTCTACAAGGGCAGACACGGGCAGAGACATATTACCCCAGCAGAGGGTGGCAGAGAGCATAAAACGGTTAGAAGCAGGGGAACTCATAACGGGACTCACCAATACGTTCCCCATTACTGGTGAGTCAGTCCTTTTGGCCGGGAGGGGCACTGAGAGATGTAGTGGCCGCTGGCTCCACAGTATAGGCACAGGTTAGATGAACGTCTGCGCGCCTTCTCCAGGTCCGACAGACGAGCTCGTCCCAGCTGCATAGGAACGCTGCCGGTGTCTGGGGACGGGCCCGAACCGGAAGCCGGAGCCGGTGGCATTGGAGGTGGATCAAACATGGATGGCCCGGCAATGGGCGGGAACATGGGCGGAGTCTGTGGTTTGGCATGACGCTCTCTTTTGCGCTCCCGGAGGCGACAATCAAGCTTTATGGCTAAGTCAACGAGCGAGTCGAGACAGCTCGGATCATCCCTCGAGGCCAATTCGTCCTTGATGTTTTCATTTAATGCTCCCCGGAAGACTTCCTGGAGCGCTTCATCATTAAAGTTGCTCTCAGCGGCGAGAGTCCGGAACGAAACTGAGAACTCTGCCACGCTACGAGCACCCTGTCGTAGCGACATGAGGCGTCTTGCAGCCTCCCTCCCACGGACCGGGTGGTCGAAGACCTTCCTCATTTCTTTCGTAAAGGCGGAATAGGTTGTGCAAGCAGGGGACTGTTTGTCCCACTCCGCAGTGGCCCATGCTAGAGCCGCGCCCCGGAGGCAGCCTATGAGGTAAGCTATCTTAGCGTGGTCGGAAGCATATGACAGAGGCTGCTGACTGAAGACTAGAGAACACTGGACTAGAAAGGGACGGCAAGCTCCTAAATCACCATCATAAGGGGCCGGTGTGGGCACGTACGGTTCTTTAATGACATGGGGAGGAGGTGCGGCGGGCGTGGCAGGTGTAGCTGCGGATTGTCTTTGTGTCTGAAAGGCCGCATGTTGCTGTTGGAGGGTCGTGAGGGCTTGTGAGAATTCACGTACCTGTCCAATCAAAAAGTTCAGGGCGTTGTCATGTTGGTCCAAAAGCAAGCCTTGTCCGGTCAGGGTCTGACGAACGGAATCGTTCTCTGCTGGGTCCATGGCTGGCCAGATCGTGCTGTCACGGTTCCGGTGCGGGGTGGGGACCCAAATGCAGAAAAACAAAAGGAGTGAGTTGGCAAAGTTTTATTGCAATAGTGGACGGCCAGAAAGTGGTTGCAGTCCGTTGGGTGCTGGGGGCTGGTTCTGGTTGGCGAGGCGTGTGTCAAGGTCGGGGTCTGCGGGCAGGACGACAGGCTGAAAAGGAGGACGGAAATGCGAGTCAGAAAAGGTAAGTAAAAGTTGATTTCAAGGTCTAGCTGGATGTACAAACTCGTTCAGGAGTTGTGACGATCTGGCGGTGTGGTGGAGTCAGAGGCTGGCTTAAGTAGGCTGCTGATTAATTGGACACACCTGCTGCTTGACTCCAATGCACCACACCTGGAAGACACACGCACACTCAGCGGGCTCGGCCCGCAGGCCTGACAATCTGGTGAAATTACAATATTGCACAGTATATTAAATAGGGGTGTGCCAAAAAATCGATTCATAAAAAATCGAGATTCTCATTTATTAATCGAATCGATATTATTATTATCCAAAAATCGATTTTATTTAAATTAGAAAAGAAGAAGAAAAGGAAAAGGCAGTTGTAGCCCACATTCTGTTTTTGTGGAAAAAGGCACTTACAATACAAAATTAATGTTAAAAAAAAAAAAAAGACACTTTTATATCTCTATTTGTCATTTTGTCTGGCAAAGCAGACTGGAGTAGATCATGACAATGTTGTGCATATCTGTAAATTGAAGCAGAAATCATTTGTCAATCAAATAATTTTGAATCGAAAATCGTTTGAATCGAGAATCGAAAATCGATTCTGAATCGAATCGTAGACCCAAAAGTCGTAATCGAATCGAATCTTGATTGATTAATTTATAAATTTTTAATTTATTAATTTATATAGTGATAATATGTCTGAATCACATACATCCTGCAGTCCTCTGACCTGTTCACGGAGGTATTCGAGTTAAGCCGCATTGCACTCCATTTCAGGCTTTCAGAATTAATGTGCTGTAATTGCTGAGCCTGCATTTTGTGTTTGATGCCATAGCGCCTCTTAAGCATGACTGCTGATTATTCAATCGCCAAGAATGCTTGAATCATGCTGAGCCAAGAAAAGAGCTCGATCCATGTTGTGTCCACACCGTTTGCATTTTGCAGCTGGCTTGGTGAGTGTGCCTGGACAGTTATTGAAATAGGTCTTTGCTTTACCAGGGCCGGATCATTCAGTGAGATGACAGGAGGACGAGCAATAGCGTTTAAACATAGATGGAATTAGACCACTAATGTGCACTAAGAGGGGGCAAGCCCTCATAACACGGAAGCTCCGTATATCATTTCCAGACTCAAGATGGTTCACTGGCAGCAGAGAATTAGTTGCTGAGGGCACAAGAAGGTGGATTGTGAATGTATATTGTGGTGTCTGTGCTGTGCTGTCTTTTGTGTGTGAGACACACTCGATATTTTAGACCAAATTTACTGCCTCACTGTATTATTGATGATAACACCATTAGACAGGATTTCTATGGATTGTCCTTTCAGAGTCGAAACCGTCATAGTTACAAATTGAACATGTGCCGTAGTTGTGTTACTCGTATTGTGATGTTGATGATCAGTGTGATCAAATGTATTGCTTGGATGTCATCAAATCGCAGTTCAGACTTTTCTGTGTGGAGTTTTCCTCTTCTCCTGGTGCACTAGGGTCAGGGCACAGACTGCAACCTCCCACAACAGTACAACTACAGTCTATATTGCATATTTATTTGACTTCAAGCCAATCGTTAACTTGTGAATGCAAACAATTATTTCAAGCTTGACCCAAGGAGAAAGGAGCAGACCTAATTCATCATCTTCGATTTGTCTAATAGAAAAGTATTTTGAGCCGTTGGAATGGCAATGGCTGTAAGTACTGTTTAGCCCTTTTAAAATTGCAGTGAATTTATGTCAGTGTTTGAAAAGCTGTATAATAAAGCTGAGTTGAGTTCTGATCAAATGCACATTGAATTATCCTATTACCGTACATTGGCCCAGAAAGGTGCAGTATACTGCTTTAGTCATGCTCTCTAGGGGGGGCAGTGCGGTGCGCTCATATGGATAACGCACATATATTTGATGAAAAGATAAAGAACCTCTCATTTTAACTGCAGCAAGAATGGATGCCTGTGAAGTGTGAAATTATGTTTGCTATTTACAGAAAATGTTTAAACTCCAACATCAATGCTATTAATTAGCAGCTTTATACAAGCATACATTGAGTCTGTTTGAAGAACAGTTTGCTATCTGTCAAACTGCACGATGTATGTTTGCGAACCTGACGGGAGAGCGCATTCGATGTAACAATATCCAAACATCACAATATATTATCACAATATGAAGGTCACGATACGATAATTATTACAATGTTGTGGTGAGGTAGAAAAAAGGTCACAATATTGTAAAAAGAGCTCATACTAAAAAACAAAACAAAAAAACAAATACAATATTGTATTTTTGTACATTACGTTCAATTGCATATAAACAGCCTACAATCTCGAATAACACTTACTTGCTAATGCACGCACACATTGAGTTCCTCCACATATTGACTTGCTTCACATACATATTACGTTCCCCTTCATCTGATTAGTGTGGATTTTAAACATAGAAGGGCCAAAACATGCCATATGAAAATTAAACTGCATAAAAAACTAGCCACCAGAGGGTGCTAGAACTACAGAAATGGAAACCAACCTGACTTTTTAAAAAGATGTGCTGCTTTTAATATTGTGACATGACGACGATGATATATTGTGGAAATTTTAATATCGCATTATCACAATATTGCTGCTGTCGTTACAACACTCGAAAAGGTTTGACCCTCAGTGGGATACGGGCTTTACCACACTCACCATTGACGTTAGCTAGCCTCAGCCTTCTTAGACTTTGTACAAAGATAGCATAGGTAGTATTTTGTAAGTGATTGTACTAATGATGTCATTAAAAAAAATTGCCATACACTTGAGGCACCGCTGCTGATTTGCTACATGGGCCAAACACCAGTTGATTGCGGCGAGGCGTCCGTGTCCAAAGCACGTGAGTCGCGATTAGTCAACCACAAGCTATAACCGTCATAGCACAGTTGGTTCAACGCCTGCCCTCTGATATTTCACGAGGAATAACTTCACACCAGTCAGTGTACCGTGTCCAAAGATGCACCACAGTCTGAATATTTGCAGCAACTTCACACTCTCTCACCGTAAAATTAATATCCATGCATCTTTGACCCCCCACAACCAACAGTCTCGCTCCTCTGCCAGTAATTTAGGTCTGTTGTAAGAAGATTCCCGCTCACTCCCTTTGTTAAGCAGAGACACAGCCCCGCAGCCACTTTCAACACTGCCCTATTTATGCAGTAAAATGAGACTGCAAAGAGGATGTGAGCATTCTGTGGAAACAGAACAAAATGTTGATTATTCCCTGTTAACAACAACATTAAAAAAGACCATTATTTGTGTATGAATGTTCTTCTTTCTAAATACATTACAGTACTTTTGAGATGCATAGCAGTGACTCACTGCAGACTATTTTATATTTTTATTTATTTTTTTTACTAGGAGCGTATTAACACCCCAACTGGAAAAGTTATGGTTTAAGTGATGGTAACAAGGCTGAATTGTGGAGCAGAAATTTTTCAGCAACAACAAATATCCAAGAAGAGCAATTATATTACAAAATAAAATAAAATAAGTAAATTCACTGGATGCACTGGCATTGTAGCTGCACTGTCTCAAATTTTAGATCGCCATTTTGGGGCAGTATGGAGCCCTGGGTAGCTTTATTTATGTAGCACATTTCACTTAAGGTAACTCACTGTGCTTCATATAATTAAAAGCACATTAGAAGACGCAGTTACAATCAAGAGTTAAATGTATTTTAAAGATGAGGTCCGGAGTTTTGACCGTTTCTGTTTGTAAACAAACAATTCAAAATGGACCCCTCCCATGGCTCAACCTACATGAGCTCAATGTTCACGCCCCCTGCCTCTGACCACACTCAGTGATCGCTGACAGGGTTAATAGCTCAAAACAACATTAGCCTTTTCGTTTAGCTTCAGCTTCAATGCCAGGTGTAAATATAAGGACATGAGAAAAGGTCGACCCTCGTTCTATATTGCCGAGTTACCCTTGTCAAAGTGACTAAGCCTAGCATGTCGCTAAATCAGCAAGCTAACATTTTATTTTCTGTTTGTCACTTACCTGTCTAAGCAGGCCAACTCTGCGTCACTCTTCAGCCCAAGCCGCTCCTAAGGCCTCGGAAGCGAGTAAATGCAATCCCAAGATTTACTCTTGCTTTCAACCGTGCATGGATTGTTAATGCTACTTATCGGTAACGCATTGACCGACAGTCCATTCATGTGTAAGTACGTGCGTGCTGGCTCCAGGTGGAGGAGTGGAACCGTCACTTGCCTTCGGTGCCGGTTGGCGTGGGTTCACTTCTCCGCCTGGGAGACCATCTAGCTTACGTGATGTGAGTGAGTGAATGAGTGAGTGAGTGAGTGAGTGAGTGAGTGAAAAAATAAAATAAAAATCCGTGTGCGTTGTCAAGTTGCGGCGGGAGTGACGTCATGCAGCCGACAAATTCGTCCGGCCCCGTCTGACTATAGTGAGTGGAACGCCCCCGGACCCCCCCGCTCTGTGATTGGCTGAAGGGTAAACAACTGTCTATCCACAGAAACTTCCCGCTGTTGACAAAACAAAACAAAAAATGGCAAAATACAGACTGAGGGGTGGGGGTAGAGGAAAAAAATCACCACCACACATTAACAGAAGCCCAGAGGTGTAGATTGAGAAGAAGTTCATGTGTATTCATCCTGTATTTATATAGTGCATTTTCCTGAGTGAAAACGGGAGACCGTGCCTTTAAAACAAAGTAAAGAAATAATAAGTATCTTACTAATATTATTAAAAGAGCATGCAGTACAAGAACCATATTTTGGAAAACATGATTTTAAAAATGCTTTGAATGACCTTAGTCATAGGTATGGTATGTTGTGAATCTTTATTTGTTCAAATTATTCAGTATGATAATGAAGGACACCAGCAAATAGACGCAGATACTATTATATACAAATACAGTGGAAAAAAAACATGCTTTTTAAGGGTGATTTGGGGGCGGGGGCTCTTATAATGTATAAGGGAGAGAATATTATTTACAAGAAATTATGGTAGTGTGCAACAAAATGTGCAGATTACATACTACATGGCCGCTAGTTGTTTTATGATGTAACTTTTTCAGGGATAAACCTCTTAACCCTGCATGCAAACATGCAAGGATTTGTGTGAGTTGTGTGCGTATGTGTGTGTGTATTGTGCATACAGATGTGCTTGTCTCTCATCCATTTAGAGTCCAATCTGACTGCATTGCTCAGCAAATAAGAACAAATTAAGGGTACCCTGCATTTAAGGAGTTTTCCGGAGTGTTTTTGTTTCCTAAAAATAGTTTCTGAAGAGCTGTATTGTACAGCAGACTTACCACATTCTTTACGATAATATCCTGTTTTTTGTTTGGGTGATGGCGCTTGAAACTTCTTTTGTTGTGTATTCAAAACACCATTATCAGCTCTTTGAATCAAAATATGTGCCTGTCAATGAAAGGTTGGCTTACATGTTATTAGGCATTTACTGTAAGTGTTAATTCATTGAACATATGCAAAACGATACTTTTTTTTTTTTTTACAGTAATGACAACTTCACATTTCGGACAGAAAACTATTTTGTCTATGAATTGGACTTGACTACTTGTTGTTCTTGGTTCTTCGTCCAGGGAGACGCTACAAGTAGTTGATCACACCATCGCTTATGCGGTATCTCTTTAGTTGACATGCCACCCTGCTGCATGATCGCCTCCGTCGCTACTTTATGATGTTAAAACTTTTGTGCGTGTCTGATAACTCGTGGGGCGGCTGCCTCCGGCCCGGCCTTGTGACGCAAGGGGAGTTAATCATCCATGTCTGAGCATAATTTGCATAGTTCCTACCAGGAAAATACACACTGGTTATGTAGTATCTATGTGTAGTATCGGAGCATTTTTATGAGTATTGTGTACTGTAAAAATGTACAGTATTGACACTGCATAGTATTAGTAACAGTGCAAACTTAGACACAACCCTGTCCACAACCCCATCAAACACCTTTGGAATAAAGTCAAATGGAGAGGCTGACCTAGCAGAATTATTTTATTGCTCCTTTTGTGTGAACTTTTGACCCCAGGACTTTCTGTGCTACAGTTCAATTATTCAATAAATATGCATTTGAATTACTAGCGACAGGCAATGCTAACTAACAACAGTGGGGCCAAACAGGTAAACACTTTAACAGGAAAATATGCCCTGAAGGATGGAATTCCTGCAATGGGTGAATAGTTTTTGTGACAAAGAAAAAGAGCTCAACAAGCTCAGGCTGGTCAAAAAGCCCTCGTAACATTTAGAGGCCAACGTGTGTCAATCGGTCGGATATTTTAAACGTAAGAATGTTCCTTTCATGGTATTTTAACACATTCGCTGCCATTGACGGCAAATGACGTCAAATGATGCATTTTTGCTGGGCTGGCAGTGAATGTGTTAATCAGGCACCAGTCTGTGTGGCTGTGTGTGGAAAGTAGTAGTTTTGATAGTAATTAGAAGATACCCAGTGTACACCTATTTCAGTCAAGTATTTAACTACCATCTAGAAAAAAAATCAAAAACAAAACTGTTGACGACATCCTCTCTGACGGTTAGTAGCGCTAGGATTGTCTCTGCTCGCGTACACTCTCACTGAAGCATAAAGAGGATTTGGATGAACTCCAATGTGTTGGTAACAAATCCAGCTGGCTGCTGAGTCAGAGCATGTTCGACACACAGCATCCTGAGCACTGGTGAGAGACAGTCTCCCTGCAGATTGTACGGTTCATTGTGGGGCTCCGAGTTGATATTTGTGTGCCACCATGTTCCACTTCCAGCTGATCTAAGCTCACTGTGTGTTCTCTGTTGTGCAGCTACATGAAATTATGTTATTTAAGCATCCCAAATCAATTTTTACATATTTTGACTGTCATGTTTCGGTTCGGTGGGGTTGGGTTTTTGTTGTATTTTGGGTGCTCATGTTGTCTTTTGTCTGGTTCGTCTTCCTGGTCTCGTTATCGTTAAGCTTGTCCACCTGCGTGTGTCTTCCATTCCCAGTATGTGCGATCAATCAGTGCCCTCAGCCTAATTGTGTTTCCCAGGTGTGTCTTGTTAGTGTCTCGTTAGTGGTGTATTTAGTCAGTGTTGTTTGTTCACGCGGCGTGGGGGCATTGTCTTGTCTTGGCGTGCTGTGTTGGTTGCTGTCAAGTCAAGTCAAGTCAAGTCAAGTCAAGTCAAGTCAAGTCAAGTCAAGTCAAGTCAGGTCAAGTCAAGTCAAGTCAAGTCAAGTCAAGTCAAGTCAGGTCAGGTCAGGTCAGGTCAGGACAAGTCAAGTCAGGTCAAGTCAAGTCAAGTCAAGTCAAGTCAAGTCAAGTCAAGCCAAGTCAAGTCTTCTCACGTCCAAGTCGAGTCTTTCCACGTCCAAGCTAAGCTTCCACGTCCCAGCCAAGTCTTGGTGCCCAGTCCTCTGACGTCCCATCCCGTCTTTTATGTATTCATTGACAGTAAAGTTCCTCATATAGCCATCCCTGTCTGTCTCCCTGTAATGTTTCTCCGCCATTGGGTAAATCTTCCCTCACCCACTCGCACCACCCATGGTGAGAATAACATGCTTACTACAATGTTTGCAGTTTTTAACATTGCTGCTTTTTACTAATTGACCTACCAGTTTCAAGATGCAGCATCTATTGTAATGCTGCGTTCGAGGATGGTCGGAAGTCGTATTTATCCGAGTTGTTTTCCCCAGTTCCGACCTGAAAGCTTTCAAGGCGAAAGTAAACAACCAAAATGGCGATGATAAATTGTTTTTTTATCTTGGTCCTTAAAACTCATTTTGCTTTCTCGCAATTTTGCTCTATTTATTGTTTTTCTCTTATTCCATAGGCATTTCATAAATGTCATTATTCAAACAAATGTGTCAAGTTTGTCAATGTCCATCTGGCTTCTCTAGCTCCCTGAGTATGTCAAGATGGTGCCCATTATTTATCTGTAGACAGACAGTCTCTGCTGAAATCCCCTCAGACAGGGAAATGTATTGTTTCTTCTCGGATGTGAACAGATTGTTGCCACAGTTACCTTGAAAAAGTAACCTTGCCGAACATAAAATTGCCTATCGAGATTTTTTCTTTAAACAGCGATGTTTAGGAATGACATTTCTTTTATCATTAAAATTAAAGACAATTTTTTTTTTTTTTTTTTTACTTAACATAAGTATTTTTATTTAAAACAACACGTCTTTAGTTGCTATGTGTTTTACTGAAATAAGATAAATAAATAAATAAATAAATAAAGCCTTTCTAAACTTTACATACATATTTTTTAAGGCAGTCTGTTTTGGCCTGAAATACTGTAAACTGTTAATGGCAAAAATAACATTTACAGTACAATACACATTTCTATGATAAAATATGAGGAACTCGTACAGTAAATTGAGGACCTCATGCAGAAAATATATATATGTTTAGACTGGGGTAAGGCATTACTTTCTTTCTTTAATTGCGTGTCTTCATTTGTCTGCATTATTAGAGGACTCAACTATGTTCTGTGCTTTTGTTGTCGGTTCTCCCACCTTCCTGAAATTGTGCCAACAATCTGGCGAGGCCATCTGCCTCCTTGTGTGTGCCCATGTTTTGTTTTTTTGTTTTTGTTTGTTTTTAGCGAGACTCGCGTAATTCAAAGCTGCAAAGGAATGCTTGGTCAATTGTTCTTTCACATTGCATTTTTCAAATGATGCTGGTGTAGCCCCTTCAGACCTGCATTTTTTTTCTGCTGGGCAAAATTTCGTTCTTTCTTTCTTTTATTTTTTGCTGATTTTGACTGTTTTCCCACATAAGAACAACATGAAAATTTTGGGGGAGTCATCTCATGTTTTTAGTTATAGTGGACGCCAAGATAGTATGGCTGTAACGTGTTGTAAACTTACCAATCTTATATGCAACATTTTCAACATGAACATCATGCAAATCAACATGCGATTGTGATTGGTTAGTTAAGATCCAATCATGACCCAGAAGTGCTGACATGTGTTTTATTGGTTTAGAGTAGGCCTAATCTAAATCATATTGAACATCTGTGGGAATAACTCAGACATACAGCTGTGAGAAGGTGCCTTTCAAACCTGAGACAGCTGGTGCAGTTTACTCATGAGGAGTAACAGGTGCACAAGTGTCATTTGGAATTACAGGAGTATACTACCAATATTGTCCATGTCTGTAACGGTTGAGTATCTTTGATAGCTGTGAATTTTTTTTATACCCATATTCAAGGTTAGGACTGAGGTTAAAATAAATATTGGGAATTATCTTTTCATACTGCTGCTTGGCTGCCTCTCTGTTTAATCCTCTAGCTGCTGTCAGACTGTGTGTGTTTGTGTTTGTGTATTTTATCAGATGGTTTTCATATCCTCACAGACAGAAAGGTCGATGAGAGATGACACAGAAAGGCTGTTATCACACTGCAGATGTACTTCATAACCAAACACTCCAGATGTTTTGGTCTTTCGTGCTGCTCTGATTGATCGGCCAGCAATCGTGATCGGCTGATTTCCATGAAATGTATGTTATCGGCCGTGTGACGCCGTCAGTGCCTTTCATTGTCGATCACAAAAAACAATAGTTTGCAGCTACTACTTTCATCAATATGTGCCAGTAATACATGTGATCAAAATCGGTATCAGGCAATCTCACTTGTGGATCATCACTATCGGAATCTGCTGATCGGAACACCCCTAGTCTATACAGTATACCTCAATCAAATGTGATATTGATTGAATAGTGTGGAATGTTGCAAAAGCACCCTTTAGATTAGAAAAGAGCAAGTCTCTTATAATAAGTGTGGAAATTACAAATTAGATCTCAATCACAACATATTTTTATTGTTTTTTCTCTCTTTTCGCAGCCATCAAGGTGAACTGTCAGGGCTCGTGTGGGATCTCCAACAAAGTGAATGACACTTCATGGACTATTGAGGAGCAGTACTTCAACAGCACTTTGTCTGTTGCTGACAAAGGTGATTGAAACGTCTTTCTAGCATTTTTTGTGTGTGTGTGCCTTCATTAACAGGCATAATTTCATTATTAGAAATGGGAGTTAATCCAGCATGCACAAAATGTTACAATTGTTTACAGATCTACATCATGGGCATCAATAGATCTGTTAATAAATGTTAAAGATGATGCATCATTTTCATATAATTGAATCAATAATTTTCCTTTTGAGATTCAATTGATTAATTCGTATAGTCTGACACATTTGTTTTGGCCTGTCCGGGACGTTTCTGGGCGGAGACTCAACGTTTTCCCTCGACTATCAGTGGCATATGCTAAAATCGCTATGTGAACCCTTGCTCCTGATTGGTGGACTGGTTTCACGCTAGTTCCTGGTTGGCTGCTGTCCTCGGCTTCCTCGAGCGTCAGTTTTGAATGTTCACTTGTGTCATACCTTAAATTATTGGCAGTTTTCTCATTCAATCAGTAATACTTGTTAGGCTACTTTGAAACCCCCCCAAAACAAAACACTTTAAACATTAAACACCAAAATGTATTAAATGTACAGTATTATTATTTTTGACATTGTAAAAGCATTGCATAAATATACAATTATTCCAAAATATTGCTATGCAAAATTGTATTATTCTAGCAGCAGTTACAGTTGGACACAGTCTGGACTGCCGTTGATTGGTTCAGTTTGCTGTCTATATTGTAAACGGATTAATGGGCTGCTCTGTCTGAATTAGGAGGCTAGCCTATTTTGGTGAATGGAGGTAAATATACTGCATTTGCCCCAAAAGATGCCAGCCCACCGGGCAACTGTCTGTATGTCAGATGGCCAGTCCAGCCCTGGTTGTACAGGTTTAAAAAAAAAAAGAAAGAAAGAAAGAAAGAAAGAAACTGCACATTTGTAAATAAATGAGAATTGGAGCAATAATACAACCCAATCAAGCCGTCAGTATGCACTCCTAACAGAGCAGCACATAAATAATGCATGACACAGCCTCTCTCTGTCCTCCCCTTTATCGCTGCAGTTTTTCCGTCTCTCAATCTCTTTCGAAAATGGCCTGCTTTGCCCCAAGGACTGAGCAGCGTAAGCACAGCCAGACAAGTAAGGTGAATAACTTGCACACAGATATCACTGCTACATCCTCTTAAGCCAAAAAATAAAATACATAATAAAATGTCCATTGTGGACAAGGATGACTAATGTGGTGCCTGGAAAAATGACGACAAATATAAACGTGTCAGTTTCAACCCTTCATTTTGTCAATATTATCAGTTAATGACCTAATCTTTTCCTCCTGCTGCTGCTGTGCAAATGTGACCTTAAACCACGCTTGCTGGCGCAAGCTGATAATAAATAAGTATTTAAGTTAACCTTCCTCTTCTCCGATATCATTTTTCTGTCACCAATATTGTGAGTCAATAAGAAATAAATTACATGTGGTGGTCATGGTATACAAGGATTTCATTATGTGTCTAATTTTTTTCTTCTGAGTGCCACATACAAAAAACTTCGAAGGATGCAAGGGCCACTTTAAAGTTTTTTCATATCAGTTGCATGTTGTTTATGTTAGTTTTTTTTTCTCGTTTGTTTGTTTGTTAGTTTTTTTAATCTGCTTTGTGAGCAGCTGATGTTGGGGTAGTCGTTACCCCACCAGAAAATATCAGCCTCATCACTGAACAACAGCCGAATCTCATCTCTAGATTCAAAACCAAATCAAGAGCAAACTGTTGTAAGATGAACGTTTTTCCAAGCAGTTACTTGGGAATAATTCAAGCGATTGTTTCACAATTTAGACCTTGAAACAGAGCAGATTTTTGATTGTAAAAAATAATTATTTTTATTCACCACAGTGTTATGAAGAGAAATGTTGTTTTTCATTGTAAATAGTTTATTTGCATATTTAGAAAAGCTTTACAGTATATCCAAACAAATTTATTCGTAGCAGATTCTTAGTCGATGCTGCAGGCCGCTTAAAAATGGATTGAGGGCCACAAATGGCCCCGGGGCCATAGTTTGGACACCACTGTCCTATACGGTACATAAATTGATATCATTGAGATTTGGATCTCTTTATTTTTATTTTTTGTTTTTGGAAGCCATGATGTTTTAACCTGTTAGCTAGTGGACAGAAAACAATCTTCATATTGATCAACTTTAACTTCATGCCATCGATATTACTCATCTTGATCATTGGCTACACTATAGAACAGCGAGATGAAGGGAAAAAGGCCAGTTATGTGTTTATGTTCACACATCGCTGTCTGTCCACAAGAAAACACGTTCACACACGATGAGGCACATGAGAAAAAGCAAACCTGCAGAAAGTACGAAAATGCAGGTTTAAAAACAAACAAATCACCGATATTTCTTTTTGCTTCATTTTCCATCTTCGTGTCATCCAGATGTGTGGGCTATAATCGTAAACATGATGCAAATGACCTCTCTCCCCCAGCTCAAACAAAGACCAATTAGAGAAAGTGGCAAGTCGTGAGGAAAGATGTATTACGCTTTGACTTAAATGAGTTGTCATCGCTCTACCACAATAAATTATGTCATTGGCTCAAGGTGTTTGCGTTGTGGTGGGAACATGAAAGTCAAACTTCTGCAGCTGCTCTTGCTAATTCCGTTAAAAATGCAACTGTGGCCAACTCCGTTAGCATGCTGTGCACGCTCTTAGCTTCTTGTTTAAACTCAACGGGCCTCAGTCACTAATAAATGCGTGGGAATTTTTGTATCCTACGCACATGTTGAGCGCATACACAAAATCACAGCTGGAGTCACATGTGCGTACTGGACCATTTTCTTCATACCACTGTGCATATGTTGATGAATCAGAATTCAATCAAAATGGCGATGTCTTTTGCCTTTTTTTTGGTCCTTTTTGTGGCACCTCAGTTTGCATAACTCACGCGCATTTTCAGCCCAAAAAGGGCATCCGGGATATTTGACTCATTCACCAGTAAAAAGTTAATACTTTGTCTAGCATTAATTTGATAAACTTAAAGGTGCATTGTACCGTTTAAGAAGGTAATGTTAAAGCTTTAATATCATACATGCTCCACCAATGCCCAAATGAGTATGAAGAGCCCTGGCTGTTTTACTGTGATTGCAGCTTTTATCTTTACTTTATAGTAGAGTGTGCGGACCCTGCTCACTCCACAGTTTCTTTGGGGAGGGGCGGAGTCTTTCTTACCTCATTTGAAGTCATGTCTTTGTCAACTGCGTTGTTTTAAGATCATGCACGTATTTGCACGCGCATCATGAATGAGCCTGACAGAGGCTGCAGTTACGCTTTGGGCCAGAGGTGGCAGTCGCGAGTAAAAAAAAAAAAAACAAATAAAAAAATAAATAAAAAAAATGCCAAACTGCACAAAGATCCTTTAATTATTTTGATGACATCACCATCTGTGCTGAGGAAATGGGTAACAACCAATCACGGCTCACCTGTTTTCTGGGTTGGTCATTATTTGTTTCCTTAGCACAGGTGATGTCATCTTCAGTCGACAGCAAGTGGCATAATACATTTTTAAAAGTATTAATTGATCATGAAAAATAATGACATTTTCTCTTTTTTATAGAGAAAATATCTTCTTTCTGTTGAAAATGGCCCAACGAGTCATGTATTACTTAATTATCACTGCACAGAGGTTTAAAAAAAATAAAATAAAAAAAAATTGTTATATGGCCACTAAACATCCATAACTTCTCAGTCCAATTTTCCTAAAGTTCGTATCAACCAAAAGCTTTCTAAACTTGCTGAACACAAAACCTGAGCCCATAAAATAATGACATCGGTCATTTTGAATTAATTCCGAGCTTATGTGTCAGGATCGTGGTAGAGGTTGTGGACCCAAATGCAGAAAGACGTCCGAGAAGACAGGTTTGCGCAGACAATGTTTAATAGACAGGATTACCAGTATAAGTGGTGACAGCAAACGAAATGATCCAACAAGAACTGCACAAAAACCAGGAACTAAATACAAGCAAAGCAACGAGCCAATTAGAAACACCTGGACACAACACGAGTGGCTGAGGGAGCTGATTGGTGGACACAGGGGCTGACAAACAGGTGGACACAAAACCATAACGAGAAAGACATGATCCACAAGAAGCTGATTGGTGGACACAGGAGCTGACAAACAGGTGGACACAAAACCATAACGAGAAAGACATGATCCACAAGAAAACAAGACATAAAATGAAGCATAACTAAATCTGACGCTCAACAAATAAGGATCATGACATTATGAGAGAATGCTGTACACAAAACACACGTGCATGTGTAAGCCGAGTTAATCGATACAAACAGACAGGAATGATGCATCGTCTTGTAGTTTTGGCATCATTAACCCAAACTAAGAGATCATTATTTTATCATCTATAAGGGCAGGTGGTTAAAAGGATGCTGACCCAAAGTTGTACTGGTGCAGAGGAATGCTGGGTCGATAGCTGTTTTGCTTTTCTTTTCTTCTATTTTTTTTTTTTAATCATTGATTAACTTTGCCGTGACTCACCGGGCTATTAATCACCCTTGTTGGCTAGTTTCAATTGAGAGCGGGTCACTTCAAACAACATATCAGTTCAGCTGTCTTCTGAACAACATAACCTTTATCAGTGAAACTCAACCCTACTGGGAAAATAGGCGTGGCACCATCGGGACATCCAATGTTTGCATGTAGGTACAAAGGGACTAACACTTGTGCTTATCTCTGCACCAGCAAATGATTGTTTTTTCTTTTTCCGTGTATGTTATTTATTTCACTGGTGTTTGCTCTGTGCTGTAAGTGATAAATCGTTTTGTTTTGTTTTCACAGGAACTCTGGCAGCAGGCGAACACAATTTCCCTTTCCAGTTTCTTATCCCAGGTGTGAACTTTCTTTCAATGATCTGTTTAACTTCATTGCTGTTCGGGGCACACCTTGTGTTTCTTAAATTGTTGTGTGGGCTTTTATTAGAAACCCAGGAGAACTGATAACATAGTGCAATATGGCACAAAGCAGATCTGTGATTGGTGGGTTTAAGTCGTGAGGTGATTCCTGGTTAGGAAATGTGTGCGTTTTATCTTTGCATTGCCCTTAACATACGTCTTCTAAAGGCGTGACTGTGAAAGTAACCTCGAGATCAACACAACATACTTATTAAGAGTGAAGTTTGCTATCACACACACACACTTAGCGTGGGCTGAGGCACAAGGGGCTCGGTTTATTTTTAGTCCCTCTCCTGTTGTGCAGTCGGGGATTAATTGGTCGTCATGCCCCCTTGCTTTTCCTCGCCCCCTCTCATTCGCTCTGACTGACAGACTTTGCATCAGGAGAGCCAGGTGGTGAGTTGTAGGAAGTGTCAAGGTGGAAAAAACAATGCCCACAAGCTCTGTCCCTTTATGAGCGAATAATATTTGGTAGATTAGCACTGAGACAAAAGGTGGAACCTTGAAAGTGAAACACTGATGTTGTCGTTTTAATCCCTAAAAAGGGTACAGTGCAGTGCACCCTCTCACTCAAAGTCAAAAGGATGGAGGATGGAGGATTTGTTTATCTTTATCAATTCCTTGAAGATGTTACGTTCTGAGGTTGGATCCCAAAATCGCAGACACAAATAAGATTTTAACTCTTTATTCACATAACATCAAGAGGTGTAGAACAAACTTGACTAGACAAGAAACAATGAGAATGCATCGAGAATCACAAGACGGCAAGCCCCCTTTGGGCTGTGGAGATGCACAGATGAACAGAGGTAATAATCGGACAAACACACACTTCTCAGTTTGGCTTAAATAGACAGTGAATCGATCTCATTGGTTGTGGCTAGATTTGTGGGTAACAGTACTGGCATGGAATCATCTGGTTGGCTGTTGACCCAGTAAAGAGATTAAAGATTCCTGACATCACATAGCATCACATAGCCTAAAACCAGTTGAAACTAGATGATGGTTACATCAGTACAAAACAGACACTTGACCTCCTGGTCATGACCCAAACATAACCCTGGCATGACCCAGTCATGAGTCAAGACCCAAACACTACTCCTGCATGACCCTAGTCATGACAGTACATGTATGAGGATTCCACCTGACGCCATCCATAACTGTATGAGGTGGTTGCTTAGCAGTACTGTAACTTAAGTTTTTTTTTTTAATATTATTTTTATATATCTTCTTAATGTGATATGTAGTGTATAAAACTTGTCATGTGTTTGGTAACATTTACAGTGCTAACTATCAAAAAAACGATAACCCAAGTAGATGCATTTTAATGGTCTTAAGGGGTGGGGGGTGGGGGGGGTTCTAATGTAGCTGTAACAAAAAAAAAAAACAATACAGTACAGTACTTTGTTGCTTCAATGGATGGCCCAGCCAGTTATTCAGTTTTTATTGATCAAATAAATTTTTTTCACACAGGGACAGCTAACTTTGAATGTGGTTTCCATAATAAATAAAACCACCATTTAAAAACTGAATGTAATCTTTATTTGGTTATATTTGTCACATATTTACACCTGTTTGATAATCTTAAACATTATAGTGAACTTTTTGAACTTAAACTCAGAAGGACTTTGGAGGGTCAACTGTATCTTGTTAAAACTGTTCTAAATAAGTGTATTTCTTTAGTTTTATCCCACAAGTGTGTACATGTATGTACAATACGTATATATTTATTTACAAATGATAAATTCATGACATTTTAATTTTATCTACCGTATGTATTTTGTATTTTTATTTGATTGTATTTTACAATACTGACAAATAGTATTTTTGCCCAGGGCAGTCTGCTTTTTCCATGTTGGACACTGATTGTCCAATGTTGAGAAATTAAGTAACTTTGTCTTGGTCATTTTTCTAGTGAGGGTGGTAGCTAAGATAAACTCAAAACCAGCATGCTTAATACTGTATTAGAATGATGCTTAGAGGAAACAATGGTTGTCTAGCTCCACAGGGACATACGGTAGATTATGGGTGGAGAGTAGAACTCCAAAGATGAAACAGCGACACAGAAGTGTTCCTGTTTAGTGTTTGTAAGATGACATTTTGTTGTAACTATGAGAACACTTTTTGGATTTATTTGAAAGGTGAGACAATGTTTTACATAAGTCGTAAAACCTTTTCTTATCAAAACATTTCACCCAACATCAAGCTGTGATTTTTGCAATGCAATGAATATCCGTGTGGAGCATCTCCTTCGGGAATGTTATTCTGCTGCTTGCTCTGCTTCTGCTGCCAGGCTGTCTGCACAATGACTGCAGCCACCTGCCTTCCCTGGCTAATTCTAAAAGCAGACTTCTCCCTTGAGAAATTTCTCAATGAGGAACAGGCTGGAAGCAATACAACAACAAGCTCAGCTTTTATTTCGGATGCTGCCCCTAATACTGTTTAGGTTAATTATTTGTCAAGGTAAAACCACATTTTACATTTATCACTCATGTGGCCTCCAATATCCTTGTCTTGAGTCAGAAAAATGCAGTTCAGACAAAACACGCTGAGTGCATTTTTAAAGCCGTGCGTATTAAAATTCCTTTATTTTTTCCCTGGCATTCCATCAGCTGCAGCACCAACTTCTTTTGAAGGACCGTTTGGAAAGATTATTTACCGTGTGAAAGCTGCCATCGACACCCCTCGCTTTGCCAAGGACTACAAAGCCCAGAGGCCCTTCTACCTTCTCAACCTGCTCAACCTTAATGAGGTGCCGGACATTGATGTAAGTCTACTTCTTATTAATCAAAGAGTAACCTTTAGCTGTGATTAAGGTTTGTTTGATTGATTGCACATCTGAGGAAGATCTCAGCACAGCACACAGACACGCACATTAAAAGGCTCCACCCATTTTGTGTGGCATTTTCATGTTCCTTTGGGAATGAATGATAGCTTGTCCTGGGTGTACCTCTAGGTTAGCTGGGATTGGACTGTGGCTTTAGTAAGACCTTGAAAACTGGATGGATGGATGGATGGATGGACAGACGAATGCTGTCAGTTTCTTGATACAATCATTCAACTTGCTTCTCTATATTTGCAGCACATGAGCTACGCTGTCACCACTAAGAAATTTAACTACCTTCTGGTGAAGTCTGGGACCCTCATGCTGAAAGCTCGGAGTGACCTCAGGGGTTATATTCCTGGTCAGGTGATCAAGTTAGCCACTGAGATCCACAACAAGTCTGGAAAAGATACAGGATGTGTCCTGGCAAGTCTTATACAGGTAAAGTCTGAAACCCTGAATGAAAGTAGGGATTTTTGATACCACTTTTATTCAAACCGTAACCAATAAGTGTAGTCTCAACCCTTGAGTAGGACCGATATCAAGTACCGTTACCACTAGTACTTTTGATACATCAAATAGCCACCAAAAAACAGTGACAGATAAACGTCTCATAGTATTTTCTTTAAAATTACATGAAATTAATGGAATTACATTCTTCTAATTTCTATTTCCTGAGTGTAAAACAGTGACAAGAGACCGCTGTCGTGAGTACTGATACCTTGATATAAGGCCTGGAATTGATAATACAGTACTTATGAAATGTTTGCTGAAAATTAGGGATGGGCGAGTACCGATACCAGGTATCGGTATCGGGCGGATACCAGCCTTTTTTCAAGTACTCGAGTACTCGTGACGCAGACGAGTACAAGTGACCGATGGCAGAGGGGGAAGACGTTAAATGAGTCCTCCTTGCCTGTAACTGGCTAGTGCCAGTTTTTCACCAAAACTTTACCGGTTTGGAAATACTTCAAAATTGCGAATCTTAAACTAAAAGAGCATTTTTGTGTTTTATTTTGAGCGTTAAGACTATTGAAGAGTGACTGTGCTGTTTTTTGTTGTTGTCAAAATTAAAGGAAATATATTTGTTTAAAAATATCGTTACCGGTATCGGCAGTTGGTATCGGTATCGGTGAGTACTGAGGGTCTGAGTATCGGTATTGGTATCGGTCTGAAAAAAAGTGGTATCAAACATCCATCCATCCATTTTCTTGACCGCTTATTCCTCACAAGGGTCGCGGGGGCTGCTGGCGCCTATCTCAGCTGGCTCTGGGCAGTAGGCGGGGGACACCCTGGACTGGTTGCCAGCCAATCGCAAAGTACACAGAGACGAACAACCATCCACACTCACACGCAGGGACAATTCGGAGCGCCCAATTAACCTGCCATGCATGTCTTTGGAATGTGGGAGGAGACCGGAGTACCCGGAGAAGACCCACGCGGGCACGGGGAGAACATGCAAACTCCACCCAGGAAGGTCCGAGCCTGGACTCGAACCGGTATCAAACATCCCTACTGAAAATGCTTAAAGTGGAAGTCAACCCACCAAATTATTAATATGTTCTGTGCAGCCCACTAGTCGAGTAAACACGGTACAGGACTGTCTCGGAAAATTAGAATATTGTGATAAAGTCCTTTATTTTCTATAATTTTGTTCAACGCTGCAATAGCTGGAGAGATTTATGAAAGCATTTGTAGTAACTGTCACATCTTTCTGTTCTCATGTCTATGATTCTTTCCTTACCAGAAAGTGACTTACAAGCCCAAGCGGCACATTTTTGACCTCCGAACCATCGCAGAGGTGGAAGGAGCCGGCGTGAAGGCAGGAAAACACGCCGAGTGGAGAGAACAGATCATTGTCCCGCCTCTTCCTCAGTCAGCGCTCACAGGCTGCAGCCTCATCGATATTGACTATTTCATTCAGGTTTGCGAGTCTGATTTGATGGTTTCAAGTGGAAGTCAACCTTTAACATTTGACAATAATATTTTACATGTGACCTCACGAGTCTAAACATGACAGTCTGATTAATAATGAAGCAAATCAAGTGGCAAATTGGCCGCCCCCTGAGATGGATAAAAACCGCTTTTGCTTCATAACTCATATTCCACTAACACAATATCAACCAGAATACCATATTTAGACTAGTGGGGCTGCATAGAACATAATATTGTCCCAAAAAAATGTTTTTTTGGTTTGACTTTAAAGATCCTATGACACTCTTTTTTTTATTTTTTATTTTTTTTATTTTTTTTTTAATTGGGGCGTACAGAATGAAAATACATTATAACGTTACGGGTGGAAAAAAGTGACAATCATTTGCGTTGTTGCAAAATTTCAGACACTTTTTCTTTATTATAAAATTTCCCAACCTCTTAATTGTACACATACATACCCATCCATAGTACTAAACCATTTACAGCTTCCATTTGATAATAATAATAATAATAAATACATGGACAAATTAGTGTGGGATAAATATTTCCAGTGCTGTCTTTAAACATATCAATATAGTCAGAGTAGATGACTTATCAAAAATTATTTAACAAGGAAATGACAATATTATTTTAGTTAACTAAAACTAACGAAAAAAACAAAACTAAAATTAAAAACAACTATTTAGTTACCGAAATTAAATAAAAACGAAAATGCTTTTTTAAAAATGGAAACTAACTGAAACTACATTTTATGTTTACAAAACTAACTAGAAGTAATTATAATTATAGCAAAAATGTCTTTCCTTTTAGTCTTTGGTAATGAATTTAATGCATGAGCCTTTGGGGATATTTTTTAATGTGATTTTAAGTAGATTTATTTGGATATTAACCGAAATAAGGAC
Organism: Festucalex cinctus; assembly: GCF_051991245.1. Classification (NCBI taxonomy): domain Eukaryota; kingdom Metazoa; phylum Chordata; class Actinopteri; order Syngnathiformes; family Syngnathidae; genus Festucalex; species Festucalex cinctus. Next base: position 11,825,679 of record NC_135425.1, on the reverse strand, counting down.
GTTTGAAAGTGTGCCACACAGAAGTGATGTCATCTATTAGCAGCCAATAGAAAAGCACCTTCAGATGATGTCGCTCCCATGATGTTTTTTAAATATTGTGCACAAGTAATACACATAAAAAAAACTAATATTAAAACTAAGCATTTATCAAATAACGAAAACTAATAAAAACTGACAGAACCACCCTGAAAACTAATTAAAACAAACTCAATTTTAGCTGATCTGCACTATATTGTAGTTGTTAGGAATTTTCACATCGTACAAAGTAAATCCAATTTTTGTTCATGACAAATTTGTTTGTCTGAAGGAAAAACATTTGTGGTTACAGATAGCACTAAAATCTCCGGATGCAGTTGTCACCCTGCCCATCTACATCGGCAACATTGCCGTGAACTTGTCTCCTGCAAGGACTGTACCTTCGAGTCCAGATCACTGCGGTGTGGCACCCAACGCGGAAGGGGTGACACCCAGTGCCCCTCCGGTTGAGGACGATGAAGAGCTGTGTGCAGGCGGCACCGCCAGCGAAGAGATCCCCACCAAAAGTCATTCTCAGCAAGATGCCTCTGGTCAGCCTGTCACCATGTCCCCGAGCGCTTTTAGCCACGCGCCCAGTTCAGTGCTGCTTCCTGGCCGCAGACAGCCCGACGCTTCCTCGCCCCTGTTCTGTGTTTCAACCGGGGCCACCATACCTTTCTTCACTGATGGAGACCCCACACCTGTGCCTACTTCCTGTTCGCTCATCTTGCCACCAGAGTACAGCAGTTGGGACTATCCACACGGTAAGCGTATGGTGACAGAGTGATTTTCCTCAGTGTGGCAAAAGAATACATTGATTTTCATAGTCCCTACAGTTGACCAGTAACCTGTGGGATGACAAAAATTTCAGGACTATGTGAGGATTTTATTTGAACAGTACAGTTACAGTTACAGTAAATGTAACTGGTTAATTCTGAAACCAGCCACATCACCACTAGTGTTAATTTCGTTAACGAAAATATAACAAAAATATTTTCGGCAACAACACACATTTTTTTCACTGGAAGATAACTAGACGAGTCTGCAACCTTCATTAATAAACAATAACTGCGACTAAATCAGTATGCATTTCAGTTGACTAATGAAGACAAGACAAAAATGTACTTCTCAATAAAAACTAGTGTTGTTCCGATACTGATACTGGTATCGGCAGAGGTGCCGATACTGCATAAAAACAGTGGTATCGGTATCGGTGACTACTCACAAGTAACATGCCGATACCATTAATTCCAACACTAATATAGGATTTTGGATGCAGCATCTTGTGTCTTGCTCGTGCACAACATTCACTCATATAAGACATGTTCACTGCATGCCGATCTAAGATATCCTATTGGCCCTTGAATGCTCTGAACCAATGGCAGGACAGCTTTTTCATGTTGAGGAAAAAAAACCCTTAAGTATCGGTATGGTATCGGTATCGGCCGATACTGCAAAGCTGGGTATCGGTATCGGGAGCCAAAAAATGGTATCGGAACAACACTAATAAAAACTGGACTAAAATCTATGGAAATTTTAGTTCATGAACAAATACGAGACAAAAATGATATGATTTTGCAAAATTCTGTCTCTGCTAATCTGTCACTGTGACACTGTCATGTGACACCACCTTTCAAATCTGCAGCTAATGAGTCCAACACATAGGACAGATAGGAGGTGGATTCACAGTGAAAGGTTAAAAAATCAAAACAAAACTATAAATAATAGTTATAACGTACCATTAATCCAATGGCTATAATGTTCCAAGTTCACCACTAATTACAATAATAACAATAACTAACTAGCTCGTAGTATGGAGCCATATCTACTTGTTGATATACTGTAATTGTGTGTGAAGATGAAAGAAAATTTCTTGTAAAATAATTTCAGATCTGAAATGTTCAACATTATCTGCTGACATCAAATATTCAGTTGTAAAATAATTGTCCTAACTAAAACCAGACTAAAACGTTGACAATTTTTTTCAAGTGTGATTGAAACTGAGACTAAATTTTAAAATGTTTGATAAAATTAACACTTATAAGAAGATGTACACACATGTGCAACTACATTTCCTTTGTTAGTCATTTTTATTTTACTTAAAAAAATAAATAAAATATATATATAATATGTATATGTGTATATATATATATATATATATATATATATATATATGTATTTACAGTTTATAAGTCACGGTAGTGGAAAAAGTTTTGAAATGATTTATTTTCTTTGTTTCTTTTGTTATGTCTCAAAAACTTACCATTTGGACTGGGGTGTGTAGACTTTTTATATCTACTATAGCTCTTCAATTCCGACGATAAATTAACTCAACTAAGATTGAATTCATTCATTGACAGTATAAATTGTAAATATAATCAATTTCTTCTAAATACACACACAAAAAAAACCATGAATAGAATGAGTTAGTATAGTAATCATATTTTCATGTTGCAATGACTTTGCTATTCAAGTGTGAGATTGCAAGTAAGTTTTTGTCCATACCAAATTTGCAGTGACCCTCCCCCCCCCCCCCCCCCCCCCTTTGGTTGCTCAAAGGTTAATAGCAGTACTTTCAAATATTTCAACAGCCTTATTCAGCCCAGTACGTTTTTATTGTGAATCTTTTTTTTCCCAAGTTCCCCAAGTGACTCATGAAAGTAACGCAATCTGACTTCCTTTCTGGTTTAAATCAGTGTCACAGAGCCTCCACCCACTTGTGAAAAAAGCTGCTAGAGCACCAACTTCAGTTTAGAAAAAAAAAAGACAATAGAAGAAGTACACGATGAAGCAACTTCTCTGAATGAATCACGAAAATAACGCAATATGTCACCCTCTCGTGTTTCTATCTCTGTGTCGCAGAGCCTCCGCCCACTTACGAAGAAAGCTGCAGTAGCACCAACTTCAGTTTAAACAGTGGACAATAGAAGAAGCAGATGATGAAGCCCCGCCCACGGCTCGTGGAAATACCCTATTGAAAAGAGGACCGGCTTCAAAACACCAAAGATGAATATGTCCTCGACAAAAAGGGATCATGTCTTATTGTGAATATAAGAATCATATTTTGATCGAACATCCGCAGCTCAACACCACTGTGCTTAAACTAACGTTGAAGAAAAGCGATTGGACTTTTATCTAATATAAAGGAAAAGCGATGTGAACACATTTGATTTTATGTTTCTGTGCTTCGGCGCATCGTAGCCAAACAAGGTCTTACCTGCTGACATGACAATGGAGAAAATGGAACAGTGATAAGTGACCTAACCTGAAGTGATGTTTTGCGAATACTGACTGTGGGAGGAATTCACTCCCTTGCTGCGTTTATGTCACGTCATAGCGCCTCATCAAGGAATTTGTCCTGGATCCTGAGGGAATGCTGACCTCGGAATATGTTCACAGCCTCAATTGTGGAGATAATCACAGCGAGCACAACATCAGCTGGACTTGTAGTTTGACCTCTAGCAGGCTGTACTGGACGAACATTCCCACACAAAGTACGAGACTGATCCATTTGTACTTATGAGTGAGGATGTGCCTGAATTTACACACAGCTCACGCAAAACCTTGTGGTTGAACAATGAAACTTCAGATTGAATAGCTGTACGAAATGAAACAAATGTTTCCCAAACATAGTTTGAGCCATAGATAACTTGCACTCACATTTCAATGAAAGCAAAGTGCCATCATGTGTGAACAGGAAATGATTTTATTTATTATGCTCAAATAATCTGTGATTTAAACGGGTTGGAGGAATTAATTCAAGCACAATTCATTCATTCTACAGAATAACTCTGTGGGTGTGTGCCTCCAATAAGAGCACATATGTGGTAGTGACATCATGTATCAACAGCTTGCAATTGGTATATCCAAAAAATGTGCTTGTCCTCCTCCAGTTAAATAAAGATAATTCTCATCAGTGGGCCGTGATACCATTTTTTTTTTTTTTAAATCATGCCACGTCTTTTTTTTTTTTGTAACATCTGCAATAATTGTTCCAAACTGTACTATTTATGTGTCACTGTCAGTTTTCTAAATTCTCTTTGCCATGATTTAGGATTTCTTAAAAAGACCTCTGCCACTATATTAGGGATGTAACAAGCGCGATATCGCGATATTGTGATATTAAAACTGCCACAATATCGTCGTCATCATGTTCACGATATTTTAATGCAACACATCTGTTAAAAAAGTCAGGTTGATTTTCATTTGTGCAGTTTTTTTTAGTGCAATTTAATTTTCACTATGGATGTTTTTGCCCTTCTATGTTTAAAATCTACACTAATTTTCAAATGAAGGGGAACGTAATATGTCAGTGAAGCAAGTCAATATGTGGAGGAACTCAATGTGTGCATGCATTAACAACGTAACATAATAATAATAACAACATAACAAAACATAATAATTAGGGCTGCACAATATATCGAAAAAATATCGATATCGCGATATTGGCCCTTGCAATATGCATATCGCAAAGGCATGCAATAAGTTTTATACTGAATTTTATGCTTTTTATATGAATTTGACCAGTCATATGTTAACTAAAATGTGCATCGCTACGCAATAGTTGAAAATTATCAAGACATAATTACAATTAATTAACTAAGATTACATAAAGGTTGCTTATTTTGTCGCATGAAAAATGTTTTTCTTTCATTAGATAATAAAAATATAATTTCTTTAGGTACATGTTAAATATCGCAATAATATCGATATCGCTACGTTCGGCAAGTATATCACATATCGCATGTTTTTACAATATCGTGTAGCCCTAATAATAATTTAACATTGCTGTTATGTATATAAGCACAATATTGTGAGCTCATTTTTTACAATATTGTGACCTTTTTTAAATATCGCCAACCTCCCCACAATATCGTGATAATTATTGTATCGTGAGATTCATATCGCGATAATATTGTATCGTGACATTTGGGTATCGTTACATCCCTAATATATAGGGCCAATTAGAGTGTGTCTCAGTACAAATGAGACTGACTTGAAGTCGAGGCCTATGCTGCATTCGAGGAACGTGGGAAGTCGGATTTATCCCACTCGGATTGTCTCAGTTCGACCACAAAGCGTTTGAGGCGAATGACAACAACAACGATGGCTGATTCCGATAAATTGTTTGTTGTTTTGGTTCACGCAGTCCATACAAATCACATTGGGTAACGCAGTTACTTATTTTATTAAACTATTAAATATTGAAGCTCGTCTGTGAAGTGCAGGGTGGCAGTGCGTAACCTTAAAGATAAGGTGACTGGTTCAGACCCTCATAAGATGCTCACAGTCAAGACGCTCCTCTCTAAGATCGATCTAAGGTTGTTCCAGTGACTCGGTCATCTCATTATGATGCTGCCTGACCACCTTTCAATGGAAGTGTCCCTACATACCCTACTGGTAGAAGACCTATTAGTATACTCGGATTGAATTCTGATGATATACTATAAAGAAGAAACATACGTAGGAGGTAGTGGTTATAATTTCTGCCTCACAGTTCTGAGGTTTTTGGTTTGAATCTTTGTTGGAGTTGGTATGTTTCCATTGTGATTTTATTGGCTTTTTTCTGGGTTATCCAGCTACCACCACAGTCCACACATGACCAAAACATGCATGCTAGGTGAATTGAAGACTTTAAATTGTCCGTGTTGGTGGTTGTTAGCCTAAATGGGCTGTGTAATTAGTGTGCAACCAGTCCAGCGTGTACCAAAACTGTTGGAACTTCAGCCCTGTAGCGTGAAACTTTTTTTTTTTTTTTTTTTTTTCCCATACTTTACAGTATGACACGCAGCAATCTAATTTCTGGTATATGACATTGATTTTAGGTAACTTTCACATGGATGTTGGGAGAGACCTGAAGACCAGCTGATATGAAAATTCTGTATTATTATTTATAATTAATTCCTGTCTGAAATTAGAAACTGGCAAATCCAGAAACCGTGGTTTTACTGTAAAAGTAAAACAGCAATGGTACTTTTGTTTGACATCATAGTGAATGTACGTCTTCTACTGTTCTGGGACTGCTCATCATCTTGTTGAAAAATATAATGAAGTTCAAGTTACTCCTTGGCCATAAGGTAGAAAGCTTCTGTTGCTTAATGTGGACTATGCCAAAAACAGTTTATGTATAAAAACAATGGACTCTTATGGCTGTTGGAGGAAATATGTGCAATACCCAAGATTGCCAAGAGACGCAGCAATTTAGCTAAAAGGATTTTTTGCATTGCCTGCAACATTCTTGATTCTCACATTTTTGACCAAAGAGTACAATAGTAGTGATTAACCACTTTTTTTGTGCAGTTTTTATACTCACCCTTTCTCACATATTTAGAAGTGGCATCTGGTTTTGTATTTTTTTTTTTTTAAATACTTGTAACTGGTTTACAGGTGCAGTATGCAGATAGCAGTAGTAGCACCTTATGTAATATACAGTACTGTATCAAATGTGTATACAATAGAACAATAAAGTTATCTGACTTGTTTGGTCATTTGTGAACAATGTCACATTCATAGCCTTCAAGTGTTTCCAAAAACACTTAAGTCTAATTTGCTCACTTAGCTATAGGAATTCTGAGATGGTATATTGTGGTTGTAGACATTGAAATTAAAAAAATATCAGTCTAATTAGATTGTGTCACTTTCTTGTTTCCTGTGCACTCTGGTACAAACCAATGTATAACAAATCTGGTAATTGTATTGAGGTCTGGATGGCTTCAGGTCCATTAACTCAATTAACCTGGGTTAGTTAATCACGCTCATCAGTACAGCTTTGTTGATTGAGCCGCTTGACCACCACTGTGTAAGTTACAGTATTTTGTCCACCGTGTGAGAGATATGAGAACGATACAATATTTTAACGGAATCACAAAAGGGATAATCTTAAATTGTTGTTAATACTAATGATAATGGTCCTGTTTCATATATAGGCAAGACAATCAGAAACATTCTATTTTATAAAACATGTACATAATAATATGTCATTTATTCGTATGATAATAATAGTGGAAGGAATGTTCACATATGTGCACGATAACCTGGCTCAACAAGAATAGAATCAAGCTAAGTACTGGTGTACTCCTGACCTCTTGTGGAAGAGACAAATACGACATATATCAATTAGCTGTGAATTACGTATCAGTCCAATAGAAAGGGAAACTGAAATATGGTGTTGTTTCGAATATTATGTATATAATATGTTGTCAACATGACCAACATTGCACCTCTATTCTGATTCATATTATGAAACCGCAATAAAACTACACGCATGCGCACAATGTACATAAACCGGAAATGTTTTGACAATCGTCCCTCACCGGAAAAACTCCATTGCCCGTCAGCCTTTTGTTTATTGTCTGAAGTCACGAGGTACAGTGCTGTAGTTTTTGGGCGGATTTCGTTTGTCTGCCTTACTCAAGAGTGCAACAAAAATTGTCTCATACTTGACATTTCATTGTCGAAGCATCAAGAGTCAGCCAAGCCAGAAAAAGCAGTCCGCAATGGGTAAACGGAGTTAACTACAGTACAACAACTGACGCTTTCCTTCGGTCAGCAAGTTCAACATGATGCCCGTGAGTTTCGTTACAGAACATTTTTGAGTGTGACTACTCGAATCCATGCGTTTCCCTACGAACGTCATGAATGCGTGCCTTGAAACTCTCTTGCCTGTGTTTGCCTATTGAGGCCAGCATTATAAACATACAAACGTAATGATGCATGCATTATATCAACGCATAAGGAACCAGAACATTAAAAATAAAATTTGTGGGACTCATTTACAACCCATGCATTTTAATTCACAATCATTATTGAAGATTGAAGCTTTTACCGTTATTTGTGGACCAATGTAAAATGGTTCACCATTCCTCAACACCGATTTGATTAAACAGTCCTTGTTTTTTATTTTATTTTTTTTAAACCACCTGTCATATTTTCCATATAGACCATCCAGAACTATTACGTTTTGTCATGCGCAGTCTTTCATTTACAAACAACTTTTCATGTTTTACCGTTTTGAACGGAAATAAGGGATTTCAAACAGAAATTCACCCAAGTTTGAGCCATCTTACTAGGCAAATCAGAAATTAATCAAGCATAAGATTCAACCACTAAGACAGTTTTTATTTTCCTGGTCAGGACTGAAAGTAAATAACTATAATATGACATATTAATCAAAGCATATTAAGTGACTTGAAATGTTTTAAGTTATAAATCTGCCACTTTAAAAATTCATACTAGATAATCAATCATTATGCTTTTGCATTAAATATATTTCTGTGACAGAACTTCTATATCCAGTATTAATAAGTGCAGAAACACAATTTTGAATGTGACAATTTAGGGCTGCTGTGGCATAAACCTTAATATGGTTATTAGGGGTGTTAAAAAAAATCGATTCGGCGATATATCGCGATACTACATCGCGCGATTCTCGAATCGATTCAATAATAGGCAAAATCGATTTTTTTTTTCTTTTTTTTTTTTTAGGATTCACACCTTAAGCATGGAAGAAGGTTATATGAACGGAACATTAAGCCTTAATATTTTATTTTAATGCTGTTTAAACATGAAACAGATTACAACCTCTATAAGACTGAAATTTCAGATAAATAAATAATACATTTTCATATAAATCTTACACTCTACAAGCTTACTGATTAGTATTTTCTAAATTTGAATGAAAAAAAATCGCAACAATCGACTTATAAATTCGTATCGGGATTAATCGGTATCGAATCGAATCGTGACCTGTGAATCGTGATACGAATCGAATCGTCAGGTACGAGGCAATTCACACCCCTAATGGTTATGGTGTCCTCATGAGTTTGTTAAGCATTGCCCTGTCTAACACTCAGACATTAAAGCCAATGTGCTCTTCTCTTTCGAATGTCTTATTTCATTTTTTTTGTACACACAAAAATACAAAGTATATTCAGGGAGCCGACTCACCAACTCTCAAAAACATAATAAAATATTGCACTCTATCTGCAACTTTGTATCTAACATTAATCTGTGCTAATCTGTGCTAACAGCTGCTGCTGTTAAAGGAGGGGCAGCATGGCTTGGCTTTTTTTTTTTAAATTTATTTATTTATTTATTTTTAAATGTTGGTCTTGCATACTATTTCAAACAGATAAAATGAAAGTACCGAAAACTGAAAAGATCATTGGTCTGATTAGTAGTACACTATACATTATATTTGCATGTTTTGGTGACCAAGCAGCAAGCGTTCATAATGACATAAGTTGGGTTTAGACCATCGCGAGACAGAGTCTATTTTATCTACTGATGTGTTGTTGAAAAAGTAAGTAATGAAAACTGCCGAGATATACCCTAAATCTGACGGGATACAAATCAGTAGCTATTTCTACCTGCAATTGCTACATGACTCTCCATGCAAACACTGTCCATGTGCTGGTCTTGTGTGTCATTAGAATATGAGTACAGAATATGAGTAGAGTGCTATTTGCAGAGGATAGTGACTGGGCTGGCCCGTAAATAGACCTGAGGTACGCCCTCAAAACTTGTCGTTTGTCAAATATGTACTTGTGTATACAGTTCCAGAACTTTACAAAAGTCAACAAAAACAAGCTGGATGTGAAAAGAGTGACAGGCGCAAGAACATTGTCATTCCGTATGTATCAGGTCTATCTGAAGAACTCAGAAGGAATTTTAGCTGACTCAGCATTTGGGACACTTCAAAGTCAAACCTGGTAACACCTTGAGTAAGGCTGTGCAATTAATCGAAATTCAATTACAATTTCAATGATTACACTCCACAATTACAAAATCAGCATAATCGTAAAAAAAGAAAAAAAAAAAAAAAGGATTATTAATGCCAATTTTTGATCATTTACATTTATACATTTGCACCTTTTTATAATAATAAAATAACTAAATTTAATAAATTTTGTTTCATCCAAAAGTAACTTGCATAATTAGTGTTTAAAATAATTTTATTTGTCTTAATATTTTTTTTAATTTGTTTTGTTTTTTTTAGGTTTAAACATTTACTTGTTTTGTACAAAAAAAAATCATCTACTGTGCACAGTGCACATGCTGCACTCCAACTTCAAGTTTTTGCCAACATAAATAAATAAATAAATAAATATTATTTTGAATATATTATTATGAATTCTGTTTGGTCCAAAAGGATCTTACATAATTATAGCGTTTCTTTCTTCTTTTTTCTTTTTTTTAAATTGGTCTTAACATTTTTAAATGCTTAAACATGTTCTATTTATGGACCAGAAATGCACCAAAAAGTTTGAATAATCATGATTTCAATCATTACCAAAATAATTGTGATTATTATTTTTCCCATAATCGAGCAGCCCTAACCCTGAGACAAAGGCTTGGTACACCCCAAAGACCGGACACCCCTAACCCAGAAAAAAAAAAAAAACAATCTTGGTGTATGCTGTTCAGTGCACTGAGAAATTTGCTTATGTGTATATTGGGAACACTGAGCAGGCATATGGTTTCAAAACAGAACAGTCAAGGTCGAAGTTGATTATGCACTAGAGCGCAGTCACATATCTGCATGCATAAAAACAACTAAGTAAATGCAATGGTGGTGACATTTGTGTGATAATTTACCTGATTAAATATGGACATGAATATGTCATGCAGTATAAGTGTTGAAGAGCTCCTCCTATATTGTTTTTCATGCTTGTAATGACTGGAGTTATTTCAATTGAATAAGTGTTGAAAAGTGTTGTTTTAGTATCAGTTTTTAAACTAAACACCTATTATTATCAAACCAATTGTTTACTGTAGTCTGTCAAAAATAGTTATCCGCACTGCACATTTAATTTCTAATGATGTATGGAACAAAAAAATTTGTACTGTTTATACAGCATGTCATGTTCTGGAGAGTAGTGTGTACTTTCTTGTCCATTAACTCAAGAAATCATTTTCCTGATAACTTGATGCATTGAGCGGCTGCTTCTCAGTAAATTATGCTGTACTTATCTGACAGCTGTTTTGCTTTATGCTCGTTATTAGGGAAAGAAAATGTCATTATTTAAAAAAAAAGAAAAGAAAATGCACATTTTTTGAACTACTAGTTAACTTGAAGTTATTATGCTTTAAAAATATCCTATATAATGTATAAGATGTGCAATTTAATTTTCAATAAGATGGAAACATTTCATCTTCTTTCCCTGTTGTTACATGCAAAGCTCTTTTGTTGAAGTGAGGCAGTCGAAACTTGATGAAATGTCTCCAATATATTAATTCCATTAATTTTGGGGGTGCTGAAACACCCCTAAAGTAAATCCAAGCACCCCCAAAATTTGAGCGCTGTGAAGATTTCCCTCCCACCTCTTCTCAACTGAGGTGCAAGACAAGCACTCGTTCGTGTGCAGTCTTCCGCTCACTTGAAGTAGTTTGAGTGAGTAGCTCTACTACCTTACTTAAACTAATATATGTAGCAAATTTCTTTTTCTACCACTCAATAGCAACATACTATATTATTGTAACGAATATTTTTGGATTGACTTCCCCTTTAAATAGTTTTGACAGCACACACAGAGACATTCTTTTTGTCTGTCACACTCACACGTCTACTGCAGCAGCAGGGAACACAATGTGCTGTTATTTTGTTTTGTAATTGGGTTTGATGTCATGTGAATTTCATTTCATTTCAAAGTTGGCAGTGATGGAATTCTTTTCTGAACTTTGAAATCCAGGAAGAAGTACAACAGGAGAATCGCATGCGACACCTGCAGGGCATTTTGCGCTATTACGTCTTACAAAAAAAGCCGTTTTTTTTTTTGTTTTTTTTAAAATCCATGTCAGTTGGTTTGTTTGTAGGTCTACATGACTGCAAACAACCAAAAACCACAACCGTGAAAGTTCTGTGTACATGGAATGACTTGCCTCACATACCATTGTGAGGTAGAACCAATTCACCTGTGAATTTATATTTTATTTATTTTTTAACTTTACTCAAGGGCAATCTGGATCATTGTATGAGGAATCATTATATGTGGAGCCTAATCAAATGGTGTGGATGTGCTTAAGCAATGATATTGTACGAATATGTGACATTTTATTTGACATTGCCTGAACATCTTTTGTATATTTATTTTTCAGATGACATTCGAGGCGTCAAGTAACGTGACACTCCTGTTTGACTTCTGGCATGTGAGCGGCCCTGGAGGTATTCATATGCAAACCCATTCCAAAACATTTTAATATCATGGAAAAATTCATTTTGTTTTCCACAATTCCATTCAAAAAGTCAATTATAGATTCAGGGACCACAATTTAAGTGATTTTGAGTATTTATTTGTTTATTGTTACATATTTTGGGGCTTCCAGCTCATAAAACCTAAAAAATAACAGGATTTCCAAAAATTAGATTACAGTGAAGAAATCGCCATAAATACTTCTTAGTTTTTGTAGGGGGAAGAAAAAGACAGAAATTAGGATCACATCAAATTAATGCAATTTTTAATTTTTTTTTAAATATGTCAATCTTTTTATTTATTTATTAATCTTATTTTGTGTTATTTTGTTCACTTGTCTTTACTGATTTGTATTCCACGTACACCACTTTGTATGCAGCAAAGGTTGTTTTAAAGTGCTTTATAAATAAAGTTGAGTTGAGATATTTTATATAGCATTTCCCCCCCCCCCCCCCCCCGCTGGATGGTAGTTATTGTAGTTTATCTTAAACCAATTTAATACTTTTTCTTATTTTGATTAGGTTAAAAAAAAAAGATAATGTGATGAACTCACATGGGAGCGCCCCAAAATTGAGTTTGTTTATTTGAACATGAAAAAAAAAATACTTTAAAAAATAACAATAATATCTGGAGAAAGTGAAATTTCTGCAGAAATTCCGTGGGAATGTTGAAAGCTGAATGCTAATAAAATATTTCCCAAGTGAGATTTGAACCAACGCCCTTGCATGTCTCCATAACGCCAGGCAAGTATTTAACGTGAGCCAATTTGGCTTGTTGAAAATCATGGTTAATGGCCTATTTATATGTACAAGTGTTATCTGAAAGTACTCTCCATTCATTTAGATGGAACAATGGAACGAATGATATCCAATGTAAAAATGCAAAAAAATAAAATAAAATTCACACAATAGCGCCACCAAGGCACCCACCATTCATTTACCTGGAAAATAGGAACAAAGATATTTGGTATACATGTAATCACTTAGCACAATTGCCATGGCTACATTTGCAATGTACAGTTGGAGGTGGGATTCGAACCCACGACCTCCTGGTTACTGGACAATATATCGTCGTCGTCATGTCACAATATTAAAAGCAGCACATCTGTTAAAAAAAAAAAGTCAGGTTGAATTCCATTTGTGCCGTTCTAGCACCCTCTGGTGGCTAGTTTTTTTTTATTGCAGTTTAATTTTCACAAGGCATGTTTAGGCCCTTATACGTTTCCACGCTAATGGTCAGACGAAGGGGAACGTAATTTGCTTGTGAACCGAGTCAATATGTGGAGGAACTCAATATGTGTGTGTCTTAGCAACTAAGTATTTATATATTTTTATATATATTCATATATTTTTTTATTTTCATTACTGTATTGTACAAAGCACAATATTTTTTTTGTATGAGCTAATTTTTCATTTTTTTTTTTTTAACAATTTTGTGAATTTTTTGTATCGCCATCCTCCCCACAATATTGTGATAATTATCGTATCGTGGCCTTCGTATCGTGATATCGTATAGTGATGTTTGGATATCATAACAACCCTACTGGACAATGCATTTTACAAAGTGCGTCACTGAGCAATATCACAGAACTGGTAATGAAGAGAAGTTGTATGTATGGAAGTGGGCGTGGAAAATGGGACTTAGAAAAAGTTCAACGTCAGTCCCATTGAAAATGAATGGGGAAAAGTGGATATTTTAACATTAATTTGTGCGAATACAAAAAGTTCTGTGAAATCAGACGATATATATTCCCAAGATGGCGTGAATTTTAGAAGCAAGTTGAAATTTGAGCGATATAAATCGGAAGTATTATATGGGAGTTATTACATGGTAAAAAAGTGTGGAGAATAAAAAGACGAATAAAATATGAAACCATTCGCACAAAAATTCAACAAAATAATAAGTCATCTCCATGTTTTCTTAATTTATTCTTCATCCAAAATTGACTATATTAAACCATAAAGATTTCACGATATAGTTTCTGCTCGAAATCTTTGTATGTCCCCTCAGGTATGTTTCTGTCAGTGCTGGTGGTCATGCTGCTGACAGTCTTCTACGAGCTGCTCAAAGTGTGGAGGGTGTGGCTTAACAGGAGGAGCACAGCGCCGGCTCGGTATTCCACTCCTTATGCTAGCGTGCCGCCGGCCTGCGGGAGCGACAGCAATCCTGCGCTGGAAAGCAGCACCTCTCAATCCTCGTTGACTCCCAAAGAATCAAGCCCTCTCTTTCCAAGCAACAGGAGAAGGTATTTTCTTTCTAGTCGCCACAACTTGGTTTTTTTTTTGGACAGATAATGCGCTTTTTTTTGTGCCAAATTGTTGCTATGATCAAATGACTTTCTTTTCAAGAGACTTAAATAAATGGATAAAATAATGATCTGCATCCTGTCCTCAGCTGGTTGCTCCACGGAATCCAGACATTGCTCCACTTGCTGCAGGTGACGTTGGGCTACATGTTGATGTTGTGTGTCATGTCCTTCAACATTTGGATCTTCCTCGGCGTCATCGCAGGTTCCACACTGGGTTATTACATCTCATTCCCGCTGATAGATCAGCATTGATGGACAGTACAAGCTAGGATGTTTTCTCCCTAGCATTAAAAGGATCATGTTTTTGGTTAGGATGTGCTGTTTTGATGCTTGGGGGTTAGTTTTTGCCAAATTGTGAGGGAAGCAGTTGCTTGTGTTAATTTTGTTGTACACCAGATAGAACACTCATTTGTTTTGTTAAAATAAAGGGGAAAAACAATGTGCGTTAAAAAATGTCTCTGATTCAAAAGTCATTTAATCTTTGCACACTAAAGTTGAATTCATTTGTACACATGATATCAGTTATCTGTTGCAAAATACTGCAGTGGCCACTTTGAAGAATTTAATTGTGGGATTTTACTCACGCTGAATGACTCATCAGGAGCACTTGGACGATTTTTATTACAATGGGTATCACCAAAAGTAGAAATAATCTAACGGCACTGTAACAATTGTACACCCTGTCTGTAGGAAATGACATATTAAAGAGGTGATTGATGATGTGCCTTTGGGGGAGTGGTTGAATGCCTGATATGGAAACTGTCAGATCTTTTTTTTCCCCTTTTTTTTTTGTAAATAAATTTCAGCAAAATTGCCACAAAGTCCGTTTTCTTGTTCACAATGATAAAACATGAAGAGCTGACTGAAAATGAATGTCCTTATCAAAGCAATTGATGATGCATAATGGATAATACAGGTGCAGTAATAAATGTTAATCATTGTAAATCTTATGTTTTCTCATACTTTGTGAAATAATGGGTGTGATCTTACAAGTACATTCAGTTGTAGTTTTGATTAAATAGAATGCGAATATAATATTCACATTCTATTTAATTATTTAATTTTTCAGTTTGTCAATATTCAGAATATTGATGTTGGAGGGAAAAGAAATCTATTTTAGATTGCTAGCCTACATTTGTGGGCTGTTGATCTGAGCCATGAAACTCCAGGGCTGAAAATGAGTCCCACTCTAGTCCTGCTACTGTGATTAGTTGTTATTTTAATTAACTTTATTTAAGCTATTTTTAAGATCATGTTTTTCTGTAACGCAAATAAAGTTGAGTTTAATCAAACTAATGTTAGTGTTATAGCTGTTATTTTCTAAAATAATTAACATTTTCAGATTTTGGGTTCATTCATTTTTCAAATTTGCTCTTAAGTAAAACTCAACGCGCAATTTAATAACGTATAAATCAACGTGCAACATACTGTAACTGAATTTATTTTTTATTTTTTAAGTTAATTCATAAGAAAAAGAGCGTTTCAAGTGACCATGTGGACAATAAAATTCCACCAATTGAATTTGCGGGTACTGAATCGCCGTTGAAACCGTCCAATGGGCGACAGTTTTCCTCGGCTCGGAGAGGACCAACTTCCTTGGATTTTAGCGTATGCGGTGAGACCAGTGTGTGTATGTGTACGGCTACATGTCAAGCACGGCAGCAGGACCGATATAGAACCAACACCGGCACTTACATCTTGCGTTGTGTGTTTTACGAAATTATTTCGTGAGCGGACTGCAACAGCGCCTGGACTGATATGGCGACAGATATAATCAAAGGTGTGGACAAAGTGTCTGTTGGTAAGGAAGAAACCAATGAAAATGTGCGTGCTAAGTATGTTAGCCACCTAGCTGCTGATGACATGTGTACACTACCAATTGCATCAGTCACAGATATGCTAACAGTTAGCATGCTAGTAACTCCCCAGTTCTCAGATTCACTTCTGTTTAGACGAATTTACGATGAATTAATATACTGCCTACGTGCTGTATTACGTGCTAGAGTTAAAACGGACTTATGAAAATGAAGTTATTGTAGCGTAATGGTAACCATCACAGCTGTCATTTTGCTGCACAGAACGTACTGTTGCGTCAGTCAATTACGTTCACTTATCATCACGACACAGTTTAAAGAAATCCTGTCAAATAAACGTCATTAGTCGCCAACTGTGGTATAAATCATTGTTTTGTGAAGAAGGAGATTGAATGAATAGAAGAGACTAATATTGTGCATTCCTCATAATAATAATAATAATAATAATAACTATTATTATTATTATTATTATTATTATTATTATTATTATTATTATTCATTTTTTATACATTTTGGAACAACGTCTTAAGGCTCTTATAATAATTAAAGCTAACAGTTTGTGATTTATTGTTTCACTAGATAAAATGGTTGTTACACTCAATCGTTAGGTGACGTCATTTGGGCTACATCATGATGCAGTACCTAAACCGAAAATGAGTTCATATCGTGCGACCAAACTCAAGATTATTAAAAGGCTTAAAAAATGTTTTTAAAAAGAAGGGAATTTCAAAATAAATTTTCTTTCATGTCAGCTGACCGGAATGACCAAATCCAACACAGTGGCTACCAGCAATTCCATTTATGTTAAACTTTAAGGAGAGTGGACCATGAAAGAATAATAAGAAATATGGTTCGCTCTTTTTTCATTCCATTAGTACATTACATTACATTTGTACATTGTTATATTCCTTATATGGATAAGTTATATATATATGTATATGTATATATATATATATATATATATATATATATATATATATATATATATATATATATATATGTATATGTGTATATATATGTATATATATATATATATATATATATATATATATGTATGTGTATATGTATAGGTAACTTTCATTAAATATTTTTTTGTAACTATTGCCGAAATATATGATTCTGCTTCCATCCATCCATCCATTTTCTTGACCGCTTATTCCTCACAAGGGTCGCGGGGGCTGCTGGCGCCTATCTCAGCTGGCTCTGGGCAGTAGGCGGGGGACACCCTGGACTGGTTGCCAGCCAATCGCAGGGCACACAGAGACGAACAACCATCCACACTCACACCTAGGGACAATTCGGAGCGCCCAATTAACCTGCCATGCATGTCTTTGGAATGTGGGAGGAGACCGGAGTACCCGGAGAAGACCCACGCGGGCACGGGGAGAACATGCAAATTCCACCCAGGAAGGTCCGAGCCTGGACTCGAACCGGAAACCTCATGACTGGGAAGCGGACGTGCTAACCACTCGACGACCGTGCCGCCGTTTCTGCTTCGATGCACAGAAAAAAAAACAAAAAAACCCCTGCTCCCTTTAGTCACCAAAGCATACATTCAATAACAGGAATAGAAACAATCTCGCGCACTCACTGTACAGTAGCTATATGCAAATTTACAGCAATGTACGTGATTTGGGCGTTTCATATCATCTTGCTGACAATCAGTACCACCAATTGAATTGGTGGGTACTGAAATGACTTTGAACAATGTCCAATGTGCGTCAGTCAGAGAAAAGGACCTCCTTATTTCGATTGTAGCAAATACAGCAGCAAAACCAGTGTGGAGAGCTACTAGTCGTGCACTACAACAGGACCAAGCAGAGACCGACTTGCCTCTTTTGTTATTTTTATTTTTTTTTAACATAATAATATAGTCACCGGACTAGAAAAGTACCTGGACTGATATGGCAACAGATATAACCACAGATGTGGATCAAGTGGCTGATGGTAAGAAAATCAATGAAAGTCTCCAGGCTAAGTACCACTATATTAGTCGCCTTACTTCTGGTGACATATGTAGTACCTTACCAATTGTAACAGTCGCTAACATGCTCGCAGTTAGCGTGCTAGTAATTCTCAGGATCTCAGATTGACTAACGTGCTGAATTAACGTACTGCTGAAATTAGTATTGTTTTACATGATAGGATTATAAAACCGACATCCAAAAATGAATTGTCGCCGAATGGTAACCCATTACAGCTGTCATTTACCGCACCGGATCTACTGCTACATCAATGAATTTCATGTATTGCAACATAATTGTTCTCACAATTTCTGTAAAATAAATCACGTTTCCTATCACCTGCAGTATAAATCATGCAGTCATTGTTATGTGTAGTGATGCAATAAAAAATTATTGTGCATCCGTACAATGGCTTCCCCGAAATGATCATTTTGTTGTCACGCGAGGCACAACATTCAATGTAAAAAGATAGACTGACAATCATTTAAGATAACAGTTTGTGATTTCATTGCTCTAAGATCCAGTGCATGTAAGTGTTTTACCCCCTTTTATACAGGTTTGTATTATGGATTTATTAGTGATTTAGCTATTCAGATTGAAACCGAAAATAGCAGTATCCTTCCTTATCTTTGTTCTAATATGCTCGAGCCTTTATTGTCCAGCAAAGTGAAACCTGACTGGCTTGCTTAACCTATTTCCTTATCGAGGTTACTTATTAGGGCCTCAATAAATTAATACAGCCGAGATCCGGATGCTTTGGGTATTGTGCTGTAACAAAAGAGTATTGAAAAAACAAAAATGAAAAAACTGTGAAATATACAACACAAACAGGTCGTCTTTAGAATGGCAGAAACAAAAGGGAATATTTTCAAATCATTTAACTACTGAAACCAAATTAATTGCAGGCTTAACCCTTGCGCGATTATGAGTCTAATAAATTAAAATAAAATACTTTCAACCAGACCAATTAATTTTGTTGTTGTAGCACTTATTTAGTAATAAATTACTACATTTTCCTTTGTAATCAATCTCAAAAGAAGAGCTGTGTGTAGGTTTAGTGTGTGTATTACAACTGTACTTGTGTACCCCAGGGGAAGTGTACGTGTCGGACAAATGTGGCAATGACCAGGATGGAGATGGGTCCGAGCAGAAACCATTCAAGACACCTCTCAAGGTAAACAAATATGAACTCAAATTCAAAGATGCCTATTGCCAAGGTGATTTGTGTCTTTTTTTTATGTGAAACCACTTTAACTAATTTGCTCCCAAAAATGTGTAAAAACGTTCTATTTTAAATATTGCCATGGTCCCAAAAACATATTTATAAGTTTTTTTTTATGCTTTTTTTTTTTAAATGCTAGAGCATACAGAAGGCTTTGATGCAGCCTCTGACCTGAAGAGGTCGCTTTAAGCAATGGTAGTTATTACAAACAAAAAAAAAAAACGTCCAGCAGGTGGCAGCAGAGTATAAGAGATCAACCAGGATTATGTTGCCACAGCTCTTTTCCCCAGTGTTTTCAACAGGTTTGTGAATAATGAGGAAACTTAGCTATATTCTAATGGTGTTGGCTGCAAAACAGAAACAGATAGAAATATACTTTTGTTTTTTCCCTGATGAAAGAAGAGACTCTAATCTTTCTTTTGGTAGCTTCTAGGGGTGTTAAAAAAAATCGATTCGGCAATATATCGCGATACTACATTGCGCAATTCTCGAATCGATTCAATAGGCGGCTGAATCGTTTTTTTAATTTTTTTTTTTATTTTTTGTTTTTTTAAAGAGCTCAGAATTGTTCATTCGGTAGTCTTACCGATTCAACGTCTTATCATCATTGCCTTTTTTTTTTTTTTTTTTTTTTTTTTTGTGTGAATCGATTTTTAAACTTCCATTTTTAATGGAAAAATATTCAACAAAACGTCTGACTTCGGGTTAGAATTCACACCTTGAGCATGGAAGAATGTTATATGAACGGAACATTAAGCCTTAATATTTTATTTTAATGCTGTTCAAACATGAAACAGATTACAACCTCTATAAGACTGAAATTTCAGATAAATAAATAATACATTCTCATATAAATCTTACACTCTACAAGCTTACTGATTAGTATTTTCTAAATTTGAATGAAAAAAATTGCAACAATCGACTTATAAATTCGTATCGTGATTAATCGGTATCGAATCGTGACCTGTGAATCGTGATACGAATCGAATCGTCAGGTACTAGGCAATTCACACCCCTAGTAGCTTCCATGTTTTATCGCAATATAACACAATATTCTGTGGGCCTTGCAAATTCCAGTAAAACAGCGAATGGGGTTGCTTCAGCGAAAATGGCTGCGAGTGAATGAGTTAAAGTAAAATACCAATACCACAAAACACTCTGATCTATTAATCTAGTATGAAGTAACAATTTACAAGGTCAAGCTATCCTCCAAACATAGCCATCCCCAAACTTAAACTTATTAAATGCTGATTCAACTGAACACCAGTGAGGTACACTCACATACCATGGGCATCAAGGCATCAATCATCATCATCATCATCATCATCATCATCATCATCATCATCAATCAATGGTGTCCAAACGTGGTCCTCGAGGGCTGGAGTCCTGCAGGTTTTCGATGAGTCCCTTCTCCACCACACCTGAAACACCTGAAGCTCATCAGCAAGCTCCTCATAAGCCTGATAACGATCCTGCTCATTGGAAACAGGTGCGTCGGAGCAGGGAAACATGCAAAACATGCAGGACTCCGGCCCTCGGGGACTGATTTTGGACACCCCTTCTCTAAATGAACTCCAGCGTTTTGAATTACATTTTCAACTCCCATGTATTTATTTTATTTTATTTTTTTCATAAACGTTATATTGTTTTTTTTTCTCTCAGGAATGGTACTAAGAATGTTAGTGATATTTTCACTCAGATATCTGATGATTGTGTTTTTGATTTACCTTCACAGGCTCTGCTCTTCATTGGCAAAGAACCATTCCCTACAATCTACATAGACTCACAGAAAGAGGAAGAGGTAGCAGGATTTTTTTGTACACATTTTTTTTCTTTTACTAGAGCTTCAACTACCGGTAATGTTTATTTCAATAATTGAATAATTGGTGTATTGTTTTTCTATTAATCAGTGAGTCACTTGTAAAACCAAACATTTTTAATGTCTATTCTTTTATTAAAAACAAAAAAACAGGGCGTGACTTGAAATTAACTGCAAAAATGTGCAAAAAAAAATAGCTTCATGAAAATCAAAAGCGCTCTTAAAGGGGAATTGAAGGGACAAGAATATTTTTTTTTTGCCTATGTTGTATGTGGCAGAGTGCATTGAGCAACACAGCGAGTGACTTACATAATAATCGTGCAACACAACAAATTGATCATGAAATTTTTGCAAACACTTTTAATATGCGATTATTGTTGCAGTGGTATTTCTCATTTCTTCTTTCCTGTCCACTGAGTAAATCATTCTGTAGTAAATTTAAGTGTAATGCGCTCTTTTGATATATTTATATACTACTGTATACTGCACTACTTACAAATATGTATACACTCTAAAGAATTGATACCTACAGCATTGTACCTAACAAGTTGTAGTAAGTTTAACTATTTTTGGTATCGTCTTTGTTTCTGTCAGCGTTGGGCTGTGATCTCCAAGACGCAGATGAAGAATGCAAAGAAAGCTTTTAACCGTGAACAGGCCAAGAATGAGTCCAAAGAAAAGAAAGAAGTACGTTCATCGGTTGCTGCAATACCTACTTTTTTGTCGTTGTTGCTTTCTTCATTAGTCTGACTGTTGTTGTTGTTGTTTGTCCATGTTTGTAATACAGGCGGGAGACACTGAAAGGAGAGAGAAGAACCTGGAAGAAGCCAAGAATATCATTATTGAAAAGGACCCCAGTTTGCCAGATCCGGAGACGGTTCGTCTTTGGTTTTAATGTTGTTTAATCCACATTCATAACTACATTTTGATAAATGGAATGTTAATATATAAGCAACATTCTTAATGTCAGAGCGGGAGTCACTTGCGCTTTCCTTTCTTCTTGTGTTTTTGCAGGTAAAAATCAATGCTCTGGGACCAAAAAGAGGTCAGAGAGTCAAAGTGTTTGGATGGGTTCATCGCCTTAGGCGACAAGGTTGGTGGTAGTAGAGCTGTCAAAATTAATCAACTATTTTAATAATTGAATAATCATTTTGAGCCATTTTTAATTTAAAATTGTCCAAAGCCTCTGATTTCAGCATATTAGCAGTTGTTGTTCACTTATTTCTTTCGTCCTTCATGAAAGAAGACTGATTATCTTCTGTGGTTAATCAAAATAAGACATTTGCAAACATCTTTTTTTCTTTGGAAAACAATGACCGAACTGGTAACATAGTAAATCAATTATCCCTTTCTTAAATCACAAAATGAAAATAAATCTTATTAGTCGATTAATCAATTTAATAATCAACAGATTCATCAATTCACAAAATATTCGAGAAGTTGGTAGACTTCAAATCACACGTGGATGGATAGTGACTGCTCTCCAAAAAAGTTAACCTATTTTAATTGAATTGTGTTTGTCTACAGGGAAAAATTTAATGTTTGTCGTGCTGAGAGATGGAACTGGTTTCCTGCAGTGTGTGCTGTCTGATAAACTGGTAAAAAGAACCCATTGTGACCTTTTTTTTTTTTTTTTTTTTTAAAGATTGATAGTGACTGGCATCACTCATTGTTCTCCTGTGTAGTTATTGTTACACAATTTCACAATATTTATTTTTTTTATTATTATTTTAAAATCTCTGTATATAAACGTCTACCAACTGACTGGTCTTGTTCTTGTCTCCAGTGCCAGTGCTATAATGGCTTATTGTTGTCCACGGAGAGCAGTGTTGCACTTTATGGGACCGTGACGCCAGTTCCTGAAGGAAAGCAGGTGAACACGCCTGCTTATCATGCACACAAGCAGGAAAAATGCTCATATATTTATATGTATTTTTTTAAAATATTTTTTTCACCATTTTATTCAATGTAAAACACTAAGTTTCCGTTACTCTCCTAGGCGCCAGGAGGTCATGAACTCCACTGCGACTTCTGGGAGCTGATTGGCCTGGCGCCAGCAGGTGGGGCCGACAACATCCTGAACGAAGAGTCTGACGTGGACGTCCAGCTTAACAACCGACACATGATGATCCGAGGCGAGAACGTCTCCAAGGTCCTCCGAGTCCGATCCACGGTCACGCGGTGCTTCCGGGACCACTTCTTCAGCCGGGGTTACTACGAGGTGAAGCACGCTTTCAAGAGGTCATCTTAGTTTACTACCTGGTGGTAATGCAGGACCAGGTGGAGGGTTGAGCCTGGACAGCAATTTTTAACAAAACATTTTTTTAAAATGTGGGAAAAATATTAGAAACCTGCTTCCTGGTTTTTCCCGGCTGTAGCACGAGCTTCATGTTGCTTCTGTTGTGCTTCCATCACAATTTGGGAGTTCATGAATTGTCTGACATTGATGTTGGCCATAGAAGAAATTGTTGGCGTTTAATATGAATTCATTTGCCCCCAAAAATGTCTAAAAACGTTCTATTTTAAATATTGCCATGGTCCCAAACATGTATTTGTACGTTTTTATGTTTGTTTTTTTAATGCTAGAGCATAAAGAAGGCTTTGATGCAGCCTCTGACTTGAAGAGGTCGCTAAAAACAATGGTAGTTGTTGCAAAAAAACGGCCAGCAGGTGGCAGCAGAGTATGAGCTCAATCAGGGCCATGTTGCAACAAGCTCTTTTCCACAGTGTTTTAAACAGGTTTGTGAATAATGAAGAAACTTAGCTAATTGCTGCGAAACAGAAACAAATGTACTTTTTTTTTTTCTTGATGAAAGAAGAGACTCTAATCTTTCTTTTGGTAGGTTCCGTGTTTTTATAGCAATAGAACACAATATTCTGTGGGCCTTGAAAAATCTGTCAAAATCCAGTAAAGCAGAGCGAAATGGGGTTGCTTCAGTGAAAATGGCTGAGAGTGAATGAGTTAAGAAGGAATGTTCAATATCACATTTTTTTCCCAAACCGATACCAGTACAACCACCAATCTATTGAGTAGTCAGTGATACCATTTACTTTTGAGTAAATTCCCCTCACCCCCAAAAATAAATAAATAAATAAATAAATGACATTTTAAAGGATGATCTATATGTTTGCATTTGTGGTTGTGGATACAGAGACCACACTAATCCATTATTTATACATCTAAAAACTTTCAAATTTGATGAATTGATGTTTTAACCTTAAAATATTATTTAAAGCCCATCATGAAATTTTACCAGAAAATATACAACTAAAATTTTTCAAAAGAGAAAGTGAGTACAAATTAAGAGGAACAGACATTTTTTTTTCCGAACCTAAATATAAAACAAAACAAAAAGAATGATCTATTTCAACTCAAGGTGTCAGTCTAACAATCTGGATTGTTAAAACAAATTCTTCTCAGTCAATTTGGATTTTTAAATAATGTATAAAAGCTGCAAAAATATATGTAGCATAAAGACATGCAGTTGAATTATTTTTTAATTATTTTGTAGTATTGTTACACTGAAAGCATCATGACCACTCACTGTCATTCATTTTGTGTTGAATCTTTGTGTTGATCGGGGCAGACAAAACAAGTTTTACTTAGTTCTGTCCCCTTTCATTTCTTTTACTTTAAAGACTAAAATAAAATTTGAATTGAATTGAATATATATCGATAGCATTTTTCCTTTAAATGGGGACAGAATTTCATGTATCAAAAGTGCAAGTGGTATCAATCCTTTGGTATCGATTATTGGTGACTTCTACTAAGTGCTGAGTATAGTACGACTATTGGTCTGGGGAAAAAAAGTGGTATTAAACATCCCTACTAAAAGGTTTGTCTAAACAGTTAAACATATTGTCAAAAACATTTTTTGACAATATGTTTAATGCAGCCCCACTGGTCTAAATATGGTATCCTGGCTAATATTGTGTTAGTGGAATATGAGTTGAGCAGCAAAATCCATTTTTATCCATCTTAGGGGGCGGCCATTTTGCCACTTGCCGTCGACTGAAAATGACACCACAGTTGCTCAGGTCTCAGCTAATAACCAATCATAGCTCAGCTTCAGAAAACAGGTGAACTGTGATTGGTCGTTGCCTGAGCCCTGAGCAAGTGTGATGTCATCTTCAGTCGACAGCAAGTGACAAAATGGCCGCCGCCTGAGATGGAAATTGCTGTAGTTTGCTTCATAACTCTTATTCCACAAATGTAATATTAATCAGAATGTCTAAACTAGTGTGGTCACATATAACATATTATTGTCAATAAATGTTTATGATTGACTTCCACTTTAAGTAACCTATTTGCTTACTTATTTCCACGCACTTAATCAAGACAAGTCTTGTGACATCCACTTCCTGATTCCTGTGCAGGTGTTTCCTCCGACTTTGGTGCAGACTCAGGTGGAGGGCGGCTCCACGCTGTTTAACCTCAACTACTTTGGCGAGCAGGCGTACCTGACGCAGTCTTCCCAGCTTTACCTGGAAACGTGCATCCCTGCGCTGGGCGACAGCTTCTGCATTGCGCAGTCATACCGAGCTGAGCAGTCGCGCACCCGCAGACACCTCTCAGAGTGAGCATTCCAATCAATCTACTCTAGCCAAGTAAAACGAATGGGACTAATTTCCTGTACAGTAAGTCCACATTCTTGAGTGAGTAACCTTAGGGTGAACCCATAAAAGCAACCAGGTTAGTCACAAGTAGTTGTTGTCAGCTAATTTCTGTGTTAAGGTGCAGCACCGGCTGGCTTTGTACGAGCATGCCAAGCAAAATGAGGTTTGTGTGAAGTGGATGCTTCTTTTATGATGTATCGTCTCCATTATTTTCTGCGCAGGTACACTCACGTCGAAGCCGAGTGTCCCTTCATAACCTTTGAGGATCTGCTGAACAGACTGGAGGATTTGGTGTGCGATGTTGTGGACCGAGTGCTAAAATCCCCTGCCGCCGAACTGCTCTATGACATCAACCCGGTACCAGGCGACATCAACTTGGGGTGTCGGAGTCGGGGAATTGCATCCTAAAGTTGCCATTTTACTTTCGGATGATGCATTCCTATATTTCAGGACTTCAAACCTCCAAAAAGGCCGTTCAAGAGGATGAACTACTCCGATGCCATCAAGTGGCTCAAAGAACATGACATCAAGAAGGATGATGGAACCTACTATGAGTTTGGAGAGGTGAGCATGACACAGACAATGTTATTTGAATATTTTGCTCTCATGGAATCATAAATCTTAAGTCTGTAATTCACAACGGGTGGCTATAACATGGTGATGGTTATTCTACAAAAGTATTTATTAGATTATCTTGGTGGATAAACAGAACGAAAAGAGAGGACATTACAAAGACGTTATCTACCAAACAAGATGGCTGCTTGGTTAAATCTAAAGCAGACACTGTAATTCTTCCGATGGATGGATGGATGGATGGATGGATGGATGGATGGATGGATGGATAACAACCGACACAAGATTTGATTTAAATTTAGTGACTTCTTTTTGAGAACAGATCTTTACTATGATCTCAAACAAGGACTTTTTAATTTTTATGTGCACACATCTTTATTTATAGCTTAATTATTTCCTTAAAAAAGTTTTTTTTAAGTCTTTTTTTTTAATTCCAAATAATCTGAGAAACAATTGTACAACTGAAGTTCCAAAGCTTAAAGGGATACTTCACTTATTTAGTCCATTATAGCAATAAAAAGTTAATATTTTGTCTATAATTAATTTGATACTTTCCTTATTCTTCACGTACAATTAGTACAATTAAAAACACATTTTGCAACTTGCTGTCGACTGAAAATGACATCACAATGGCTCAGATAACCAATCACAGCTCACCTGTTTTTTAGGTTTGTCTGTGACTCACAAGCTGAGCTGTGATTGGTTACCTGAGCCCTTGTGATGTCATTTTCAGTCGACAGCAAGTTGCAAAATGTGTTTTTGAAGGGACTAATTGTACATGAAAAATAATGAAAATATCAAATTTATTATAGGCAAATATTAATGTTTGACAGCCAAAAATGGCTAAATAAGTAAAGTATCACTAATAAATTAGACAATGGCACCACACTGTTTTTTTTTTTGTTTTTTGTTTTTTTTCCAACCAACATTTCTTTTCACTGATTAGGGTGTACTTGACTGAAAAAAAAAATTTCACAGGGGGTAGGTACATCATTGAAAAAAGGTTTGCGAACCACTGCCTTAATTCACCTCAACAAAGAGTAGTTCCTAGCCAGCAAGATGCCACAAGATGGCGCCATCCATTCATCCATTTTCTTGACCGCTTATTCCTCACAAGGGTCGCGGGGGATGCTGGAGCCTATCTCAGCTGGCTCTGGGCAGTAGGCGGGGGACACCCTGGACTGGTTGCCAACCAATAAGATGGCGCCAAAGCAATGCTAATTTATTATACAAGAGTTTGACATGAACACTTAAATGGGAAATAGTTTTTCAACAAATAACGGGGGATACGGTTCCCCAAGATGTGCATTTACAAATGGCAAACTGAAAATACGTGTTGGTTCACTGGATACTGGAGCAGTGCTTCCTCTCAAAATGATAATTCACTAAGATCGGCCATGAATTCCTTTTATATTTGTCTTTGGTGTTTTTGTGTCTGTCAGGACATCCCCGAGGCCCCCGAGAGGCTGAT
Organism: Festucalex cinctus; assembly: GCF_051991245.1. Classification (NCBI taxonomy): domain Eukaryota; kingdom Metazoa; phylum Chordata; class Actinopteri; order Syngnathiformes; family Syngnathidae; genus Festucalex; species Festucalex cinctus. The sequence goes on along the minus strand of NC_135425.1, from coordinate 11,797,685 downwards.
GACGGATGCCATCAACGAAACAATTCTGCTTTGTCGTTTCCCAGCCGAGATCAAATCCTTCTACATGCAGCGCTGCGCTGAGGACAGACGGCTCACAGAGTCGGTAGGCACCATTATTGATCGCGCTGGCCTCAATTCAAAACTGTGCTCAACTCAGCCAAGGCCGAAAGATTCCTATTGGATCGAAAATTAAATTGCGCACCTTAGCGACTTTCTGCTTATGCTATATTGTGAGCTTAGTAGGGGACCTTATTTGCCTCTTCCACTCAATCACACTGCATTTTCATCGATGTATCAACTTGACCGTTTTGCCATGTCCGCCCCTCGCAGGTTGACGTTTTGATGCCAAATGTGGGTGAGATTGTGGGAGGCTCGATGCGTATCTGGGACGCTGAGGAGCTGTTCGAGGGCTACAAGAGGGAGGGCATCGACCCGACCCCGTACTACTGGTACACTGATCAGGTAACTGACCACTTTATGGTTGACTTGTTGCCTCCCCTATTAACTCATTCACTCGCAGGATTAGAGTCTCTTCTTTCATCAGGAAAAAAAAAGGATATTTCTATCTGTTTCTGTTTTGCAGCAATTAGCATTAGAATTTAGCTAAGTTTTATTATCATTTACAAATCTGTTCAGAATTATGGGGAAATCAGCTTGTTTTCAACATGGCCGCGGTTGATCTCTTATACTCTGCTGCCACCTGTTGCCTGTTTTTGTATTTACTACCATTGCTTCACCCATTCTCTGCAGTTGAGAGGCTGCATCAAAAAACTAGTATTAAAAAAAATATATATATAAACACGTTTTTGGGTTTCTTAAAACATTTAAAATATAACGTATTTATACGTTTTTGGGAGCAAATGAGTTAATTGAGCATTTTTCCTACTTGATATGAATTTTTTTTATGTTACCATTCAGAGGAAGTATGGCACGTGTCCTCACGGTGGTTACGGTCTTGGTCTGGAGCGTTTCCTCACCTGGCTGCTGAACAGACACCACATCCGAGACGTCTGCCTTTACCCAAGATTCATCCAGCGCTGCCGGCCCTAAACACGCACACATTCACTCTGACCATTATGTAAACGTCAATATTGAATCAAACACAGCAGAATTATAGATTTGTCCCGGTGTTTTTCTGTTGCCAGCTTCATTACTGGTTCCCAATATGGTGCTCATCCACGCTTCTGATTATGTCCCCGCAAAAGTGCAATCACGTTAGCTTAATCATGTCTACTTGCGCTGTCGACAACAAACAAACACATTTCCCCGTAATTGTGAAATACTGAATGTGCTTGATCGTTCCCTGCCTTAAATGTAATCTTTCTAGCTCTGTCTGTGCTCGGACTGAAGCTTTGCGATTATTCTACAATATGGTTAGTACCAAGTGGCAACAAGACTCAGTGTTTTTTGTTTGTTTTGTTTTTAGCAATTGTTTGTCAAATTTTCCTCTCCTGTCCAAATATCCAAGGAGGAAAAACTGGCAACATTTTCTTGTGTCTTTGGATTGTTTACAGAACAAATGTCTCTGGTTTTGATATAAGAACATATTGGAGGAGGTGTGGCAAGAAAATACACATTGCACACGGGTATTGATGATGCTGTTTATTCATAGTTGGGAATCACTTAAAATCACTATAGTAACATTGGCAATTTTGAAGTGCTGAAGAACATTTGATTACTGTCTTGCAAGGAAATGAACAAAAGTCGGGGCTGCTACTGGTGAATCAGGTGATTACGGTTACGTACTTAAATAAAATGATGCAAACAAACTGAGTAATTATTCTAGGGTTTGGTGTGTTACTCATTTAGTGAAACAACTTGAGATAATGAAAACACACACACAAAAAAACTCTTGACTATTTGATTAAACTATGCTGTTGATGTTATGAACATATAATTTGATCTTCTCTAAAGTTAAATGCAAATGTAAAACAGTTTCAATACGTTTTGCAAAACTTGTGGTTCCTAAATAGGAACTAAATGACACAATTCACAACGGGTGTTTCATCATGAAAGGACCTCCAATACATTTCCTGGTTCAGTTGGTGGCCACTCTGTGTCAGCAGCAGGTTGTTGCAGATAGAGACTGGACGAGTTGCAGAAAGTCATAGAAATGAACAAAGAGTGCATTTTAGGCTTGTGTTATGAATAACGATAACCAGTAGATGGCAGTAGACAATGCAAATGGTGATGTAATAGCATTCTACCATGTGGTATTTCGACACGTGTTTGGACTTGTATGGCATACATTTCTCGTTTTCACGTGTATGACAGTAAGAAAGACTACAGAAAGAAGGAAGTGCTTCAAGTAGATCAAGAAAAACCGGTAGAATATAAAACAAACGTAAAATCGAGGCACGCGAATATACGTACAATTACTAAAGTGCGTGTATATATTTATGCTTAAACGAACACTATATAAATTTGCATTTTAGTTAGAACATAAATGGTAATTTACACAAACGATCTCCACATTGTAAACATACATAACTGTGAAGTCAGTGGGCGTGTCGACTACAAGCAAGCAGTGAGGGTGGCGCTATGTTTTGGAGTAGGGTGACGTAGCAAAACGTAATTGATTTACATCACGTTGTCAAGCTAGAGGTCGTTGTTAAACGGAAGTGACACTATTTACCCGGAAAATAAAGTTTAAACAATAGATGAAAAAAAAAACCGAAACGAACAGGTGCTTTTTTTAACCATTAAAATACAATAAAAGAATTCCGCTTTGCGTGTAGAATATTCCATTTATTTTCATTTCAACTGTAATACTAAGCAACTTTGTTTCCACTTCCTTTTAAATTTCAACCTACACAGTAAGAATACACAATCCTGTTAGTACGGCATATACATTCGTTATTTGGGGGAGAGAAAAAAAAAATAACGAAGAACATGTAAACAAGACATTTTGGAGCAGTCTTTACGTTAAAATAATATCCGGAAGTAATAACCATGCCGCCGAACTTGACATTGTTGAGACACAGCCAGCTGGATGCGATAGCTGAAGGAATCTCGTTGACATATAGGACGGCGAAATACGCGGGAGGAGGAAACACTCGCGGGAACAGTTGAAGAGACCAGAAGTGCACGACTTATTTGTCAGCGTGTTTCTTGAGGGGCCATAAAAATTGGAAACTGTCATAATGACAGTCCTGGGCAACGCCGGTCGCTTGATCCAATGTGAGTAGTACTACCGAGCTAAGTTAGCGCGGACGGTCTATGTATAGACATACGAGTTGCTATTTATGTACACACATTTCAACGGAGTAAACTACTGTTGCGTCTGCGGTGTAGCCTAGGTAGAGTTACAGGTAATGAATTGTGTAGCCTTGCATAGAGTAAATTACACATCATTGACATTGGCGTCAGTTTCATAAATCAGTGGCAAGTTAAATGGTTAAAGACGCTCTATTTCCGGTTAGCACTTTCCAGAATTAAAAAAAAAATGTTTGTAACAGTAATTTGCGTCTCTGTAAATCTACGTTTTTAAGGCCTCTAATTATTTTTAAATATTTTTTGTGATTCACATTGTTGTCCATTTACGTTGTTCCAACGCTATTATAAGTTTAAAATCATAGGCCATTCTTAATAATTGTTTTATTTTTGTAAACAAGATTTATATTTCCGTTCGTCGCTAACTTCAAATTGAGTTTGCCTTTAACGGCAGCTCAACACGAGTGTGTTTTTAATGTTCACTGTTACCTTGGCGTAATTTAAAAGTACATCTTGATTTCAATATCCTCTTCTGAGTACTGTCTGTTTTAACCAGAAACGTTATAATTTACTCATTGGCGCATTTCGTCTGAGTTACACAATTTCGGCATTTTAAACTTGCATAATCCCAATCTGCACCCTAGCGGCCTTTTAGGGTATTGCAGCATGAGAAATGTTTTTTTTTTTTTTTCAGAGATTGTGTGTAGAACAGTAAAGTAAAAATTACCGCTGATTGTCGCACCACCTAAGGGCCTGTCAACAGTCAACAAAACAACGTTTCTCTGGATATTACAGCTCCCTCTGACATTCCAAAAACATGTATGAGTCTAATTGAAGATTGTAAACTGTCCATAGGTGTGAGTGTGCATTTTTTGTGTGTTTGTGTACTCTGTGATTGACCGGCAACGAGTCCAGGGTGTGATGACAAACATTCTTCCAGACAAATCAATTAATTGAAAAAGGAATAGTGTGAAGCACCAGGCTATATGGTCTGCTTCTTCGATTGTGTAGTATGCTTCCCCAATACTGGTCCCCCGATGGCAGTAGACATGCAAGTTTTAGATGTTACCATACTGCAACACAGCTGATACCTATAATCAGCTAATCAGCAAGCTCTGCAGAAGCCTAATAACGATCATGATGTTTAGAATCAGGTGTGTTGGAGGATGAAAACATTATCCCTGCAGGACTGCGGCCCTCGAATGCCAGGATTGGGGAAGCCTGTACTGTACAGTACAGTCCAGTGATAATTTCATCGCTGAAAAATTTTCGGCATCATTTTCGTCACATTTTTTTTTTTTTTTTCAGAAAAAAATTAAACGAAAACTAAAATGGAAGCCATTCATTTAGACTATAACGACAACTAAAATTAACTGACAATTTCGTCAATGACTAAAACTAAAATGAAAACATCACAGTGATGAAAATTCACACAATCCAATCAGAAGGATCGAAACGCTAGTTGAAGAACCAATCAGAAACTGTTCAGTGTTCACTGCACTTTATTTATTGTTCAAACACATTTACATTCATTGTGCAGCTGTAAAATTAATGTCAAGCAATTATGCAATTTTTTTTTTGTTTAGGTGAACACTTAAAAAGTTAAAAACTTAAGTTCTATTATTGTCAGTTCAACATGCTTCATGGAAACAAAGACACCGTTGTATTAAATGTCTTGCATTCTAGTAAACTACAGTTGGTGTGTTGTAATTTTCTGTATAAAAGTTGAAATGTATGCTGAAGGAAAATATCGACTAAACTGTCAATTTAGTCGAGTAAAATTGCTCTTTTTTTTTCGTCAACTAAAATTGCTCTTTATTTTTGTCGACTAAAATTGGATTAAAAGTACAATCGGATGACTAAATTACGACTAACACTTTCATTAATTTTAGTCAAGACTATAACTAAAACTAAATTGAAATTTCTTGTCAAAATTAACACTGGTACAGTCCCATAAAACAAAATATACAGTACATTTCCTAGAGTAAATTTCACTTAATAATAAAAATCTTTATTATTATTATTATTATTATTATTATTTAAAAACTAGAATAGGTCCCCCATTTCAAACAGAGTAAATTTTACACTTGGAAGAGGGTAAAATATTGAAAAAAAAAAAAAAATCACTCAAGGTTTGAAGAACGATCCCACAACTTTCAACATGGCAGACAGCTACTCTACCACTTGAGCTATGCCACGTACATAGAAATATTTGTCCAACACCCATTTAGGATTTTTTTTTTTTTTTTTTTTTTTTTTTTTTTTTAAAGACTGTTTTCTCCATATGCATAGTTTGAAATAGAAAGTGACTATAAAGTGCTGTAAGTTGACATATTTTACTGAGTAACTGATATGTCAGATTAATTTTATTTTGATCTTCTGCAGTTGCCAGGAGCAGTGTCAGTCTAAGCATGAGGACTCGTGCCACTGTTGCGGCTTTGGCCCATAACGCGACGCCAGAAACACAAGACAATAGGTGAAAAGCATGCGCACACACACAAATAGCATTTTACTACTAAATTAATTTTAAATGATTGCATCACCATTTGAAGTTTTCTCTGATAATTATAGACAAAGTTGCGTAATTGTCATTTCACGTGTCTGTTGGTAGCTGAGGTCCCAAGCAATAAGAAACCTCTATTATATTGTATCCCACCTGGGGATCTATGGAGGTTGGAGTTGGATGACCTCATTTCGCAACACAAGAGAGGAAGTAAAAATAGAAAATTTTAACGTATATAATTGTTTTTTACAGTTAAAGAAACTTTTGGGTGGCGATTTAAATATTTGTTAAATCGAATGTTGTGAGTTATTGTACCATGCAAATATATTACCAATAAGTTATTATTATTATTATTATTTTTTTTCCCTCCTCTTCCTGGGGAGGTGATATAATGATATCGACTCACTTTAATTCCTGCTTTTGAACTTGTTGTGCAGGAAACCCAAGACAGGCATCCTAATGCTGAACATGGGAGGACCCGAGAAACTCGAAGACGTACACGACTTCCTGTTGAGGCTCTTCATGGACACAGACTTGATGAAACTGCCAGTACAGAAGTACGAAATGTAGTCGAAAGCATTTGTAAAATATGTTTTTAAGCGCAATACATTACTGATTTTATATTCAGTTACAACAGATACAAGGTGACGGTTCCTCTGCATTGTGTGCCTCATTGTAACTCAAGGTTGATCAAGATTGTGTTTCTTGGACGCAGTGTTCATTTCAGGACCGCAGGATGCAACCTTGAAAGACAGAAAGCAGTTTTGTGTTCATGTGACTCAAAGTGGATTTCATCTTTTATAATGTCCGATTTGGACCAATAGTGTGAAAGGATTCACTGTTTGTAATGTACATTATATTATGTGTAATTTATTGTCGTTCTGTGCCCCACAGTAAGCTCGGCCCATTCATCGCCAAGCGCCGCACGCCAAAGATCCAGGAGCAGTATAGTAAGATTGGAGGAGGCTCGCCTATCAAACGCTGGACCGCCATGCAGGGAGAGGGCATGGTCAAGCTGTTGGACGAAATGAGCCCTGAGACTGGTGAGAGCCAGCAGCCATACAGCTCATTTATTTATAAGAAGCTGTTGCCATTTAGCCTATCATGTTCCCAAAGAAAGAAATTCATTTTTACATGTGGCCAAAAAAGCAGGCTCCATGTATTCTTATGTATATCATCATATCATATCACATTGTATATACTGTAATATCATATATAATAGGGGTGTAAATTGCCTAGTACCTGCTGATTCGATTCATGTCACTATTCGATTCGATACCGAATAATCCCGATATGAATCTATGTCGGTTATTGCGATATATATATATATATATATATAATTCTATATATAATTATATATATATATATATAATTATATATATATAATTCTATATATAATTATATATATATATATATATATATATATATATAATTATATATATATATATATAATTATATATATAATTATATATATATATATATATATATATATATATATATATATATATATATATATATATATATATAAAAAAAATTATTTATTTTTTATTTTTTTATTTAAAAAAAAAAAAATTTTTTACCCAAATTTATAAAATACTAATCTGTAAACTTCTACATGTGCACTGTAAGATTTGTTTGAAAATGTATTTATTTATCTAAAACTTCAGTCTTACAACAGTGAGCATCTGTATTTAACAAACGATCTGTTGCAATCTGTTTCATGTTTGAACAGCATTGAAATAAAAATATTAAGGCGTTATGTTCCATTCATATAACATTCTTCCATGCTTAAAGTGTGAACCCTAACCCTAAGTAAGACCTTTTGTTGAATATTTCCATAAAAAAATGTTTTAATATCGATTCAGTCACATATCGAATCCATTCGAGAATTGCAGGATTTAATATCGCGATATATCGCCAAATTGATTTTTTTCAAACGCCCCTAATATATAATATAATATAATTAGGGTTGTCAAAATTAGTGCATTAAATCACAAGTTCATTTATAGTTCCTTTAATGCCACAATTTTTTTTCGTATAGCAGACAGGTCTATTTAAAAATTTAGCAGTAATAAATATTATAATAATGCAGATATTTGTAGAGATTTGGGTCAAGTTGAATTTCACAATTTTAGAAATTTGCAGAATTTCACAAGTTACTTCATGTTCAAGATTAAATAGCTCTTAATATGAAAACAAAAATGCACTGAGCTGTCACCAATGTCTACCAAATATAATTATGCCATCTAGTGGCAGAAAAATTACCTCAACACAAATCAATATCACATTTGTTTTTTACAGTGCATCTTTTTAATTTTAACTCAAATTTATGAATTATTATGAAATTACTGTATCAATGACTAAAAGATGCAGCCATATTTCAATTAATTAAATTTTTTTCCACTTGTATGTATAAACAAAAAATATTTTATTGTACAATATTTTATTCTACACGCATATTGAAGTCATGTGATTTAATTACGATTAAAAAATTGACACCCCTATATGCTAAATTCTGGACCACAATAACTTGAACTCGGGTTCAGACTAGCTGCAGTAGTTGGTTGAACGACTGTGAAATTACATCTACTGAAATAATAGTTTCAGACTTGTTGTCTGCATCAGCAGCAGTCTTCGGGTGCACACTGAAGATAGCACCACGTTGAAGGAGTGGTCGCTCACACGCCTGCTTCACACCTCACTGATAACACAAACTGGAGCCGAAGATCAGTTAGAAATAAACTGACGACTGGCAACCAAATTCAAAACTGATGTTGCGGATAACTTGTCCCAGGCAGTCTTCCTGTCCTCCATACCCATAAAAAACGTATAGTGTTAACTTGACATCTCATTTCTTTTCTTTCTCATCAGCCCCTCACAAGTTCTACATCGGGTTCCGGTATGTCCACCCGCTGACCGAGGAGGCCATCGAGGAGATGGAGAAAGACGGAGTGGACCGAGCAGTGGCCTTCACACAATATCCTCAGTACAGCTGCTCCACCACAGGTCACAGACGCGCGTCGTCTGTCGTTGACATGTTTATTTTCCCATAATGCACCACGCTAATGCAGTGTTGCATGGTTTACTACAATAAAAGGTGGCCAAACAGAACGGTTTTGCTAGAATTTCAAAACAAAGATGTCTATCATCTAAGATTTAAAAAAAAAAAAAAAAAAAAATCATTTTGCAAATCAATCTGAAAAGTTGTTTAAAGAACATACACTATAAGATATTTCAACAAAGTCAAAGTTTGTATTTTCTAAAATATTGACGGCAATAGTTCCCCTTTTAGTGAAAGTGAATATTGGGTCCTTGACTACTAATAATTGATATCGACCTTAAAAAAAAAAAAAAAGTCTATCTCTAACCATGACCAATGTTTTGTCTTTCTTCAATTGAAGCTAGATGTAGAGCAAACATTTTCACTTACATTTAGCAATTTAAATCATATTATATGTCTTTAGTTTGGATGTTGTTGTCAAGCGTTCTTAAAATGTCCACTCTGTCATCGAAAATACCAGTTGATTGAAAAGAAAAGAAAACAAATAATCAGAAATTCAAAGTACATTTGTTTAACAGTATACTTTAAGCTTGCTGACTGAAGCATGTTGCAAAGTGGAAGCCAACCATGTGATCATAAAATGCTATTAGCCAAAAATGCCCACCCCTGTCATTGTCCACCCTGTCAGTTATCTCGCATATGATGTTGTTTTTGTGTACAATTGTTTTTTTGTTTTTGTTTTTTTTAAGTGTAGGAGCTTGACATTTTACATTTTTTAAAGCATATGCTGTATTTCATACAATTATTACGAAGTTAAATGGAAAATCTCTAAATATTTGGGACGTGAAATGGGGAAGCTTCAAAGGCACCTTACGGTGATATTCACCCTTTTGCTAAATTCTGTTTTGATGAAATGTTTTTATTTAAAAAAAATTTAACACCACCAGATAGCAGCCAATTACTGATCAACAATAAATTCAACAATAGCTTTGCTTTTGGTGATAAAACTACAACTAATAAGATTTTATTAGCAATATTAAACTATATTTGTGTTCTTAATGTGATTCTTTGTTGTCCTTTAAACAGGTAGCAGTTTAAACGCCATCTACCGTTACTATAGAAACCGAGGCGACAGGCCAAAAATGAGTTGGAGTGTCATTGACCGTTGGCCCACACACCCTCTGCTGGTGGAGGTTAGACACGCACGCACACATGTACACACACTAATGGGGCAGAAAGAACAGGGCAAATGATTAAAACCATTTCATTTAGGCACAAAGTTGTCATAGTAACGAGTTAGTAGAAAGTGGTTGCAAGCCTCATTATGTCATTTTAGTAGAGGAACGCTGCTTTTTTTTTTTTTTTTGCGAATAATAATTGCCTTTTGTGTGCGTATGCACAGTGTTTTGCAGAACACGTCAGTAATGAGCTGCTGAAGTTTCCTGAAGCAAAAAGGGACGATGTCGTGATTCTATTCTCAGCCCATTCACTTCCTATGGCTGTAAGTGCAACATGATATTTTGCCTGTCCGGCTATTTTTATATCAAATCGACTATTACGGACTCATTCTGAAAACGTTTATCGTACAGTAAAGTGAATTGAAATATATATTTCAACCTAATTTCTACACGTTTGCTCCCCAAACGTACCGACAGCGCTCCTGTTGTGTAATGTGTGCAGGTTGTAAACAGAGGTGACCCCTACCCCCAGGAAGTGGGTGCCACAGTCCAGAGAGTTATGGAGAGACTTGGACACTGTAACCCTTACAGACTAGTGTGGCAGTCCAGGGTAAACATCCACACGCTTAAGAATCTAGTGGTAACCTACAGTTTAGCATTAGAACATGCAATAGGTCACAGTGATTCTCAAAAGTGTCAAGTGGTACGCGGCTCCCTCTAATGGTGCTCTTTGTGTGGCATGAGGCAAAGTCCCGAGCAATGCATGAAACAGACATATTGTAAACTCGAGATACACATAGAGATGTGCCGATACAGACCAATTATTAATAGTCACGGAGGCCGATAACCAATATTTGGAGCCGATATTCACTTTCGCTATAAGGGAAAATATTGGCATCAAAATAAAAATAAATAAAAACTTCACATTTTGCAAGAATGTTTATTGAATAACTATTAACTCATTCGTTCCAAGCCATTTTCACAGCAACAACCCCCTTCGTTCTCGGCTGTTTTACTGGATTTTGACTGATTTTTGCAAGGCCCGCAGAAACTATTGTTATAAAAACATGGAACCTACCAAAAGAAAGTCTCTTCTCTCACCAGGAAAAAAAAGTATATTTCAACCTGTTCCCGTTTTGCAGCAATTAGCATTAGAATATAGCTAAGTTTAACAAATTTTCACAAATCTATTTAGAATTGTGAGTGATTGAGTTATTTTCCAACATGGCCCTGGTTGATCTCCTTTACTCTGCTGCCACCTGCTGGCCGTTTGTGTAATAACTACAATTTCTGCAAGCGTTCTTTGCAGTTGAGAGGCTACATCAAAGCCTTCTGTATGCTCTAGCATATTTATTTTAAAAAAAAACAAAAAAACGTATAAACACGTCTTTGGGGCACTTAAAAAAACGTATTTATAAGTTATTGGGAGCAAATGAGTTAATAGTCAAGGAGGCTGATAACCGATATTTAAAGCCGATATTCACTTACACTACAAGGGAAAATATTAGCATAAAATAAAAAATAAATACAAGCTATTCATTTTTCAAACATATGTTATTGAATAACTATTAAGATTTACAAAAATATTTATATATTTTTTTTTCTTGTTTTAAAATTCGAAAAAACATTCAAGGACCTCCCTGGGTCATTAGCAGGTTTAAAAAAAAAAAAAAAAAAAAAAAAAAATTAATAAAAATAGCTCGCTATTGTTTTCGACAGTAAAGTTTTTTTAAACTTTCAAAATATCTGAAATGTAAAAGTTTCACTTATCTCACTTTTAGTTTCAAAGAAAAATGGAAGGTGCAGACAGTTTCCAGGGTCAGCATCCCATATAAAATTAACAGATTTAATTTAAATAAATACTTCCCTTAAATTAACAGTTTTAAATTGATTTATTATCGACCATCACATTTTTTTTTAATATTGGCGCCAATAATCAGTCTGGCTGATAATCGGTCTATCCCTATCGTAAACCTCTTTTTACAAATGCAAACCCAGCATTTGAGAACAAACTATTTTATTTATTTTTTTCTCCCACTGAAAACATGCACATGTACATGACCAATGAACCTTTTATGAAAATCCTGCTTTTGGTGTTAGTGCTCTATTTTACAGTAGGTGCTTATTAATTTACAGTCATTAATGTCTGTTTAAAATAACACTTTTTTTTATTTATTTATTTTTATTCACATATTGCATATTCAGTAAAACTTTGTCCTCTCCAAGTTGATGAATTGTATTTTGTCACCTCAAGATGGAGCCACTTGTCTATGTAATAGAGAGAGCCATAGCGGCACCAGTGAGTCGCCCCCCTCCCACCTCGCTGAACTGAATGCATCACGTCCTGTGTTCCGTCCCTCAGGTGGGGCCCATGCCGTGGCTCGGCCCCCAGACGGACGAAGTCATCAAAGGCCTTTGTGAAAGGGGGAAGAAGAACCTTCTGCTCGTGCCAATCGCCTTCACCTCCGACCACATCGAGACTTTACACGAGCTGGACATCGAGTATGGACAGGTGCTGGGTGAGGAGGTGAGAAGAAAAATCATACTACACAGTCTGCCTGGATATTATGGAAGATTAAACTACTAATTAAGATCAGCATTTTACTTTTTAGGAACAGTTGATACTTAATACACTCACCAAGTGGATATTCAACTTTTTTTTTTTTTTTCCCGAGCTCAAGAGTCAATTTGGAAATACGGCTCCTCCTCTGGTCCAAACTAAAAATAAATAAATACAAAATATCAGCATATTGTCATAGCGTCAACATATACCATATACCAGTACATAAATGAATAATGAAAGACACAAAACAAAGTTTAATAACAAAACTACCTTAACCTTTTGTATTAATATTTTGGCAGAATAAAATAATACAACGAAGGTTTCAGCGGGTCAATAGAAAGTATTACAATTCATCAAATGGATTTGGCTAAAATTAAAGACTTAAATGGCATTAAAAAGCATTGAGTAAGATGCCTAGAGGCATTAAAAATATAAATACAATTGATGTCAAAACATTGTTGTTCATGCTTTATCTCACAACTTTGTGCAAAGTCTCTAGCAACAATAAATGCGATTTAAGAAAAAAAAATTAGTAGCAATAAATTTCAGAATAATGCATATATTTGTGGAGACTGGGGTTATAAAATTGTATTTTACAATTTTAAAAATGTGTATAATGTCACATTGCTTCATGTTCAAGATTAGATGGCTCTTAATATGTAAAGACAAATGCACTGAGCTGTCACCAATGTCTTATAAATGCGATTATGCCATCTACTGGCAGAAATATGACCAACACAAATCAATATCACACTTGTTTTTTACAGTACAGTCCATCTTAATATTATTATTATTATTATTATTATTATTATTATTGTCTTTTAATTTTATGGTAACTTGTGGCTAGTTGTAATATACAATTAACAAAATAGTCTGGAGTCCACTAGTTGCTTAATACTCCAAATACCAATTGCTTTAAATTTGAAAAGGAAAAATGTACTATTTCTGTCACCAACATCCAACATAAAACTCTAATGCCCACTAGTGGCCGAAAATTACCGCAACACAAATCTGGTTCAATATTTCACACTCTGTTTAACTAATTATATATTTTAACTTCAAATAACTCTGAATTAATTACCATAACCAGGATTTGTATTTGGTAACTGTATTTGTCTACTTTTATGTTAGCGAACAAATTTGAAAAATAATGTAGATAGAATGTGTGCGATTAATTGTGAGTTAACAATGGAAATCATACAATTAATTATGACAAAGTACTCCCACAAGTGTGTGAAATTTATTAAACAACATTCAGCACAAATAAGTAGACCCTGAGAAAAAGAAGACTGATAACGTGTTAATTCCAGACATAGCAGACATGTTGCTTTCCATAACAGTCATGGAAGGCATAGAAAATACTAGATGCAGTCGTTTTTGGTGGGTCAGTCTGGTCTGGACCCTTCTGCTGTCTACAGGATCAAGTAACATCGCTGGTCTCCAGATAAATTGTTCAGGATGTGTGTTAGGTTCTGTCTATGTCCAGCAGACGACGTGTCGTGTCTGTCGGCAGGCACCGGCAAGGTGACCGCAGATCAATGTGACTGGTGCCACAAAGGCACACACGCAATTGGCTGCAACTAGATCTTTATTCATAAACTACCAGTCTGTTATTCTACTGGTTTAGATTTTTAATCTGATTTGGATTTGAATGTTGTTTCCCCCCCGTATGTCAGTGTGGTGTGGAGAACCTCAGAAGAGCAGAGTCGTTGAATGGGAATCCTCTATTTATGAAGGTACACGCACCCACGCACTCATATTTAAGCAAACACTTTTGCATTTCTCCTACACAAAGCAATTAGAAATAGAATATGCATTATGCAATACCACTTTTTTCAGGCCGATAGTACAAACACTCAACTCTTGAGTAGTTACAGATACCAATACCGTGTATCAATACAAAATAATACTTTTGATACATAGAATGGCCCCCAAAAAGCAATGAGAGGATAATAAAAAAAAAAAAAAAAAAAAGACCTTTACATGCCAATATAGCCTTTTTCGTTACAATTGCATGAAATGTATGACAATTGTCTATTTTTTTATTTGCTAATTTACTTCACATTGCTTAAACGTTTTGAAAATGACCAAAAAATACTTGGTCGATAATTAAAATGTAGTGTTTTTTCAGCTGGTGGCACCATTAAAATTAGGGCTGTGCCGATATATAGCATTGTGACGAATATCAGCATCGGCCATTTTGAAGAATCATACGGCCGATAAGAGATCCATTTTAAAAAGTGTTTGGGGGGAAATCAGTGAACTATTTATTTAACCCTGTGTACTCTTTCTTTGAAATTAAAATTAGATAAGAAAAATTTTAATCCTTCAGATTTTTTGAAATGTTGAAAAACTTTATTTAGGGAGCTATAAAATTTGTATTTAATTTTTGAAGACATACTACTGCCCCTGGAAGATTCCTGAACTTTTTTTTTAAAGATTTGTAAAACTAAGATTTTTTTACTCCAATATTTTATGAACCCTAAACGTTGTTCAAAAAAATAAAAATAAAAAACCTGGATCTTGTATTTCTTACATTTTTTGATGACAATGTTTTCCCTTTTAGTGAAAAATATCTGCTTCAAATATCGGTTATCGGCGTCCTTGAATACTAATAATTGGTATCATATCGGCCCCAAAAAAACATATCTGTCTATCTCTAATTAAAATAATGCATCACTGCTCGCAAATGGGCAGTAGAAGCGAGCAGACTCGGACGTTAGCCGAAAGCTACTTGAGGCTAACCGCGAATTACCGCTAGCTTACTATTTAGTCAGAGAGCCATGGCACATGTTTACTACTACTTATTACTTGTTTATGGGGCTACTTATGTAGATAAATACAATTTCTTAAAGCCATTTTACTCCTGGAGTTGAGTATTGTATGAGCCTACTAGATAATTGTACCACTTTTTTTCCCATTATCTGAAATTGCTAATGGCTAGTTCACATGTACAGTATGACTTGCAGCAAGTATGTTCATAATATGTGGAGAGGAGGTGGGGGCAAGACAGTCACGTAGGAGACCACAGCAGGCCGTTTTGTGGAATAAGTAAACTCCAAGCAGGTTGCTGTCAATAAATAGATTGCCTCCCGCCCCTCTACCCGCTTTCCTATCTTCTGCCTTTCGCTTATCACTTCTTCCATTCTTTTTTTTCTATCCCTCACTTCTACCTACTCCACTGCCTCCTTTTACTGTCTGCCCTACAACAGCTAACAGCTCCAACTCTAATAGTTCTTTGAGTGTTGTATTTTGTGTGTGCTCGCCCGTGAGTGTGTGAGCGAGAGAGAGGTTTATTAAAGCAAGGAACAGATCAATGGGAATCTTAAGAGCTGACTACAGTAGAACTGAACTGCCCAGCTGTCTGGCTGGCCAAGCCCGCCTTTTGCTCAGAAGACCCCATGGCAGGCACATGTGTGTGTAAATCAATAGCAGAGGAGGAGCATGTCTTCTATATTGTATTCATTTTTGAATAACTTCTCCTCCGTTGCCCCTGAATGTTTGTTTATTTTTCGAGACCTCAAGTGTGCGTGTCTGTGTGATGATCGTGTCATTGTACTCATGAAAAAGCCAATAGATGGAAAGCAGGCTAATGGAAATTAGCATCATTGTTAAGACTAGAGATGGGCAAGTATCAATACCGGATATCAGTGTTGTGTGCAGTGTTGTGACACAAATAAGATTTTATCTATTTATTCATATTGAGAGGCAGAACCTAAGAGAGTTGTACATCGGAACAGTTGCGCAATAATCCGGCAGAACACACACAATTCTCAGACCCTTAAATAGACAGTCAATCAATCTCATTGGTTGTGGCTAGACATGTGAGTACTAGTACTGACATGGAATTCTCTGATTGGCTGTTGACTCCGTAATTACAGATCAACAAACATCATATAGCATAAAAGTTCCTTGACACCATATAGCCTAAAACTAGTTGAAACTGGATGCTGTTACATCAATACCAAAACAGATGCGTAACGGGTCGTGAACTCTGGCGCACGGTCATGAACGCTACTCAAACTTAACCCAGGCGTGACCCCAGACATGAGACAAGATCCAAACATTACTCCTGCATGACAATCAGTGCCAATACCAGCCTTATTTTAAGGTATCTGTACTCGCAACGGTGGCCGATACCACTATCGGCTGCCATCTCTTGTGGCCATTTTGTGATCAGGAAGTAGCTATTACAAATTAGAAGAATAGAAAAGTGCCATCAATTTCATGCAATTTTAAGTTAAAATGCTACAAAGTATTCTCTCACTTTTCGTGGGTAATAGTGATAGGTGAATTTCAGCAAAGTAGAGGTCGCTTAAAAAAACAAACAAAAAAAAAAAAACTTGTTCCTCCCCACCACCTTCAATAACACCAACACTGTCTGTGACCTTAATGAGCTCTTCTTGCTTAGTTCCTTCAACAAAAGCTTCATTGAAATTACAGTAATTCAATTAACTTGGTTTTCTACTTCTCCTGCGAGTGCATGTGTACAGAGGGAGGAGAAATGAGACACATGCTTTGCAGACAAGTAACGAGAAAAAAAAAAAAAAAAAGTTAAATATCAAAAATAAATTTTAAACTTGTGGTACACGGTTCTTAATTTACCAAATATTCTCTATTTTGATTAAAAATGTAATATATTGTGTTGAATGAAAGACGATGCTGTTTATATTTACTCAAATATTACCAAAAAGGACAAAATAGCAGCATAATTACGGTAAATAATTTTATGGGGTACTCACTACTGAAAATGGGGGCTATAAAAAATATCCGATTAACCGCAAGTCAACTATCATTTTTGTCTTGAGTTGGAGTTTTGTGTACTTGTAGTATTGGTATTTGGTGACTACTTAAGAATTGAGTACTCTTACTGGTACTGTAAAAACCCGTTTAGAGGCTGTTCACTGTATACTTTCCACAATGCTGCTATTTGATCTGACTAACTGCTGTCACACTCTTATTTAGTATACTAGCAAGGTAGAAGTGGCAAAATAAATGGCAGTCATCCATTAAAATAAATAAATCAAGTTTGGTTGTCTTGTCCAGGCTCTGGCAGAACTGGTGCAGTCCCACCTGAAGTCCAAGGAGCCCTGTTCCCGCCAGCTGACCCTGCGCTGCCCGCTATGCACCAATCCCACCTGCGGAGAGACCAAGGCCTTTTTCGCCAGCCAGAAACTGTCGTAGAACATGCCGCGTGCACGGACACACATTGTGCACCCGTGCGCTCGGCTCATGCACTGTCCAATGTGAAGAAAAAAAAAAAAAAAACATCGAATGAAGGACGAGGTGTTCATACAGACTTGTACCTTCTAAAGGGAAAAAAAATGTCAAGAGGAAGATGTTGAAAGAAGCTCTGTCAGCATCTCATATTTTTTTTCAGGTTGTCTTTTGTTTGCACAGGAACAATTTGTTGGTCTTTTTGTTTAGTGGAATCGGGAAGGTGTGAAATGCATTCAAATAAAAAAAAAAAAAATTAAAAAAGGCAGTCAATTGTAAATTGTCTACCCAATTTTAAGAAGTGATACTCTTAAGTCCTTTTGGGCTTTTTTTTTTTTTTTGCAAAGGTTTGTTCTTACATTCCATCATCACCTTTTTGTTTTTCTGCTGACTGAGCACGGTCGAAAGGTTGCGATGTTTTCCTTTGCAGCGTCGAGACGGGCTGGCGTAAAAGTGTTAATCAAAATGATGCGCTTCAAAAACATCCTCGTCTCAATCCTTGAGATAACTGCTGAACTTTTTGACTGCTGTTTAGTACATTCTACAGATTTTTCTAAACTTCCATGCTTGGTAGCAGGTTCTTTCGAGGTCAACCGTTTCATGATTATGTTTAAAAGGGACAACTCTTGCTAGTAAGAAAATTGCTTCTTGTCGCGAGACTGCAATTGAGCATGTGCATCCCCCCCATCCATGTTGCCATTATAATGTGCCTTTTTCTCTTGTGAATGAGATTTTCTTTGTATTTAGATTTTTACAAATTAGTCATGAGAAGAGCGACCTTATCAAATGACATGTCTAAACATTTACAGATTGATGCTAAAATAAGTAACATTCTTGTCTAAGGGATTTTGAACCACATTGAAGTTCCACGTTTCACTTTTGGCACCTTTCGTAAGCACTGATACTCGGTATCAACTGCCTCCTCCTAAAATGCATCCCAAATTGCACTTTACAGCAAAAATTCTCTCTTTGCATAAATCATAGATGCCCGCACTTCCAAAAGTTTGATAAGGTTGCTAAAAAAATAATAAAACAAAACAGTCCTTAAACACTCATGTCTGTATGTACAACTGAGGTTGTATATGTCAATATCAACATTGTTTTTGAGTTTCCAGACTAATTAAAGCAATGTTTGTGCGCAGCTAATTACAGATAGAAGATGTGCTATGTACTAAAAAATAAGCTAAGTTCAACAGGACAAGTCATACCACTAGATTGCAGCGCACAATTGAGGGGAGAAACAATGTTAAAAGGGGTTCGCTCGTATCTGCTGCCGAATGTTGCAGTGCAAAGTGCATTGAGTAGAATTACTTTAAATTTGAGATTGTTTTCCCCCAAGTGTTTGCATTTATTTATTTGCTTTTGATTTGTTCTATTACATTTTTCTGCATTGTGTAAAAGAATAATTGAGTCATGGGGTGTCAGCATGTCTTCCTGTATAGTCAAATAAATGGCAAAACGTCATATGAAATCTGTAATTTCTGGTGATTGTGAAAGAAGTCATTTCAATTGACTGGAATTTTAAAAATACAACCAATCCCGAGCTGCAGCGTTCTGAATGAGTTGCCGCTTTTTGATGCACTTCTGAGGAAGGCCAGTCAGACGTTATAGAGTCTCCTGTATGGATAAGCAGCTACCTAATTATTGTTTTAGTTTAGCTGAAGGAGATTTTGGTTCATCCACCTGTTAATTGAACTACTGTCATTTGGAGACATTGATAAATATAGCAAACATTGGTATTCTGAAGCATTTCACTCGAAAGTAACATACAGATGGAACAAAAGAGGACCAATGATTGACCCTTGTGGGACGCCACGTCATGGCCATTTGATCTGATCCAAAATTTCCGTGGTCACAACGTAACTCATTTCCTCCAAAGTAGGACCTGAACCATTTTTAGGATTGTTCCATTTAATCCTATACGATAGCTTGTATGTTTTGTTTTGTTTCTCCACACTGGTCAGCCAGCATCTGCTAAGTCATCTGTTTAGATGGCTGATGCAAGGAAACAAATCGCAATTCTCCATGTTGTGATTCTCTCTCCTTTGTTCGGATTCACTTCCTTCCTCCGCCCTTCTGCCATTTTCCTTCTTGTATTACATTTTTCTGTTTACTATATTCATTCTCCTCTCTCCTCCAAACATCTTCTTGTCCTGTTACTTTCCTCATTTTCTTTCTCATCCTCCCTTTCTTCCTCCTTTCTAAGCGTGGTCATTTTCTCCTTCCACCTCTCCTCTTTTCTCCCCTTTTTGTCTGACCAATCTTCCCCCCATCTCCCTCTCCATTGCCTTCCACACCTTCCCATTCATTTCTATCAGTTGGCCTCCCCCTCAACTCCCTCCAAGCCCCCCCCCCCCCCCCCCCCTCCCAGCAGCCCCCCTGCGGTGTTGCAATCACCTCTGCTGCTGTTGATTAAGCCGAGAGAGATTGGCTGTCCACGACCCAATAACCCCTGAGGTTGCAAGGCTTGGCGCCCTCTCCCCTTTTCTCCCCCATCCTCCAATTTTGCACCCCCCCCTCCTCAGCATCTGAGCCAACTATCGTCTTTCTCTTCATTTTTTTCTGTCACTGTCACCTCTTATCTTTCTCTCTTTCTTGCTTTTGTACCATCCTTGTTCACTTTTCTCTACTTGTCCCCCTTTTCTGGCCTGTCATCACACGTTCACAACTTATCATTTTTTCTGACTCATTGTCCTTGATTCAATAATATTTCCTTTATTCACAGTCCTTCCAACCTTTCCAGTCTCATTTTATTCAGTCAACTTATCATCTTCTATTTTTCTCTCCTTCAGTCCTTGTTTGCTCTCCTGTCACATCTCCACTGACCTTCTTCCTCTCTTTGTTGTCCGACTTCTGTTTTTCAAGACTTCCTTACCTTCACATTGGACTCCTTTCGCTTGAATTTTTACAAGACACGCTTGTGGGAAATGTGATCAAGACTACGATTACATACATTTTATTTAGAGATATTTGCTCCCCAAAAAGTATAATTTAACACATTTTACAGGAAGTCACATATATTTGTTCCTCAAACATTGAGCTAGTGCCTCTACATACAGTAGGGCTCAGAGACGATACAAATTTCCTGATTTGATTTGATTTCGATTCACAAGGAGTTCAATTCCAGTCATTTGTTTTCTCGATTCGATTCAGTTCAATCCGATCCAACATTGATTATACATATATTTATGGAACATTCTTCTTAATTAAATTCCAAATAAAATTATGCGGAGGCAGTAATTGCTTTAGTTTATTTTTGTTAATTTAACTAGCAGGTGTTATAATTACGTAAAGAGATACTTCACTTATTTAGCCATTTTTGGCAGTCAAACATTCATATTTTGCCTATAATAAATTTGATATTTTCATTACTTTTCATGTACAATTAATACCTTTGAAAATGACATCACAAGGGCTCAGGTATCCAATCACAGCTCAGCTTGTGACTATCACATGACCAAACCTAGAAAACAGGTGATTGGTTACCTGAGCCCTTGTGATGTCATTTTCAGTCAACAGCAAGTTGCAAAATGTGTTTTTAAAGGTACTAATTGTATGTGAAAAATAATGAAAGTATCAAATTAATTATAGACAAAATATTAACTTTTTTATTACTATAATGGGCTAAATAAGTGAAGAACCCCTCTCAGCGTAAAAATGTTGAATTGTGATGGTATTGTATTGCTGTTAATGTTTTATGTTGTGTTTGTTTTGTTGTGTTTTCTGTAAAGCGCTTTGTGACAGCTAAGGCTGTTTGAAAGCGCGATATAAATAAAGATGACTTGACTTGACAATGTGCAATAAGTCAGGTCTTTTGTAAATATAAGAAAATACATAAAAATTACCGTGAACAGTAAATTGCAAGAAAAAGCAAAATAATAATAATAATAATAATAATAATAATAATAATGTAGGTCTTTAATTATTATTATTTTTTTTTATATAGTTTTCATGATTTTATGGGAAAAGACACAAGGTAATCAATTTCTGGTTTTATGAATCAACCGGGCTATGAAAAGGAAAATTCCATTAATCAATTTTTTTCAACCCAGTTCTAATATACAGTGTGCACCATAAATTATTATGCCTCTATAGATTTGTTAGAAAATCTGAAGTTTCTTTTCAGGATGAATTTTTCCAGGATATTCTTTAAACTTTCCCACAAATGTGGGTCATTGATTGCAAATCCAATTTTTCAACATGCACAGACAAAAAACAAAAACAAACCCAAAACGAAACGTCACAGTATGACAAAATGAGTAACCGACCGTGTAACGGTTCCTTGGCCTGACTTGGTTCAGCTCCTCCCCTGGTGGAGGTGCGATGCGGCGTGAAACGCTTGCCGTCTTCCGATGTGTCCTGTGATTGACTGCCAACTCGTGGGAGCGCTTTTGCCTGAAGTCAGTCCAGTTCCACTGAACATTGAGCAATATAATCGAGCCATGTAATTGAGTAATATCATCTAATTCCACAGCTACCATTCCAAGACATTTATTTAGTCATTCAACTACAATTTTCAAATATTTACACACTTCCAACAAACTGCACTGACAAAGGAGGATGATAACACGTGACTCCATTTGGAGTCAAAACGTTTCTACTTTGCCCTTGTCTCTTATTTGGCTTTCTTGCGTTCTCAACACCCAAAATCGCTCTTCTCCTTGCTCCATTTACTCTGTCGGCCAGCCATGCAGCCCAGGTGTGTGTGTTCACAAGCACACGTGTGTATTGTGTGGTGACTGCGGGCTGCTCGTAATTGAAAAGCTGCAAGGCCAACCCGGTGACCTCCTATTGAGAGAACGGCCATTGATTTCTGCAGAGAAAGGGAGCGAGGTATGAAGTGGAAAAAGAAAAACGGAGAGGACGGGTGAAGAAATTGAGGGATGAGAGGAGGGGTGGATTAAAAACACAAAAATCAAAGTAGGCGAGTCTTGTGTTGGTTTGTATCGCCCATCAACTTGAGTAATATCATCCAGTAACTTAACAGTATTGATGCGATATTATTTCATCCAAACCAAATTGTCATGGATTTATTTCGCCGCACCTCAACAA
The DNA here is from genome assembly GCF_051991245.1 of Festucalex cinctus. Classification (NCBI taxonomy): domain Eukaryota; kingdom Metazoa; phylum Chordata; class Actinopteri; order Syngnathiformes; family Syngnathidae; genus Festucalex; species Festucalex cinctus. The sequence continues at coordinate 11,774,958 of NC_135425.1, read as the reverse complement.
GTCTGGGTTGGGGAAGGGGGTCAAACCAGCAATCTTGTAATTCTGAGAAGGACACTCGAGCCCTCAGACGTGCGTGTGGCTCAAGTAGAAATGATCCAGACAGTGGCGACTCTCGTGAATCGCATCCCAGCGCTTGATTTCATATTGTTGAATGAGGGATGTTGCTGAAGTGTGCACTTCTCCACCACTTCCAAACCGCGTCCACAATGATCAGCAAAATTGAAATTAATATCTCGCCGACAGTGATGTATAACTGAGCATTCATAACTTTAAATATTGAATTGAATCTCATCAGATTGGGTGTTGAACGAAACGTGAGATGATTCGATAACGTTCTAGTTAGAGGTACAATGATTAATCAACATCTAATTGATTATCAAATTAATAGATCATTATTTTTAGAATCAATGAATCATTTAGTTATCTTTTTTTTCATTTAAAATTACGCTTTACACCGAACTGATCTAATTTTATACAAAATTGGTGTAATGTCTTAATTTGTCCGATCGATCAATGACGCCATTGATCAGCTCTGCCAAATAAGACAATACATGTTATATTTAATGTTTATCACTATTTTGTTTTGCTTTTAAGAATCCCCCCCACCCGCCTTATATGTGGAATTTCGCTATTCGTTGGCTGGTGAATGGCGGTGGTCAACTGTAGAGTTAATATGAAAGTTGTTGTTTTTTTATTTTTTATGGTTTTATATATATATATATATATATATATATATATATATATATATATATATATATATATATATATATATATATATATATATATAAAATCAGTTATCATTTTTTAATATGCGATGATTGGTGATCAGCAAAAAATGGATCGTGTAAAGCCTACTTTAAATTGTGCTTGTAATTTCAGCTCCTCAACAGTTACTATTCTTTAATTTCTAGTCATCCATGAAAGCATCATTGTCAGGTTTACCTGTTTGACGTCTATTAAACACGACACAAAAAGGAGAGAAGACACTCAGTTCAAGGCTCGCGAGGAGAGGAACTGATTGATACAATTCACTCCTGCACTCTCTGAAGATTCTTCTCCTCACCCTCTCTTTTTATTTGGTTTCCACGCTGCCACGCCCCTAATTACATGGGTGTTCCAACCCTAAAAATGCAAGGCATAGTTGGAACACAGCGTACTTGTTTGTCTACGTCTTGTGCATGTGAGTGGAAGATTACTGAGTACATGTGTGGTCAAGTTTATAATCATTTCTGAACAGAAAACAGGTGACCTCAGCAGACTGGCTCGAACCATTCTGCTGCGTTAGATGTTGTGGTCCTTCAGCTTCTTGAGTCATCTTCATAGAGCTATGCTATGTGAATGTAAGCGGGAACAGAGCAAAGCATTCTTTATTGCAGCAAATGTATGCTAACTAATTATTTACAATTATTCCTACAATCATGATCATATATTTTTTTCACTTTGAACTAAAATAAAACAATTTTAGTTCACTTTAGAAAACAACATTTTTGCTTATTTAAAGTAATGTCTTGTTTCTGATTGAAACGGATGGAAGTGTAAATGTTTTCCCCGATTCATCAAAAATATTAATAAATCGATTAGTGAAATAATCGTTAGCTGTAGTCCAACGCACAATGCTTCTTTTGTATGTTATTCCAGATGCAGCAAGTGAAGATCTACAATCAGACTGGATGAGTTTTCAGTATCTCATTTGCACTCAATGACGACATTAGACTGGGGTTGAAGATCCGTATCAATAAATTACAACCACAGTATTCCATAAAAATATCTGTATTATTACCAATCATTATTTTTTCCCCTTATTGGATTGTGCAGGATTACAGAATGAGTACCGGTATATATTCTTGGTATCATTTTCATCATTATTTTCCCCTTGCAATCATTTCTGACTCCATCTCTGTCCCTTTCCGGGGATTGGCCCCAATCTGATGATATCTCAGGCTCGCCCGCAGGGCTTAATCAACTTCTTTCTGATGGAATCAACAAAAGAAGAGCATAGCTTCACAATGAGGGGCTTAATAGCACATCTGTGCGAGAGGCTGTTTAGATGCCTGCAGATTTCTTATCAGTGTACTTACAGCAGTGAGAGTCATATTTATTTGCCACAGTAAACATTTCCCCCTCTGGCTCTTTTGTCACTGCAGGTTGTACGAATTAAGACAGCAGTGTTTTACAAACGTTTAAACTGCAGTCACTCTTAGTTTTCCCACGCTTTGTCCTCTTTATCAGGCATCTGACCCACAGGTAATAGAAAGACAATGTCACCAGATTTAACAGCAACCCAATGGCCTGCTGTTTCCTTGGCAACGCTGGGAGGGGAGCAGGAGGAGGAGGGAGGAGGGCCTGGAGTGATTAAAAGGAGAGCCGAGGAGGAGGGGGAGTTTAAAGGTGAAAAGTGATGAGGTGGATTGATGATGGGAGGTAGATGCTCGGATGATTACAGAGATGGAGGAAAGCAGCTGATGGTGAAGTAGATAAAAAAAAGGGGGAGGGGGATATCTGACATTACTATTCAAGTTGTCACTGTTCATGTAAATAAATAAATAGTTTATGGCTTTAAAGGAGCAGTAATAATGACTCGCCTCCTCCAAATCCGGTGTAGTACCAACACTGAACTGTGAGAGGCAGCATCGTGGTACAGGGCATCCAAACTACTGGAAAATGTAAAGAGGAAGGAAGAGTACTAGTAGCAGTAGTCTTAGTAGTCCCCCCCCCCCCCCCCCCCCCCCCCCCCCCCCACTCACACAAACAAACGTGGTCTCGCAGGCGGAGAAGCAAACCCGCGCCAACTGGCACCAAAGGCAAGTGACGGTTCCAATCTTCCACCCAGAGCCCAGTAGTCTTAGTAGCAGTAGTTTTAATAGCAGTAGTTTTAGTAGTAGTAGTAGTAGAGGAACAAATCGAAGTTAAGCTAACACCACGTTAATCGCTCAGGCTAATCATTCGTAGAAATTGTACAAGCTGGCCTTTGTTGACGTTGATTGCAAGCTAAATGCTGCCTGATTGTTTAAATTGCACCATTCAGCACGATAGACAAACTAGTTTTTGTTTCTTGTTATATTTATGGCAGAGAAATGTTTTTCATGCGAATATTTACTGAAACTATACCTTTATTATTTCATTGGCATAGTGAAGACTATGGCGTGTTACAACTACACATTTCGGTAACAAGATGGCCACCTTAGGAACACTTCTTGTTTGTCAGTGTTCTCACACAAATTCCAAAGGAGTACCAAAGTGGTACACACAACACATTCGAGACTTCAAAAAGTAGCTAGCTAGGTTCACTTTTCTATATCGCTTGTCCTCATTAGATTTGCGAATGAGCTCAAGTGCTTATTCCAGCTGAATTTACTGAATAACATGAACACAAATTTGATATAATGAAATATCTACACATTAAATTTTGTTAAACTGCTACATTTCCCTCCAAAAGTATTGGAAAAATGTCAAAAGATGAATGCTGTATGAGGTAAGAAAACAACATTTTGTCTTATTAATTAATTAATTTCAGGTCTCTAGTTTGTCATGAAAGTTAAACAATTTTTAGGTGATCAGTCTCTCACTATGTCAAAAAGTTACTCTTTTATCAACTGGTATTTGGACATCATGTGGTATGAAAAATAATTAGAATGAATTTCCCAGCTGGCTTTGAGCAGTAGGCGGGGTACACCCTGAACTGGTCGCCAGCCAATCGCAGTCTGTAGATATATATTTTTGACAAATACAGAACAGTAATGAGACAGGAATCATGTTCATGGATAAGACAATTGTGATGTTTTTATTGAGCCCCCCCATCTGTCATACATAGAGTGGAACAATCACCATTCTCCAATTATCTCCTTCATGTTTGATCATCATTTTATTCCACAACCCAAATTTTCAGTTCTCTTTTCCTTTACCAACTAAAATGTAGAAAATGTAAAAAAAAAATTGTTCATTTGGTTTGGATATACTACTGGAAGTGGAAACTATGGCAAGAATGGGCTACAAAAACAAACAAACAAAAAAAGCAGAATGTAATGGTGTTGATGACATTTTAGAGTGAGAGAGCTGGAGGATAAAACAAATCAGTAGCAGATGACCTTTGACCCTTTACTAATGGTGTTGATGATTTACAGAATCCAGTTGAAGTTTGAATTGAGAAATAAATAATAAATGGTCACTTAGCCATGTAAATAAATGCATTGAATTATGCAAGTTTTGTATTAGCAGGTCAAAGGTCATACTAGACGCAACAGGCTACACTAATGAAGCGATGATGATGCTGATGAGAATGAGGTCAAGAATAGAGTCACTATGCATTACATGGATAGTTAACTGTAAATACACTCATGCATAAACTGGCCAATAGCACTGCTATGTATGACGACACTGTGATGCACATGTAAAGAAGGACACTGACATAACAATTGAAAGTACGTAGGTATAAAAATACATTTCGCATGGTTGAATATTGAATTCAAACGTTTCTAAATGTTCCCAATTCCAAACATATAGTCGCACACAATCACCCCTATACATCAACCAAACAATACATTTCAATTTTAAATTAAGCCCTCCTACCTCCATCCTGTTTGAATGGCAAAAATCGTTTTACATCAACAAGAAACAGAGCATAGAAGAAGACAAGCATTTTCTCATTTTTGGTTTATCAATTACAAAAAAAGTATAAAGCTTACCTCCCAACCTCAGTTTTCCTTAAAATTACCAAAAAGAAAACGAGAGTAGAAAGAAGACCGACTCATTTACGACTATTTTAACATCATTATCATCATCCTCGTCCTCATCATCATCACTAGCGTCTATGAGGTATATCTGCAACAGTTTGGAAAGGAGAGCACAACACTCAAATGGGTTTGGGTGTTTTAAAGCTTTACAACCATCAGGAAAAACAAAGCAAGTGCCTTAGTTTGGCATTTACACAAAAATACTGAGCTTAAGTCATGAGAGGATGTTCACATCTTGTTCACATAAGTGGCAAAGCAGCTCAGATTAAAGTGAAAATAAAAATCACTGAGAATTTCTTTTGAGACGAAACTACAAGCGGCAGCGTTGAGGTTTGTTTTGCACAGGTAAAAGTAAAAGTCAGTGGAAAGTATAGACTTCACTTTGGCTCGAGCAAGTTGCTACTAAAACTAATGGTTTGGGTGGAATAATACAGCAAATGATGTAGATTGGAAAAAAGTAAAAAAATAATGTTTGCAAAATATTTTAACTTAAAAATGTGATTGATTGAGATGTCAGGACAAATGATAAAAATATTCTTCATTTTCTGCAAATTTTGAGAGAGCCAAATCGACAGTGAGTCTGGTTATTTTTTCAGTATTATTTATATTTGTGCCACTTCTCTACATTTCTGAACAAGAAAGAGAAAATGTGTATAATTTAGACTCTTTAGTGATGATTTTGTAAAAAAAAAAAAAAAAAAAAGACATTAAATGGCTGCCTCATTCACATGGGGAAGATAAAAAAAAAAAAAAAATAAAAAAAAAATAAAATCTGCATTACCATTACAAAATCAAGAGTGGAGCTGTACGCGGACGTCACTGATGAAGAAGAAGAAATAAAATTGTTTTCTTTGGTTCATCAAGACAATCAAAAGGACAAATGGAAATTCAGTGAGGTAGCCTCTCTGGCTCTCACTGCTGAAATAGACTTTTGTTTGTTTTTACACGCACGCACACTCATTCTCGGAAGTGACTTTTTCATCCTAACGAGACAACCAAATGAGTCAGTGTGTTTGCGTTCCTGCACACTCACACTCACACTCACACTCACACACTAATGTCCTTATGAAATCTGATCGATGTGGCAGATAAACAATGTGGAACTGGTGTGTTAGCATCACATCCCTTAAACAATAACCTGGATAAGCTCTTAAGTTTTGTTTTGCTATGTTGAGATATCACACATCTTTAATTTGAATTCCTGGAGAATTTTAATCACACTTACATTTGACATATTTTGTAAAATGTAAATGTCTATAGTATTTTTAAAGAGATGTTTGCAACTTGGTTTAAGGGAAAAGTTAAGCCCCGAAAAAAAAAATAAAAATCCACAATATAGTCAAAACACGGCATACTGATTAATATTGCATTTATGGAATATGAGTTAAATAGCAAAAATCTCAGGGGGCGGCCATTTTGTCATTTGCTGTCAACTGGAAATGACATCACAGTTGCTTAAGTAACGACCAATCACGGCGCAATCTCTTTTCTGAAGCTGAGCTGTGATTGGTCGATACCGAAGCAATTGTGATGTCATTTTCAGTCAACAAGGCGCAAAATGGCCGCCCCCTGAGATGGATAAAAAAACAAACAACAGATGGATTTTGGTGCTTAACTCATATTCCACAAACACAATATTTATCGGTCTTTAAACTAATGTAGGCATGTAAAACATTTTATTGTCAATTTGCAGGTTGACTTCCCATCTGTAAGCATAAAAATAAGATAACAGAAATACCAACTAACTATTGTTATATGTGTCTGCTGGATTTTGTTACAAAATATGTTGCTGGTGCGTATATTGTGACAAAAAAAAAATCTGGTTGACAAAGTATAAGCCAACGTTTTATGTGTTGAATTTGTTTTTTGTGTGTGTTTTTTTACATCTATTGAATACATTAAATGCAAAATAAATACTCTAAATGAGTAATAGAGCCACACTGAGAAGAAAAGCAAAACATGACCAAAGCTGAGCATTTTTAACCCCTTCAGACCATAGATGGTTACAGTGGACATGACATATTTGTGTGTTTAATCCAATAATACGCATAATTTGAATGATGTCAACACTTCTAGTTCATTTTTTGATTTTATCACAATTGCAAGTTGATTTGCATGATGTTCATGTTAAAAAATGTTGCATATAAGCTTATCATCAATGTTTTATTTACGTTCTAAAGTATATGAACCAATTTATTAGTAGTCGTGGCACCCATTTTTTCAACCCTCCTTTCTCACTCTGCCCACCTCAACCCTTTTTATTTATTTATTTCAAATGTAATTTCTAGTATACGCTGTGGGCCGCTAAAAAAAAGTTGCCATTGTTTGCACAATATTCTCACCTATGGAGTTTTCACTGGACTCAACATGACTTTTGGCCATGTGGGTGGGACATTTGAAACAAATAGTAATATTTAAAATTAAAAGTTTGCTTTTGAAATATTATCACTGAGCTTGGAAAAAAATAAAAAATAAAATTTCAGCATGGCTTCTTCAAAAAAATTACCAAGTTATCGAAACAACTTATTTTGTAAAGGAGTAATTGACCAAACTATTTAATACTATAGAAAATGCAAAAATACGTTCTTAACCAGGGTATGAGTTGCATGGATGTAAACACACACAGTTTATTTGCCTCTCTCAAGGATTCCAGTTATCTTTGGTAGTTCAGTTACATCAACGTGTGGCCCGCTCTTCACCTGAAAGTCATTGCTTATTCAACAATGGTCAGCAGAATGCAAACAAATGACAAGAAAAGACCAATTTAAACAATAAGTGATCAGGAACAAAGAGAGATGCAGTGCTCATCATTTGTTGGCCTTTTCCTTGGTTTATGTTCACAAATAAAACATCCCCTACGACAAAAAAAACTTCAAATAAAAATACTGAGCGCATGAGTGGACATTCAGATGCAAGTCTAGTTTAACATTCCTACATTGTTCTGTCTAAGCATTCATAAAAGAATGTTTGTTGTTTTTTTTGTTCATTTTTGTTTTTAAAATAAAGCTAACTAAGAATAAATTAAGAGGCCTGGCATAAGCACTGCATCTTTGATGCAACTAACATTCTTAAATACATAAATATTCATTGCAAACAATTACATCTAATTAAATATCATTAAATTATCATCAAGTACAAAGCTAGTGTGTTCTAAACACCTTATAAATAAATACAGCATCAAACAGAAAGAAAAAGGAACATACAATGTAAACTTTGGCAAAGCTAATCTTCATCAAAAGGGTAAAGGGCTCAGTGGGAGATTTGGCAACACAATTTGTTCGCTTAAATTAGAAACATAAATTACATAAAATAAAATAAAAACACACATTTTGCAAAAAAAATCCCATGTAGGAATGTAATACTAGACATAATTATTGGCAATAATTTTTAAGTACTTCGAGCAAACAAGCAATGAAATCCTCTTTGGAACATTTTTGGTTTCATACTCCACTTTTTTTTTCTTTCTTTTTTTTCTTTTTTTGTTTTGGTTTTTGTTTTGCCTGTATTACATCCAGACAGAATTGCAAGTGAGAATGGAAAATGGCCGCCACCCCTGGCTCCATAAACAACACCCCTCCATTGGGTATTGTCAACAGGATTGGAGGGCTCAGTGGGTGGGGGCATCTCTTTGGACTAGAAGCTTTACATACAGAAAGAGAGAAAATTAAGGATAAAGCTATTTGACCGATATTTGAGCAGTTTCTCTCAGTGTGTGTTGATGTTGTGTAATTTTGTTTGGTTTCATTTATTATTGTTGTTCATTATGGAGCAGCAGCAGAGTTCCCCTCCTCTTCAAAAACACACTAATGTGCATCTTCCAAGCTACATGGTCTTTCTCCAAAACGGCAAGCTGGGCTTTTGAGCAAGCTACGCGAATCGACAATGAACTCTGACAAATTTCCTGGTGGAATTTAGTTCAATTAGTCAGAGTAGAGTATGTTAGTGTTCTAGTATAGCAAAGAGTCTTTGGTATAAACTGTATGTCTCACATTAGCATCATTGTCACTTTTCTTGATTTAGGAAGCTCAATAAAATCAGTCAGCAGAAACATGAATGTTTCTTGTTGGACTGGATGGAAGCAAAACATAGCTGACGGAAGCAATTGTTAGCTAACTGTTAGCTGTAGCTGCGTGTTAGATGTTGTTGTTTTTAAAATGGTGACTGAATGAACTGCCTCCTGCTCAAATGTAGTATAAACAAAAAAGTGGGAATTCAAAAATATTCCCTGCATTGAAGCATGGGAAATTCGGAGGTAGACTTGCCTTGTGGAGAAGCTAACAGCCAAGGCTAATCGCTTGGGAAATTGAGTCAAACACTCGCCGGCAAGCGAGTTACCAAAGATTAGCAAACTTGACTGGACATAATGTAAACCGCAATATTTTGTAAGAAACAATGTAGGTCTTGTTGAAAAGTACAACAGTACATGGAAGAAAACGCAAAGCACGTCATGTGACAGGTGCTGACAAGCGGCTTCGCCAATGTTGGGCTGTTACAAGAGGAGGAGAACTGCTTCTGGCGTTAACAGTGAATCTTTGGTTTGTTAGCTGAGGTTTCTGTTGTTCGTTTAACCATTTTTACTTTGAAAAACTGCATAGGCACACGTTAAAGACACTCTTCAACCGTGAGAGACACATTAATGTTTGGACATTTTGCGGGCCGGAGGGAAGAACGTTGATGATCCCGCTTCCTTCTTCCCTCCTTCCCGTGTGGTTTTCCCTGTTTCAGTCCCCAACTTGGCCGGCCTGACTTGACGTGAGCCAGAACAAACCTATTCCTCCATTCTTGTGATGTCGTCCATTCCTCGATCCTTGACATCGCTGAATCCACTCTTTTTTTCTTTTTTTTAAACTTTTTTTTTTTTTCTCAAATATTTTTGTTTGTTTTTGGTAGTAATACTCTTCCATCTTCAGTCCGTTTGTTGGAACAGTTAGGTGCAGAAAAAGGTTTTTCTTTGGTTTTGATTTGTCAATAAATAGAAAAAGTCTCAATGTCCTTTATTCCCCTCAATCTCAAGCCTTTGGCTTGCTTCTAACCAGGCTTGGAGACTGCCTGGGGTTTCTAAAGGAGCAGGGGCTGCTGACTGGCGCCTGTGCTTTGGTTTGGTTGCTATTATTTTTTTGGTTTGATAGCTCATGTAAGAGATGATTGATGAGGTGATTATGGATCGTAAAGGCTGCTAGAAAACAGTAGGAGGTGATGGCGGTTGAGGTGTTTTTGTGGGGGCTTTGGTATTTACACCATATGCGAAAGGCTATACAGCGTGATCGTATAGGGCATACAGTATTTTGGTAACAATACGTGCTGGCTGACATTCGTATGGACGTCAAGACAAGCCGAGGCTGCAAACAAATGTTGATCAATGACGATCGAGTCTTTATCAACCTGATTTGTTTGAAGCGCTACGACCTGTCCTTTTGTTTACTAACCTAATGATCCTCTGCAGGAGACGGACTTTCCAGACATCGTCTTTAGATTGTCCTCTTTAACTATTACAAAGGCCCTGATTCGCCTGGGCAGTCCATTCCCCAAAGGATCAAATGGTCTACTGTTGGTCTTTGCCATGGTTTGATGGCTGTCTTAAAAGGTCGATTAGAAGATTGAAACCAAAAATGAAGAACTAGTCTTGAAGTCTGATAACCCTCAAATGTACTGATCATCAAACATATTGTATAAACGGTTCTAAAGTCTACAATAATGCCTCAAAACAGAATTTGTGAAATTGTAAAAACTGTATGATTCACTGCCACAAAGTGTTTCACAGTGTGTTTCTATTTTCTAGTAGTGCAGATAGTTTCTCCCAGTTTACGATTGGTTTAGCATGGCCACGTTTTTCTCAGCTTGTCAATTTGGGGACGACATTTAGGAAATGACTGAAGGTTGCGTGAGTGTGTGAATGTACAATTATACAGAACATTACATGATGAGATGACGAGAACGCAGAGTGGATTTCAGCCACTGTTTAGAAAAATGGCATCCTGAGTTTTCTAAGATGCGAAAAACCACTCGGCTTGGCAGAGAGCTCCAGTTCTATTGCAAAACAAAATGTGCTTCAACATTGTGCTCACATTCCTTGTACATACTCTTATTCACCATACTCCACTGAATTAGAGGAAAACTTGAATGTTGGCTCAGACTGTGAGGAAGGTTTATGTGCCTGGGAGGGTACTCGTGTTGTGTGTGTTTGTGCTTCTGTTTCAAGCCATTTCCTAACTCAGAACTGTTGAATTTGTCTACGGTAAGACTGAAGCTTCAAGTAAAAAAAACGATAGCAGGTGTTGAACTCTGTTTGGAAGGGGAAATGGGGTTTTCTGTTACTGTAATCGAACTTGAGGGTGAGATTAATTCTGTGAAAAAGGTGAACTTTGTCAAAAAATAAGACTCAAGTATGATGTCTTAATTCGTGAGAAATCTTTCCATGCTCTTTGGTTTGGTAAGTAACCTATATGTTTTGGACATGTGATGAAATGTCCATTCATTTTTAGCACATTCTGTAGTCATAAAGCTTTCATTGGTTCGTCCATTGGTTGCTCCTAGCTTATATTGCATAATAGAAAACATGTATTGTCCTCTCGTCTTTGGTATTTGGGCTAGTGTGTCAGTTTCTTGTCACACATGAGACACCAGCATTTTTTTTTTAATATATAGTTTTGTTCTCTGGCAAAGCTTTTACCCCTCAGCTTTTGAATGGATTTGTATGAGTCTGGAAAAGGTGGTTTGGCTACAAGTCGACACAGTAAGCAGCCCCTCTCTAAGTTTGTCACCTCTGACAAATGCAAACAGACAAACAAAACAAAAAGTCAAATGTTTGGTTTCCCGGTTTCCACTCCTTGCTTGGATCAGGCTAAACCTGGACCCGTGCCCTCAACCTCGCAAATCCCCTTACCGTTACCCGCCCCGCCCAACCCCCCATCCCTGTTATCTACCCCGTCACCCATTATCACGCTTTGGTACAAGTGCTGGACGCTGAAGATTGGGCGCCGGGACTGGCTCCGTCGTCTGTCCATTTGTCCAGGCTCCGGCGGCGGGCGTTCATGAAGAAATTGCTGACGGTGGTGAGTTCGAGGCCCAGCTGCTGCGAGATGGTGAGCTGCATCTCTTTGGAAGGCCGCTTGTTTTCTTTGAAGATGGCCAGCAGCGTTCGCCTCTGCAGGTCGGTGAAGACCAACCGGGATTTCTTTGGTGTGTTGTTCCGCTCCTTTGCTGTGTCCTGCTCCTTCCGCTTGCATGCTATAACCCACGGGCAAAGGAGACAAGAAATAGAAAATGTTAGAGTTGCTTATTCTCTCTGTATAATCTTACTGTGTGCCAGTGACGTTCAGAGCAGAGTTTCTGCCCGGGGCCAGATTGCCAACTTGAGCGTGGGTTCATATAACAGCAGGCAGAAAACTATGTTCACCGGGGGTGGACGTGGGAGGGGACAGCTGGTGAGGTGCTGATGATTACTTATTTTTGGAGACTCGGTTTGAATGGGATTTTCTCGGAATGTTGTAGAAGTGATCAGTTGAGAATGTGAACACTGACAGAGTGTTATTGAAATAGTGTTGCAGAGTGATGTTTATCTGCTTTCCTAATTATTGTGAGAAATTTCTAGTGCCAAAATTAACCGACTAATCGACAACTAATTAATTATCAAATTGTTCTGCAACTTCTTTAGTAATTGTTAATTGAGTCAGCGTTTAGAGTAATTGTTTAACTGAAAACTGTCCAACTACTCTAATTTCAAGTCCTCAATATCTTCACATTTAGTACAAACAGTAAAAAGGTTGGTGACTCCTTCTTTAGAACATCTGCTTCAAAGTCAAGACCAGGCCGGTGACCAGTTTAGCATTGTACGTGAGTTGACAAACTCCGGAGAATACATCTTGTACCGAGCCCATTCATTTCCACCGGAACGTCGCTCTGTGAGTGGTCCGAACGACCAGTGGTTCGGACCAATCACAGAGCGAGATTGTGTTTGGGGGCAGGATATGCAGCTGTGGTGAAACCAGGACGCGCCGACACCGTAGGAAACAAACTAATCTAACATGGATGAATAGACGCTGCAATTGATTCTGTTCTAAGATGAGAACCAAAGACGTTTTCATCCGTTGCCGTGATTAGTCAAAACAAACGTATGATATGCCTCATCGTCCAATCAGTCCAACAGAAATTTACGACTTTCCGGAGCAAATCACCATGGAGCAGTCCCCGATTGTTATCGTGGAGAACTCTTGAGTGAATCACAATATCAATCTAGCTATTGCCAAGTTAGTGTAAATCCACAGCTAACCTTGAATGACTCCTTTCAAAACATTTGTTGTGTAATTCAATTACAGTCAAAAGTAAATTAAGCCAAACAGGCACAAACATAGCATAAACTAGATGCAACTCCTCGGTAAATTAATTTGTTTTTTTTGGTTTTTAATTACAAATAGATGTTACAAATTAATTGCTTCACAATTTACTTTATCTTGGAAATATCTGCCTAAACTAGATATATGAAATGAAATATTACAACAATTCTATACGTAGTCTATAGTCTGAATTGGGACTTGAAAGCGTGAATGTGTTGTGTCGCTCAGCAACTGTTTTCACCAGACAATGTATGAGGAAAAAGTGCAGATAAGATCAAGTGTCAAATGTAAAAGTAGAGGCATCGCAATCACTCACAGACACACAAACACAACCGCTGCCATCAAGGAGCACGCTTGAGTGATTCAATCAAGGGGGGGTTTCACCCTCTGATCGGGGTTACAGTGAGGATCAAATGCACAATTATATTATTCAAAAGGGGTTTACCGGTCTGAGAACAAGGGGGAGGGTGGAAAATAAAGCGGTGGGTGAGCGTAAAAGGGGAGGGTTGTATTCTTTAAAGGTGAGACGGGATCAATGGGATCAATAACGCACGGTTGCTCTGTCTTTCATCAGCTCTCTGCCGTGAATGAGAGCGTTGCTAAACGTGTCAATAAGCACAGACAGTATCAGCAGAAAATATAGATCACTTGGATAGTTTACCTCCGTAATAAATACAGTACCGTAGTAATGTCATTGTAACCGTCCCCCAATGAGTATGCTGCAATCAATTTTCTTATGTCAGTATTATTCAGCTCTGTATTATTGCCCAAAGTAAGAGAATAGCAGTCAATTCATTCTTCCTCAAAGAACAATCTACATCTATATATTAAAATAGGAACACTCAGATCCTTTTATGCAGTGATTTGTCAAGTGTATTATAGCAATACGTATTTAACATGTTACCTAAAAAAATACATTTTTATTATCTAATGATATAATTACACTTTTTCATGCAGCAAAATAAGGAAAAAATAAGCAAACTCAATATATTCTCATTTAATTAATTGTAATTACCTCTCTATGGATTACGTTCCAACTATTGGATGACGGTGAACATTTTAGTTAGCGTCTGACTGGTGAAATTCAGATAAAAGCATAAAATTTCATATGAAACTTATTGCATGTCTTTGCGATATGCATTGCATGGGCCAATATCGCGATATTGTTATTTTTCCGATATGCTGTGAAGCCCTAATCCCACTGTTCTTTTATTGACACATTTATTGTAAAGAGAGATGACAAACAGACATGGGCTGAGACGAACAGACTGGAGTGGAACAACAATTGTGGAAGAGGAGGCGATATGAGAAAAGTAGAAAATAAAAACAGTTTAGATGATGGAAGAGGTGAACAAGAGAGTTGAGTAGAAGCCAGAGAAAGTAATATTATAGCAATTTTTTGTTAGCCTCCCTCTGTTTGACTTGATTATTTTTCTTTTTTTACTTGAGACTTTTTTTTTTTTTAATATTTAAAAGGAACATTGCACGTTAATTAATATAAATAAATGTAAAATATAACATAAAACACTGTGAAGGATTAGTAGGACTGCTAGTTTAGGGCACACTACTTATAATGTACATGTCATTCTTTAACATGAAGGGGCTCGAGGATGGAACATCGCAACATGCCCTTGAAATGAGAAATTTTAATTTTGAGAGTGACACGGAAGAGGGGCTGGCGGGGTGACTTAAGAATGCGAACAGGTGAAAGCGTATCCTGCCGCGATGCATGCGTGTCCATATTTGGAAGCTCATGTGTAGCAGCTAACCATGAAGTTACAAGGAAGGTTTTCCTAGCTAGTCAATTGCTGCTAGCACTCTGAAATCATGTTGCTATTGCCTATTGGATATGCCTTCTCACATTACAAAAGACTGCTTATAGGTCACAACACAAGTACTTGCAGTTGGGCAAGCTTGCGCTGAAAAGCTATCGTCCTTTTAAGCGGCACCGTGGCACATACCAAGAAAACAAAGTGCAGTGTGAAAAGGCCTTAAGTCTCCTCCCCCAAACCAGAAGCTTGGCATAATACCAAGACTGAACTGTGAGAGGCAGCATGGTACCACTGGGCATGATTAATAGTAGAAGTATAAGAAATTGAGAAAGCTAGCGAATTGCTAGCTTCTCTGGGAACTACTGTATGGTTGCAAACTGTTATTTTTAGCGTTTTGCTATTTTAAATTACTTGGGAGTCACTTACATTAATGGTCCTGGACCCTGGTCCTCAGGGACCAGTATCCAGCCTGTTTTCCATGTCTCACACAGGTGGAAATCGTTATCAGGCTTCTCTAGACCTCGCTGATTAACTGATGATATGAATCACCTGTGTTGGCTACGGGAGACATGGAAAACAGACTACATACCGGTTCCCGAGGACCAGGGTTGAGGACCACTGACTTTCATAATTGTTTATGAAAATGAGTCATGTCAACTATATGGGCAGATGAATCCTTCTGAAAACTAAGATCTTTCCATTTACATGGTTCCAAAAGGTTCATTTCCGGCTAAATCCTTGACCTTCATTTTGTGTGATGCCTTTTTTTTTTGTAGGCTTGCAACCATATCCACAAGAGAATAATCATTGACATTAAAACACCGTAATACTCTGAAACCTATTTGGAGAGCAAACAAAAAAAAAATGGAATAACTGAAGCTTCTGAATTATACATTGGTAGTATCATATTTATGATGTGTGATATCTTAGTGAGAGAGTATATGCCCCATCAATACATTTGACAACTTGATTCTAATGACTTAAATAGAAATAAATAAATAGAAAAAAAACTGCAGTTATTCTTGGAAAAAAAAGGGACTATAGTGGAAGACCTGCTTACATTTCACTCCAGTTGACACAAGTTGTGGTGCTAATGGGATGACAACTAACCTATTTTTTAGTCTTTGCCTCATTTCTGATCTTTTTTGGCTCTCCTTCAGTTTTGCTTTCATCATCACTCTTTTGTCTCCATTATCTCCCTGCACCATTGTCTTTGGTCCATCCTCCTACACCACCACCCATCGTTTTACTTCTTCTGGCCTGCTTGCATCACTCCCCCCCTGCCTCGCCCTCATCTTTCTGACTTGCTTCATCCGTCTTTTTTTTTCCTTTCACCATGGCTTGCCTCCTCTTGCACTCTGTATCATTTTTTTATTGCACCATTACCACTTAAGCCTGGCATCCATTACACTGAGGGCATGTAAGTGCAGTAAGTAGTAAACTCGTCCTTCAACATACATTTCACTGCTGGAGTGTGGCGCCACATTTTGGCACATCGAAACGCTCCATCAGGGGCCGGCAGAGCTGAATGATTATTTTGTTCAATCTCTTGACAGCAACTTGTGACACTGTTTCTCACAAATAAATACATTTTGAAATGCTATGTGATCATTTAGAATAAGGAAGCAAAACGTACATTTTCAAACAGGCGGCCATCCGCATAGATATCAACAGACCCGTTGCCAGATCCCAGGCTTAAAGGGATAATTATGCAAGTTCCTTTTGGACGAAACAAAATTTGTTAAAGTTGCAATATGGAAGATTTTTTCCCCAAAATATCTTAACAATACCCTTTCTATTTGACCATTTATGACTAAAACATATTCTAATTAGTAGATCCACATCTTAGCTGTTCACAATGGGTACTCCTACAAGCCTCTGGCCAATATTTTTCAGGAAGCATCCGGTCCGATTCGTTCGAATTTCCCGCCCTGTCTGCAGATGTGACGTCATGCGCGTTCTCGTTCATTGTTTCCTGTAGTCACTAAGACGGAACTAGTACAGATTTTTGCTGCAATGGAGTGTACTCAGAAGAGACCACCATCTGCATCTAGAGTGCCCCAGACACCCGCAGTTACTCGCGGAACGCTAAAAAAACAAAAAAAAAAAAAAAAAAACATGTCAAGTGCCACGAAAAAAACAAAACTAAACTAAACTTGATAGTGACCGACGCCGGGCAAGAACGAGAGTGAACATCGGTTTGAAATTTCAGCGGCGGAGAGAGTTCAGATCGGACTTTGATTAGAAAAGTGATTCACAACTGGCTTTCTTCCTGCTCCAAAAGGTAAGAAGCGAGTATCTTGATATTTAGAAAAAAATGTGTTGTTTTCAAATAGCAGTAACCTCAAAATCGATCCCTTCTCGGTCGTAACTAGGGGTGAACGAGGTAGACTTCAACATTTAGCGTGAAAGGGGTGGCAAGATTGAATGAAATAGAAAAGAATGACTTTATGAAGAACAGACGTTCCATTCTGCGGCGTTTCTAACAGGCTAAATGTTGCCTGTTGTGATAGCCTATTGTAGCTACATCATGCTAGCGGAATGTGAACGCTACTACTGAATGGCGATAACATTCACAGCCGTATCACACTAAGCAGTGAATGGGTCTATATATTTTTCTCAATCGTCAATTTCCATAAATGACGGCCCACCTTTTGGCTAATGCACAATGACACTAGCCTCGGGGCGACAAACTAATAATGACTTGAATCAGGTTCACGTCCGTCGAGCGGGGTGACTACAATATGTAACTGCATATTGACGTCGGAATAAGGTCCAATTAATTGACGTAATTTGCACATCGTTTTGGAGTACAGTACAGAACTGGTCTTCGACTAAAGCAATATGATCTGCACGTCCCGTGGGCATCAACTGTTTAGTGGGGATCGAACATCTCATTCCATGATGTGGCCAGCTTTGTATAACATTATAAAACTTCTTACCTCTGAAAATACCTCTGAAAACATAGTTGATTGGATATGAAGAGTCCAGCCTCTGAGTCTTCAGTAATGAGGTCGTGCACGTACGAGTACGTACGTACGAGTGCACGCAGCGTGTACGAGCGTGCAGTTTGTTTTCGGCCACAGGTGGCAGTAGCTATTTGAAATTTTAAATCTTCCATATAGCTTCTTTAAATTACTTAGTTTAAATTAAAAAAAAAAAAAGGTTGGAATGAAAATGTAAAATTTAAACAATTCAAAAATTTGTATTAACAATATTTGTTTATGCTGATTTTATAATTGTGTAGTGTAATAATTGAAATTGTATTTGAATTTCAACGAATTGCACAGCCCTACACACTATTATAATATATGCTGCTCCAGGGTGTGACACTAATGTCAACTACTGTAATGGGGCAAATGTAAAAGTCAAATTTCATGACAAATAATGATTCTTCTTCATCTTATTCTTTTCGTATGCACGCACGCACACACATACACACACAATATATAGTAGATTTATATTAAGGCATGCAATATTTTAGCACTTAGCAATCAGCAGTCCATAATAACCCCGTGTCTGTGTGAGTGTGTGTGGTTGTGCTTAATGCCTCTTCCCACTTTGCCAACCGGAAATGCTTTCTCTGTCTCTACAGTGTGCTGTATCTCTGCTTAGTTTGAACATGAAAGCTCCCAAAACAGGATTGAACCGAGGCTTTGGTATTTCCACTAAGCAGTACAGCTTGCTTCAATTCATTGTGGTCCACAATTTTTTGTTTCCATTAAACAAAGAAACAAAGTTAATGTAGACTACCAAAATCAATATTTTAGCAGGCCATAGCAGAAACTATAACTATTAATTAAGTCAATGACCCTCACTGATTATCCTTTTCTGTTTATGTAAACACAACACACATGTAGGGGTGCACGCGCACACCTATACACACACACACACACACACATATGAAAACTTGTTCAAGATCAATTCCACATACACTGTCCTATTGATGGAACCACCCACAGGAGCACTAAAAGTGTAATCACCCGCTGCTTTAAGACGTTTTTAATGTAAAGAAAAATATGGAATTACATCAGCGCTATTCAATACACTTAGCAGCTGAAGCACTTAATCATGAATGTAACTGATTGGAGATCAATACGAGCATACAATTAATGGTGTAAATGTGCTCTGCCTGTGTTTCTGAGATATTTGTGATTGGGAACACAACATGATGCAATTGTGCAGACAAACATACAATCACCAAATAGTTGTATATCAATATTGACCACTCAAAAAGGTTTCCCTTTGTATAATCAGTCCATCGTGTATAAGGTGATACCATCAGACAAAGATCTGCACACATATACATTTACCAGGCGTAACAGGCTGACCAATCACATCCTCTGATAATAGTAGGATGTGATGTCCTCAGCGGGCCTTGATATCATATTTCTTTTTTCATTCCAAAGTTTCTTTTCAGTTAAATGTGCAATAGGTGCAATATACACAAAACAACAGCTGCAGCGTCATTTGATACCTGTCTTGTCATTTGATGTACACTTGGGGGAGAAAAATGTTTTGGATTTCTTTAATTTGAATATGGACAGTGGTTGCACATGGTTAAAATGTGTTGAACTTAAAATTTGTTTATTTTCAAGGAAAATGCATCAGTTTACTACATTTTAGCCATACTTGTCAATAGAAAAAAAACCCATTTAGAAACAATGTAAAAATAAACAGGAAAATAGGCTGGTACAATGTATCATTTAATGGACCAATATATCAACCAAACATTTATACAACGTAATGCAGTTTCTCTGCATCTGTTTCATCAGGCAGGAGATAGTTGCCAGTGTGGATCCAGAATTTGACCTGTCACTAATCGTTATCAATGTACTTCTTCCACTTTGCACCCGAGTATTAGGAATCGACCTCATGTGTGCACATATTTCAAATAGTATAATACCGTAGTAGTATTTCAGTTTGAGTTTAGTTGAGTTAGACCAACAGATTGCTTAAAATAAAGAACCTCTTTTAAATAAATAAATAAATAAATAAAGAACCTCTTTTTGAGACCAAATGTTGTAACCTGACAAGCAAAGAGGTTTTTGTCCCCAAACATTGTTTACTTTAACAAAGTCACATCTGAAATAGAAAGCTGAAATTTTACTTGATGAGTCATTTATCTCAGTTTGCTTATGGTTGTGCATCATTTTGGTTTTGCGTCAGAAATTTGCTTCACCATTTGTACACTTGTCCAATAGTTCAACATATTCTACCTTGGTACATGTAGTCATTCCCAGCAAAGGAGCACTAGTGCCAGAAAATTGTGTCATACACACACAGTGGGTAAATGTACCAAAGACTTTCGATGATCATACTTTGTATTTTAAAACTTTCAAAAAGCCTACATGTAAATTCTGAAACAAAAACAAGCAAATGAACAATGGTGCGAACATGAAAAACAAAATTCTGAAACAAAAACAAGAAAATGAACAATGGTGTGAACACGAAAACAAAATCTATCTATCTATCTATCTATCTATCTAGCTATCTATCTATTTAGCTATCTATCCTAACGAGCTAGCTCGGTAAGATAGCTAGATAGCTAGATAGCTAGCTAGCTAGCTAGCTAGCTAGGTAGGATCTAGCTAGCTAGCTAGCTAGCTAGGTAGGATCTAGCTAGCTAGCGACCCATCTATCCACCCTCAAGACACGAGTCTGACTACGGCAACAGAATGATTAACTAGACTCCAAATTAATAAACATTTGTATTTCCAATCTTGTCTCTTTGGAGAGACATAAAAGCTTCAGGGAAAACATTCACTAACCTTGACTTGCTAAATGTTGACAGTGAGGGTGAGTCAAAGGGAGCCACTGTTTGGTCACACACATACATGTATACACACTAGACAAGACTAATAGATGATGAGTTAACTGGCTTCTCTGTACTCGATCTTATCAGCTTTGTTTTTGGCGTCCTGAAGCCATCGGTGGTCTGTCTCACAGCACACAGCCCGGCGTAGAGCAAACACAGGCAGAGAGATAATATTCTGCGATCAATACTTTGGATTGTTATTGATGATTGATCAAGTGGAGGTTCGCCAGCTATAAATGGAAATCTTTGCAAACCGCTCAACTCTGTCCTTGTCTCTGTTTTGATCAGGTCATACAAGTTAATCAGATTTCCTTGTCTGTTAGATGTGAAACAGAGTCTTACTAGTTATACGAATCTGATGTTTTTTGACATCAGAATTTAATTTTGTGTTGCCACAATGAATGGGAAAAGATAATGAATGGATGTGGATAATTTGGAAGAATGCCTCAGTATGGATAGTGAATGGATGGACACATATTTGCAGCTACTCTCTCCCGGTAACCTGTCACTATTAAAGGCTGCAATATCTGCAATTGGATCCTATCCATCTAATCTAAAACCTAATCCAATAACAGACCATATCAACTAAATGAATCCAGTTATGTGGCACAATCAAATAGAAGAGGATTCCACCCAATCTCATAAGTCTAATGCACATCAAATGAGAGCTCTTTTTAATGCTTTTACGACCAAATGTAAAGGGGGAAAAAAAAAATCAGTTTTCTTCATTGTCTCACTTTATGTTCAGGTTTGCTTTTGACTTGTCAGCACAAGCCGAGCCAATGATAAGACTTGGGGTTAGCTGGAGAAACAATCTGGAGAGGAGATAATACTGTAAAGCCCATCTATACTTCAAAATAGTGAACAATTGAGGATTAAGTCCTAATTCAGTCATGTGATAACATGAAAACTATGAGCTACAGAGTATTGGTAGAAATATTAATAATAAAAATTAAATCACATAAATGTGATTTTAAAAAAAAGACAGTCATACGCATTGCGCAAAATCCCTGTGAATATGCTTGATAACAGTGAACTTCAACATACAGTACATGCTGAATCCGAACAGTGTATGCTATCAATATTAGCTAGCTGTGTTGCATAAACTCTTTTGACATAAACACATGCCTGAAAGTATCAACATCTCCACAATAATGCAAGTCCCATGCATGGACTTTGTTGTGCACCCATTGCAGAATTAATTCAGGCTTGCAAAATACAAGTTTGACAACACAGTGAATGTTTACTAAGGTTGCAGTTTGCAATGTTACAGAAATGTGCTGCATCCTACTTTTGCCCCACTTTAAATTAAGTTAAATAATGTTACCAAAATAGCAGAAACGGCTCTCGGTAGCTATGATGTGCTACAACCACAGCAATAAACAGTCATTAAATAAAAACACCTGGTTTAAAGGCAGTGTTAATTTCAGGAATATTTGCCTCACAAACATTTGCTATGTTTTTAGCGTGCATTTTACAGTAAGTTTGAATAGAAAGAATGTACGGTAGTCAGTAACAACTGAGTGGTACTTGATTACCAGTTTAATTGTCACATAACTAAGCTACAATCTGAATTTACTTGTATATTAAAACAATATTTTGACTTGAAGTGAGAAGAAATTCCATTAATACGTTCCAACCCCCCAAAAACACATTACAATATTTATTTATTTATTTATTTATGTTTTTAACGTTTTAAGTAAAGAAAAACAGGATTGTATTGTAAACTGGGTCAGTCATAACTAATTAAAAATTAAATACAATTAAGAAAATTGACAAAAACGTAGCATTATACAGAGTCATTCATCTATTACGGTTATACTTGTCTGCAGCCAATGGAAATCATCCAAATCTAAATTAAGCCCTACATATTAGCAGTAAGTACCAGTAAGTTGTTACGGTGAAGACTTGGGAAAATTTCTCCAGGGTGGAAAACTTTGAATTTGATTATTTCAATCGACAATGAATCCAGACTTCAGGCAGACATTGAAAAGGAAAGATTTCCATATTTACTAAAGTATGGCAAATGTCCAAATACTTTTGACTCGTCTACATGAAATGGCTGTACAGTAATTCTAGGACCCTTAATTTTAAGAGGCAAACTTGCACATACTATATGTAGATGTGCAAACAGTGGATTCCCACTATTTACACTTTAATCTCATTCTAATCTATTGTATGTATTGCTTACAGATAATGGCAGTGAGATATGCTTTTCAATTAAAATGTTTATCTTGAAAAATCACATTTTATTGTGTCGTGTATGTTTTCTATTTTGCTTGTAATGATAATAAGGGTAAACTTTTCATTTAATAGCATGTTAATCATCATATTTCCCTTCTCTAAGGAGTACATACGGTCAGTCAGCTCTCCCTCCCCCACTCACTACCTCCCCGTCTCTTCCAGGAACCAGTCTAGATCAGGTTCCTACAGATCAATGGAGATCTAGGTCCGTACCGTTTACGTTATCCTTGCCAGTATTAATGCTCTTTTAATCTGCTCTGGATTACTGCCATCGATCCGCATACATCCACCCCAACGCACGGGCCAAGCCCAAACTGCTGCTTCACGATCGAACTCGCACACATTGCCGCAGAAACCTACTGACTCACGCACACACACGCACGCACACACAGAATATCTAAATAAAGCAGACCAGAGACAACAAATGTTGCTGTTTGGTGTCAGTATCTGAGCATCAGCTGAGCATTGATCCACTACAGACGCACTTCAGCACATTTACAGGCAGCTGAGGCAACAACAGACAAGAACTCATCAAACAACAACCAATCTGTTTTTCACTCAATGCTGATGATTATATGATTCATCCATTTTCGATATCACTTTATCCTCATTATGGTCACGGGGTACACGCTGGACCAATTGCCAGCCATTTATACCAAGATATATACAAATAGCCATTCACAGTCACCTCCACGCGAGATGAGACGATATGAGACAATTGGTGTAAGTTTTCAATTAACCTACGAAATTTGAGTACAGGTACATGCACACCGCGCCAAAATCTGCCTGCACCTTGATCACACCATCTGCGCCACCATTAAGACCTACTTTTTGTGAGTCTAAAATCGAGTCTACTTTTTGTTACCAAATTGCGAGATGCGTGTCAGCAGCGTCTGCCGAAACGCCCGTAGAGGCGTAATACGGTCCCAGACGAGGAAGACCAGACTTGCCACTAGAGTAGACATATAAATAATCTACGAAATCTATAAAAATAGGGCCCCTAGACTCTAATCTGCTGGTTATATAATCATCATTAAATCCTTACATATCATTAAATATTTTCACACTCAAGGTACTAAATGTTGTTGTGTATGTAATGATTAATTTTAACATGATAATATATTGGATGTACCTATTTTAAGACTGCACAATTTTGTCCGACACAAGGTCAAATACCAAAAGGCAATGAGTTGTATTTGTCCTTTTATTTCTCTCAGTGCTGTTTGTCTTTCACCATAAAGCCTGTCCAGAGACTGACGGCTCCGTGCCGCCTGTCTTTATTCATTACACCTGCAGACAGAGTTATTTCAGCCACTCTGTGACACCAATACTAATGAACCAGAGGGAAGTAGAGGACGAGACCGAAAATTTCTGAATGGCAACACATAAGGAAAGACAGACAAAGCGAAAAATGAAGGTTGGTGAGTGACGTCCAAAGTCCTCTAGCTATTTAAACATGCCTCATCTACACTTCATCAGGAGTCACAGTAGCTACTGTTTGAGATGTAATGTCATCAAATCTCACAACCAGAGATGGGAAAACCAGGTCAACAAAGTAAAAACCCTGCCAGTTTGGCTTTTAGCCACAGGTGCTTCTCGTAATGACCTCGTTTACCCGCTGGTTGATTACAAACAACTGTAGCTAAAGCCAAACCGTGGTAGAGTTTTTACTTTCTGGACCTGGATTTCCCATCTCTGCTCACAACCCAGCAGCCAAATAAGCTTTTACTAATGTTACAGACCAAAACTAACTGAATGTTTGAACAAATAGTACCTCATTCTTTATTGTTCTTTTCCACCTTACAAGGCCCTCAAAGCGCTTCACATTCGACTACTGATGGCGAAGAATCAGGAGCAACTGGGGGGGGTTCAGTGTTTTGCTCAAGGATACTTTGACGTGGTCGTAATGGCATGGGATTGAACCCACAACCTCTGGATTGTAAGAGAATCACTCTAAATCCTGAGTAAAATTTAAATGAATAACATTTTGGGCCTAGGTTTTTAAGTTGACAATTTCCCTTAGTCACTTTCTGAATAGCGCCTCAAGGACACAATAATCTTATACCAACATGAAAAAAAAATTCATTCCAATTAGGGCTAGGCGATAAATCGAATTAATTCGATACATCGTCATTTTAAAAAAATCGAATCGTTGAAAATTTGTTAAATCGTGAAATCGAGTTTTGTCTTCTGGATTAGAAAAATCTGTTGTTCTTATGTTCTGTTACATCCAAATACTTTTATATGTTGTAATTTTGAACAAATGGCAGAATGCTGGATGGGTGGTTTAATAGCTACCAACTACTTAATTGTGGCATTTAAGCACAAACTATGAATGTTAAGTTTATGTTAAAACTAATCTAGAATCAGTATACGTTACTGGTGTCTGAACATTTTGTACAGGAATTATTTTTGAATAAGTGAAACCTTTAAATGATTTTTTTTTGTATTTATTAGATTAAAATCGATTAAATCGTCATCATCCTGAATGACTGCAAAAATCGAGATTTTATTTTTTGGCCATATCGCCCAGCCTTAATTCCAATGTACATTTACTCAAAATTGCGAATGAGGGCCTGACTCACAACCTTCACTTTATTCAAAAACTGTTAGATACGATTAAAATCAGAGCTCAAATTCTTCCACACTAAACTCATCCGACCATGCCTGTAGAAGAAAAGTGTGTACATTTAGTCACCAAAAGATCTGATTTCGACTTCTGTTGGAGAATTGTCTTCGCGCAGACGTTTGTGTGAATTCTACAAGCGCTCGGCCTCGATGAGTTCAGAGTACAGATGTCACGTTTGATTTGACCGCCTTAATAAAGCTGAGACAGGACCATTTTCTCCTCTGAACTTGGGTTGCTCTCAACACTTGTACCACTCCAAACATCCACGGCACCATAATTGTTGTAGACAGTCTAAATAAAATAAATCACTACACAACGCCAGTGATATTAAAAGCCACTGTGAATGTTGCAAAGAGTGAGAACAAGCAAGGCTGATGTTTACACTTTTAAGATATTGACGAGTACCGTATTGTGTTCATGTTTATGTTTACACCCACTAGCGAAAAAAAAAGAGAAAAGAAAATATGACCAGACCAGCTAGAATTATTTTCCGTTTCCCTTGTACTCAAAAGGTGAAAAAACCAACAACAACCACAAAGCAAAGACCTTCAAAGGTCACTTGCTGATGTAGGGGGACAACAGGTCTCCCACTTTATGCGGAGCCGCACAGCAATTTGATCCCACAGTTTGATTGGCTGTCGTTTTCTAAAGTCAGTTCTCTGCTGGACAGACTAAAACCCGTCTTTTATCCCGAGGCTATCAAGAAAGCAGTCAAGGCTGTCATCACAGGTTGGGTGCCAATCAAACTGTGCATCCTGCAAACACCTCGGCTGCCTCTGCTTTATCCAACGAATGAGAGGAGCGGCAGTTACAAAAAAAAAATAAAAAATACTAACAACCTGGTGAAGGTGATGGAAGGCACTTCTCAAAAGCATCAGTCAGACACTCTAATGCCATGTTAGTTAAAAAAAAAAAACATGATCGCACTTCCAACCACTAAGTAGGATCATGTTTTTAGAGTCATGTTTTGTTTTTTGTTTTTGCTTCGATGTTGGAACTTTTAAAGAGCTTTATCCAATGTGGAGTTGCAATGTGCTTGCAGGACTTGGCTTGCGATCCTCTGATTAATTGTGTATCATTCACCATAACCACAACTTCAGGAACAGGCCAAATGCTACAGAGAAAAATGTGGAAATTTGAAATTCTTGCTCGATCGGAACACATTGAACACATTTCCAGTATGAGGATGTTGTAATGTAATCGCGCCATGACGTCCCTCTTGTTTGCTACAAGCTCAGTTTGAATGTAAACAAACAACTGCAGTTGCCTAATGGTTGGTGAGTAACACACATAGAGAAATTGTCAAACAAAAGGTAATGATGATGAAGCTCTACTTCTGGTATCCCACTGAGCGCTGAACATTTGCAAGTGTTTTCTTCAAGGACTCAAAAGATGTTTGGCAGATGCTTGCCAACAGTTTTAATGGTGGCTAACGGTTTTTCTTTTCTTGGAGATTTTGGACATCCTCAAAATTAGAACATGTTCAAAATGTCCTTGCAACAAGAAAAAACTTTACAACTGTTGGTGGAAATCTGGCAAACGTTTGGTGAACGTGACCTGACGAGAAATCAACATTTGCCATTTTGTACCCTCAGTGGGCTTGGATAAAAACTCATTATATACTGTAGGTATAGAATACTGGTATATCATTATTATGAATCTAATAATTATGTTACCCCAAAAAAGTATTGTCATGTCATGAAATTGTTTTCTGGGGTAAAATACATTTTACTGTAAGTGTTCCCTCATTTATCGCGGGTTCATCTTTCGCAGCCTCGCTTTTTCATGTATTTTTTAGTGTGTCTTTTTTTTAACAGCATGCTTTTTTGGTTTGTTTATTTTTTGGGACAAATGGGCATCCGCTGATTCGTCTCGATGAGACCTTTCCAACGGTGTCTG
Organism: Festucalex cinctus; assembly: GCF_051991245.1. Lineage (NCBI taxonomy): Eukaryota > Metazoa > Chordata > Actinopteri > Syngnathiformes > Syngnathidae > Festucalex > Festucalex cinctus. The sequence goes on along the minus strand of NC_135425.1, from coordinate 11,747,533 downwards.
TCCCGTCACCCCATGCCATTGCATTGCGCAAATAAAAAATACATACTTTGCTGTATAAGTAAATTAAAAAACACATACTTTTAATAGAAAAAAATGACTGTAAATAAAATAAAAAAAAACATAAATGATGAATGAAAAAACATTCATAATAAACTAAAAATCATACCAAAACGAAAAAACATATAATAAATGAAAAAATACATATACTGTGCTGTATAATAAGTAAAAAAACAAAAAACAAAAACATACTTTTAACGTAAAAAAATAATGTAAATTTGAAAAGAATATATATGATCAATTAAAAAGCATTTATAATAAAGTAAAAACCATACCAAAACAAAAAAACATAACAAAAAAAAATATATACAATTACGTAACTGGATTTTTTTTTTCAATTAACGTGGATTGCCATTATTGCCTGTAGATTTTGAAACGTGACACCCGCGATAAACAAGGGAACACTGTATTAATTAAGGTTTTTTTTTTGTTTTCTTCCAATGAGGTGTAGTTTTCCACATCTCAATTAATAATATGGAATTCTATTAAGGGACCACTATGACAAGCTAAACTAAACTAAACTAAACTAAACTAAATTAACTAAACAAAACTAAAGTAAGATAAGCTAAACTAAGATAAGTTAAGCTAAGCTAAGCTAAACTAAACTAAATAAACTAAACTAATATTAGCCCTACTAACCTTGATAACATTGTGATGATGTGCTTACTGCAATAACCCAGTACTGTATAACCCAAAAATACTGACACTGGATAAACAAATAAGCCATGTTGTAGCTATGTTACATTCATGTTTAGTAAACAAGAAGTGAACATTACAACATTTTCAGTTAAATCATCTCAAAGTGAAGCCCTACAGAGCTCTCACGCCTCCTTCTCCCAGCAGCCTAAAATCCATTATTATGGATCAATAGCAGACGGTGAATATGCAGGAGGTCCAAAGAATAGAAGTTGAAAACAGAAGCAATCTGTATTCTCACAGTCTGCAACTGTAAGTCCAAATACATACTGTACGCACAAAAACACAAGGAGAGTAACTGCTGGTAATCGGCGTGCCATAAAGCAGAGTCCAGCTCATCAATAATGCACTGTGTCTGCTTGCAACTGGACACGTAAAATGGAAAATATTTAGAGCCGAATCATTTGGATTTTCAGTACAATTTAACCAAAACTACTGTACTTAATACTTGCACATATTCAAGTCAAGTGTGACATTTCAAAATTCTTATTACACTACGGCCAACTATGGTTAAGGATGTCAAAGGTAGCGTAGTAGCAAACATGTCACAAAATGCATTAGTACTGAGCTAGAGTATTCTAACACTGATTTGAGGATCGTTTTCTTGTCATCCATAATTCACTTGGAGTCGCAGGCAGCATCCTCCAACCAAACAATGGGCTACACACTTCCTCCCCCGCTTTTGTTCCCTCCCTCCATTTTGCCTGGTTAACCCGGCTGTGAGGTGAAGAAGAAGTGAAGTGAGCAGACCGAGGAGGGTCACGCCGAGATTCCCATCAATAATTCATCGGGCTGCTGCTGCCTCGGCTCTTGTGTTCAATTCCCCTGACAATCACATAATACCTCCCCCCAAAAGAGAGAACGAGAGGGAGAAAGAGATTCAAAAAAGGTAGGAGGAGGTAAGGATGCAACGCTTGGGATACATTTCAAGGCCGCACCTTTGAGCGTTTTCCGACCATAGGAACAGCCACCATAGGCTCACCATCAGGAATATTTTCTTCAAAAAATTCACAATTTCAGAGCCATGAAAATTGATAGGTGAGATGTCTGAGCACAGCGAACTTAATTACAAGCCAATGCTTGGAGTTTAAATCACGGGTTCTTCTGCTTGTTCTGTATCGTTTTGGCAATCTGTGATTAAAGGCAGCACGGAAGTTATTACGCAAATGTCTGAGGCAACATGGAGCTGAATGACTTTTCTGAACTGGGATCGTCCAAAAACTGTTGAAGATGTCTGTGGATAGTACTTACCAAGCAACTACAGTACATTTCAAAAGGTATTTAGCATGGCTGGACCAAAGAAAGAAAGAAAGAAAGAAAGAAGGAAACAAACAAACAAACAAATAAATTCTGGGAGTGTCACAGTGTTAGTTAGCAAGCAGGCTACTTTTGGCTATGATAAACTGATGAGCAGGGCCATCCCATCGTTCAGTTCCATTCCATATAGGTTCACTCAGTAATGCAAATAAACTCTCGTGTCTGCACTTTTATGCAAAATAAAATGTTTTCTTCTTTGGCCAATACACTACAACTCCTCGAGGTTTTGTGTATTTGTTGTTGTACAAACCTAGTGTTGGTCTAAGACATCTACACTGTTGTGAAATAATTTAGTAGCTTAGTTGAGTGCTAGTGAACCCCTAAGTTGGGTTTTGGTATCTTCATCAAAGATACAGTGACATGACTCAGGAGAAACCAAGACTTGAACAAAAACAACATTAATAATATGTAGGATATTAGTAACCACAATTTTGAAGATGTCTTTCAAATGATTGAGCCCAGACAAAGAACGTGTTTCTCCTGATTCAACCTCACCTCAGCTGTTTCTACTCAGATATCATTAATACTCAGCATGGCGGACATAGTAGATACAGAGGACTGGACTAAAATACTTTCATATAGAACAGTCGAATCGGTAGCTTTATTTATTTCAAAAAGATTAAGTAGGGCTTCAAAGTGTTTATTCCTCGCAACTGCTACATTTACCACAGCTAATATCCGGGGTTGCAAGCTCTAACCTTTGACCCCAGCTCCATAAGATGGCTGTAGCATTGTTGATCTAGGATTTGCAGCTCCCTGTTGTCCCATAGCCGTTCGAAAAGTCATACTGGTGAAGAGTGAGTGCAATGAAATAACTATTGTGATCCCTGCACAGCCACACGCACAATCTTCACAATAACAACCACAGCTGGTCACCTCCTTTTACAACATTGAGTCGTAGTGTGTCAGTGGTAGTTCACAATGGAAAAAAAAAGCTCGTGATGCTTTATCAATAAACTGTGTACAATGTTTTGAAGCTCCACAAATACTGTACTGTATTCTTTTGTTTTATTTTTTTTTGGAACCACAAACAACATTCTGTGATTGTCAAGGAGGAATCAGAATCATTCTTATAGGCCAAGTATGTAATAAAGAAGACAGTGTGGATATTTTAGAGGCTATTGGCAATAATTGTCCTATCCATTGACCATCTCTGCACTTTGCTTTTTAAAAGTTTCATTGATTTAAAAATAATTCCTGTGCAAAATGTTCAAACAACAATAAGGTATACTTTTTAATAATCCAGAAGACAAAATTCTATATCACGATTTAGTACATTTTCTATGATTCGATTTTCAAAATGATGATTAATCGTATTAATTTGATTAATCATAAACTAAAACTGCACAGCATATATATTACAGTTAGTGAAAAAGGGCTCTGAAATACAAATCTTCTTTTACAAAAGATAGTAAGCCTTTTAATTAGGGATATCAGGCAAATACAATTTTTAATCGTTTAATCACATGACTTCAATAGTTAACACGATTAATCGCACATTTTATAGCTTTTCTAAATGTAAAATAAAATGTACAATATATTTTTCTGTTTCCACACTTAACAAAAGTTAATAAATGTTAATAATTATCTTTATAAAAGTGGGATGAAAACAAGACTAATAGAAATATGGCTGCATCATTTAGTCATTGATACAGTAATTTCATAATACTATAATTCATCAAATTTAGTTGAAATGAAAAGGTGTAATGTACTGTAAAAAACGAGTGTGATATTAATTTGTGGTGAGGCCATTTTTCTGCCACTAAATGGCATAAATGCATTTGTAAGACGGTGAAAGCTCAGCATTTTTCTTTTCATTTTAAGAGCTTTCTTATCTTTAACATGAAGTAACTTGTGAAAATCTGCTTTTAAAAATCTGTTTTTAAAATTGTAAAATACAACTTGACCTCAGTCTGCACAAATATATGCATTATTAGTACATTTATTTCTGCTCAATTTTGACGTGGATGTGTCTGCTGCGTTGTGACTGGAAGGTACAGGCTTTCCAACAGTAAGGGGTGGTTATTAATCATGCGTTAAAAAAATTTGTGGCGTAAAAGAAACTTTAAATTAACTCAAAATTAACACACTACTTTTAATATGAGGATTATTTTATAAGGCAGTATTCCGTTTCATTCATTTGCTTACACTATCCATGAAAATGGCAGCTGGTTACAATCGACCGAGTTTAGTTTACTTAGGGTGTCATTCACCTGACGGATTTTTGGTGTTTGGAAAATGTGGCTGGGAAAACACAATTTGTGTTTTATACTGACATTTACTGTTGATAAAGCAATATTCTAAGAGTGAATTTTAGATGTTTAACATAAGCACATGTTGGACATGATGAAGCCAGACAGTACGGAAAGCGAAGCTTCACAAGACAGCAGAAGCAGGATGCGGTTCAGTGTGTGTCTGCGCGCTGCCATTTTACAACACACATAGCATGAAAGAGCCTCGCCCGCCCGCCCCTCCTCACCCCGACCCCCTCCTTCACTCAAGGCATTTCCTGTTAATCTATATAATCAAACAACAGCCGTCAAAACTGAGCAGCCCCTGCCACAGGGTCGATAGACAGAAATCAAGGAATCAAAGGACAGCGCAATTGTGCAGAGATAATCGCATCTGTCAGAGCTTGAGCACAAACTGCTTTGATACACAAACAGGAGCAAAAAAGTAGAGGCCATCACTCAGTCATCTGTGGTTTGAATTCCATATATTTATCTTAGGGCTGTGCAATTAATCAAAATTCAATTACAATTTCACCTACACTAAGTGCAATTACTGGAGAAATTGCGTGGGAATGCTGAAAGATGAATGCTCATAGCTGAATGCTGAGATTTGAATGCATGTGGAATGCTTATGAAGCCAATTGAGAGATAAATTATGAAATTATAAAATTATAACCTCCTGGTTACTGGACAATGTGCTTTACCAACTGTGCTACGTGGAAAGTGATACTTAGAAAAAGTTCAATGTCTGTCACATATACAATTAATGGGGAAAAGTTGATATTAAATGTTAAATTGTGCAACTACTGTTAGTAATGTGGAATCAGGCAATATATACACAGGAAGGCGTGAATTTTTGAAGCTAGTTGAAATTTGAACAATGTAAATTGGAAGTATTATGTGGGAGGAGTTGTTACGTGGCAAAAAAAGTGTAGAGAATAAAAATCACAATAACATAAGTGGCAGCATTCCCACAATTATTGCAATCCACAAATACAAAATCTGCACGATCGTAAACAAAAATTAGATTAGTAATACTCATTTTGAGTTGTTTAAATTTACATTTTTGCAAAGGAACTTACATAATTACAGTGTTTCAAATCATTTTATTTGTCTTAATATTTTTAAAGGTTTAAACATTTTCTCGTTTCATACAAAAATAATCGTTTGAATAATCATGCTTATTATTTTTTCCATAATCTAACAGTCCTATTTTCTCACCAATTTTTAAAGCGCAAATTTGCACCAAACCATTCTGACAGTCACGTTGATTGATTTATGTTCTTCTTTAACTTTAAAATGGTTATGATTTGAAGATAAAAGTTGAACATATTGGTCATGATATAATGCACAACAACAATTTCAGCCACAATCCTAAAAACTGCACTGTTTTGAAACCTTGGTTAGTATTATCGAAATAAAATGTGTATTTTACATTAACACACTTCAAAATACAAATTGACATTCACAATATAATTTTATTAAGAATAAAAAATGGACTGATTCAAAACAATTTTTAATCCTAAAAAAGAGAACATTTGTTGTTGTCAGAGCACAATATAATTAGGCCATTTGAGCAAATCACCAATAAAAACAGTAAACATAATTGGAGTAGCCTACACATAAATGTAATTTAAAATGGAATGAATGCCATTTTTTTTTAATCCAAATTAACACTACAATACAAAGATATGTAAAATAAATTCCATATGTCATTGTTTCTGATTTAATAACTAGTCTTATTTAAACACTTTTGGATTTATGTAACATAGACACTGTTTATTTATACAAAACATCTTTTTTTTCTTTTCTTTTTTTACCTGCTCCTAACAAAATAGATAACTTCATTTGAAATTCAGGAATTTTTTTATAGAGTTAGATTAGAACAAAATTGTGCATCTTAACTACAAATTGAAATTTATATTTTACCACCAACAATTGGAAATAAAACAATTATTCCGCTCTCATTTCTTTTTTAATTTAATAATTTTTCATGACAAACTGCTTTTTCATAATAAGCTTTGTTACTGAACGAGCTGTAATTCAAATATTTGGATCTTTATTGTTGTTGGTCTTAAAAAAAAAAAAAAATGCTCTCTTTGATTGTGCTTTTTGTTATTGTTTTAAAGGGGAGAAGTACCAATGTAAAATATTATATTTCCACTGCTCTTCAGTGTTTGAGGTGCTCAAAGAGAAGAATAAAATGACATGGAAATACATTTACTCCGCGGAAAATTATTGTTACATGCAAAAATAATGCAACAATGTGCCTTGTATTCACTAGCCCTCCACTATATTGTCACTCCAAAAAAAAAAAAGTGCCGTTTTGAAGAGAAAGGTGAAATGAACCTTGCCTTAACTGAGAGTGGCCATAAGAAAACTGCTTGTACAGCACAACTAAACCTCAGCAGCATCACTCAAGCCTCCTTTTGGTGCAATTTACCACCGCAATCACGTCTCTCCAACAACACCTTAAAAAAAACAAAAAAAAACACCTGAACCTTTTGTATGGCCCCTGCTGCTGTGGCTGTCCCCTGCAGACAATGGGGAATTGTTGTTGGGACACAAGCCAGGTTCCTCACTAGAGGGGGCCCCAGACCCATTCAAGTGACAACCTTTCTGTCACAACCTCCTATGAGCCCCTCAAGCAAGATGAATTTGTTTACATACATATCTATCTATCTATCTATCTATCTATGGTAAGAATTAGATTTAACCAAGCATGATTAATTACTTATAAATAGCAAGAAAAATTGCTTGAATTTTACTTTTTAACAACAACTGTTTGCTGTAATTTAGTGCGAGAGTGTGGATACACAGTGCGTGAGAACATTGCGTTTGGAGGGAAATCCTCTGACCTGGTCATTCCCCATCGATCGCCTTATTTGTTGATCAATAATGGTAAACATAATGTCATGTGATTCCGAATAAATTTCATGGTCCACTTGAGCATTCTTTTTTTCTCAGTGGAGACAGTGGGGGCATAATTCAAAATAAAATGAGCCAAATATGGCGACTATGTTAAGGTGGTAAGGGAAAAAAATGTCTGCATAAGTTACAGCACACAGTATATGAAGAAGTGTGTTACCTGCCAGTCTGAGTGCCGACATCCTCTGAAATTCAGGCTCCTGCAGCCACTTCCACATCCGCCTGAAGGTCTCCCGGCCCGACTTTAGTTTACTCCAGGGTTTGGGGTTCCTCAGCAGGTCCGACAGGGTCCCCTGGGAGCGGCACAGGACCCTCTGGGCGAAGATGGCCTGAGGAATGCTGTACCTCTTCAATTCGGCCGTGATCCTCTGCGCCACCTCCTTGGTGTTGATCTCCTCCAGCTGCCCCGAACTGTTCCCCCCCTGCGTCCCCGAGGAGGAGGGCGGTCTTTCCCTGGTGGAAGCCAACACGGGCCCGTGGGATGGAGAGTGGAGGTGAGGGTGGGGGTGCTGTCCAGCAGACGAAACGGGATGTCCCGTGTGGTGCATCCCGTTCAGGTGCGGCATCATCCCGCTCGCCGGCCCAGCGAGGCCTCGGTGCTGGTGGTGGTCCCCCCTGGTGAGCATGGAGGCGGTGGGGTCGAAGTTGAGCATCTTGTCGTGGCCTCCGTGCGTCGTGGTGCCGTAATTGTGGAGACCCTGCTGGGTGTTGTGGAGGGAGCCCAGGCCGTTGCCGAGCACCGGGGATAGACTCTGACCCATCCCGGACATGGGATCCTTGTGGTAGGGGTTGTAAAGGTTGTTCATGCCCGGTAGCACACGCTCGTCCCGCATCAGGGTGAAGCTCCCGCTGACGTTGCCGGAAAGCCGCTGGTGATGGTGGTGGTGGTGGTGATGGAACTTGTCGGACACGGTGGAGATGGGGGGGAGCGGCTGCAGCGGGGTTAAGGTGGTGTAAGTGCCGCTCATCCCCATCCCGGGAGAGGACGTGTCGCAGGGCACGCTCATGGCGTGGTGCAGCGGCAGGGACAGATCCGGACGGTACTCCCCGCTGCCGTCCAGTATGGTGGCCATGCCGGACACCATGGCCGAGCGGGATGACGCGGCAGCGGCGGCCAGGTCCTGGTGTATCCGCAGGGCAGCCGCTGCCGCCGCCCCGTGGCCCCCCACCGCCCCCGAAGAGCTCCCGCGGCCGTGGTGAGGGCTGTGGCCGCTCATCAGCTCCACGTCAGGGGCCACGGAGCTCACCGCCAACCCGCCGTGCAGGCTGCCGATGCCGTCCATTGTCATGTCCGTGTTCATGGCGTAAGCGTCCAGGTCCTTGGCCAGGCATCGATAGGCGTTAGTGTAGGCAGTCTTCATTCATCTGTCGTCAGTCCATCAGGTCGAGCGGAAATATTTCTCCTTCTTCTCCTCCTTCCTCTCTCCTCTTCTCCCCCCTGATGCGCCGGGATGGGTCAGTAGCCGTATCCCCCTTTTTTCCTTCACTTCCTCGCTTGTTTCCCCGTCCTCCGATGGCCTCGCCACTCTGCTCTCTTTGTGTTTGTTCCCCGGTGGGTGCACATCCGAATTGTGTTGATCTCGATCATACGGGCCTGTGCGGTGGCTCCCCCATGTCCAGCCCTCTCCTCCTCCTGTGTTGCTCTGCTCCTCAGACGGGAGCTGTCCACGGTCCCCTAGTGGACCGCTCAACCCAACCTGCTGCCGAAGGGAGGGGTGGAAAAGAGCGAGCGAGTAAATGGGGCGGCACCCTCTTTGACTGATTGGGCGTTTAACCAATCAGGGTACGCTCTGGGACGTAGTGGGCGGGACGAGCAACATCACCAGTCGACGCATTGTTGTAATCAGTGATGATAACCAACGTCACCCTTTAAATAGTAAAAATGAAATATATGGAAACTAAGCACATTTTGTTATTCACATTCACACATTAAATATTTAAATTCTATTTAAATTGTATGCTTATCCACATTAGTGTATCATGAGTCCACCATTCATGATTGTTCTTATCCAGCTAGCATTCAGCATGCTAATAAACTACACTTAAACCAGGTGTGTCCAAACTATGGCCCGGGTACCATTTGCGGCCAGTCGTCCATCTTTAAGCGGCCCAAGACAAAAATGAAATTTAACATGCTCAACAAGGCTAGTTAAAAACAAACAAACAAACAAACAAACAAACAAACAAACAAACAAACAAACGGAGAAGAGTGAGAAGGTAGGGTGTCGAATAAAAAGTAGGTGCCACTACTACTAATAATAAATTGGTTAGAGCTTAGTTACCTGCAAACTATATGACTTAAATTCAATTTTAGAAGCATTGTTTCTTCAATTTTCTTCTCTCTGCCAGGGTCCAATTTATGAACAGTAATATTCATCAAGTAACTGTTTTGAAAATGGCTACCTTGTTTGGGTTCTGAATGTGGAGATAGGATTTTGTCACTGTTCAGTGCAGAGGTTGCTCTAGTCCAGTTGGATGCAGGGCTGATGCCACCCCATAATCTTGAAAATCCTCAACTATTTGCCTAAAACAAAAATCTATTATCTAGCAGCTTTTCAATTTAATTGTAAAAACCCCCAACATATAATTGTTTGCTTGATTGATTTTAGTGCATTTAACAAAGTCAAAAAATGTCAAAGCGGCCCTTGTATCATTCCTTTGTTCTGTATGCGATTTCAAATGAAAAAGTTTGCACTGAAACAATATATGATCAATTACAAGGCGAGGAACTGCATTGCAACATGGGAGTTTCGAATATTTGTATTCAGCACGTATTCATTAGCTTAAAACACCTTTCACCTCATTTACAGTAAGCAAGACTGCAAACTACAGCCATTAATAATAAACATACCGGTAAATAGGCTACCTTAGTGACAGCGTCAGTCAGAACTTATTGACTTTGCAAAGGCAGACATTTTAATACAGCTCTTTCTCTATCACAATGTGTACGACTAAGATTAGTGTATAGTATGTAGCCTATATGGAAAATTTGTTGTGGATAATCTATTTAAAATAAAGCTATAGGGAAAGTTGTGCAAAAAAGAATTACCTGCAGTTGAGGAATTTCAGGAAATACATGCACCATATAGTGATACTGTAAAGTATAGAGCTAACAAAGCTCTGGCAGGATCACACACACAGACAAACACGCACACAAAAATGTGCAAGGTTTTTTGTAATAGGCTGAAGGGTGCTGTTTGTCTCGGTTGTTGCTGCAGCTGCCAGGGAACAATTTGCCCACAGGGATCATTAAAATTTGATCTCATCTCAGCTCTTACCTCATCACCCTGTGCCTCTGATTGTTAAGATAAAGGTGGCAGGAAGAAGCAAGTGATAAAACCAGCCTCGAACCGATCGGCTTTAAAAGCTGTCACATTCCCTTTGTGCTTTTTCATGCGATATCTTAAAACACAAACGGTTAAATCAAATCAAAGTTGTCGTATTTGAGCAACTGACAGAACAGTAAGTTGATGAAATGCAGATGTAAACGTAATCCGCGATGAAGATGAAGTACTTTGAGTCGGATGTTTTGAGCAGTTAACACACTGGCGGTGTTAAGTGCAAACTGCTGCCGTGTAAATGGTGAGCACGGGGATGTTATTGACAGTCTCGGGGTGGATGGATGTGTGGGAGCTGCAATGAAAGAGCATTATGGCCTGTAGCCTGTTTACTGCACAATTCATTACACTTCCAAGGACAAATGAGAGCGAAAGAACTGTGGCCCCAGCTCCCCTTCTGTCATTCAGCCGTCAGCTAAGAATAGCATGAAATTACTATCAGTGAGGTTTTCTTAGCACACAAATTAGTATATTTCCATATTTGCCTTCAGAACATGTGCAGTGATCAAGATTGTGACATGTTTCAGTGGGAAAAAAAAACTTAAAACAACATTTTTATTTTTAGTGAAGTGCTACCTTTTGCAAACAGTTTCATTCCAAGATGGCTTTGAGAAACAATCCATCTGGCATGTGAGATTAAGATGCCCCCCAAACTAAAGCTTTCCATGCAAAGCATCGCCCACAGAGTTCAACAGATGATCAATGCGAGTCACTAAAACTAATAAGATAAAATAATGTCGACCATTAGGGTGGAAAACAACAAATAATATGATGATAACCTGTTGTGGCTCAAGAAAAAAAAATAACTTGATGGCTCACATTCACTCTAACTATGCAATTACGCATGCAATTACCGCTGAACACACTGCTCATCTCAACACTGACAACAAATGGTTTAATTGGATGCACTGTATCCATTTGGTGGTGAACCCTATCTATAATCTCCACCAATTTTTGTTGCTCTTTCAGTCCATCTTCCTGGAAATTGTCATTGTAAAAAATTACCCCTATAAAATGTGCCGAGCTTGGAAGATAAGAAGGATGATGGGGAGACTGAAAAAAAAAAGACAAGATGGAGGAGGAGCAAGCTGGGTAGTTGGGCAGATGTTGCTTTGTTTAAAGACTGTTGTGTAATTAAGGGCAGAGGAACAGAAGCCTGACCCATTTTCTTCTTTTGATCAGCTGTCAGTGGGACAGGCAGGGGGTCCGCTGAGGGACAACCTGTCTATTTCCTCTTCAAAAGTTTTGTCTCGCTTGCGGACCAAAGACGGGTGCAATCTTTGGCGTTCATTCAAAATGTAAGGACCGGTATGGGGACGGTGGCTGATTACAAAGTGGGCAGAAATTGAAGAGGAAGAAGGCTCCGTGTAGATATAAGCCAAAAGCTGCAAAGTGGGTGGAGTTAGGATGCAAGGGGGGACTATAAGGTGGACATGTAGAGGGCTCAAGGATGAGGAGATGAGGAGGAGCAGATGTTTGGGGAGGAAGAAGAGGCAGATGAGGAAAGATTGTTTGGATCACACAGTCACATAAATAATCAACACAGCTGGGAGTCATGTTTACTCTTTCCAGACTTGTTAATCTTTTACTCAGTTTTTAGTTAATTTTTACTCTGAAATTTTAACACTGAGGAAAGAGTTACTTTAACACCAATCCCGACAAGCACACAGTGTTAAATATAACTCCTTAATTGTCCATTTGAATTAACAAAGCAACAACTATTCCCTTATTAAAGTGAACACAATCAATTTGCAGTCAATGTTTGGGAGAGGCTTCATTCTCCATGAACAAGAAACACAATGCGGTGTCAAAATTTTTGTATTTCGATAGAACACATTCTCCACTACCCATAATAAACAAACAGTGCAATCTCGTTGTCTTTTGTCGTCCTTTGTAAAGTATGAACTAGGAATTAGCATGCTAACTACACACAGTACACTCATTATTGTTTCTTTGAATACTGTTCGGTGATAGCGAGAATTAATAAGAAATGCTTCAATTGTATTGCAATATACAAATCTGACAAACAGTAAATAGATGCATGCATATATTGTTACTTTGGGGCTCCGGCTCATCTTGTATATAAAAAACTATAGTCTATGCTTTCCAAACTATTTTCTACTAGCTAATTTATTAAATCCTCATGAAAACATTTTGTAGTGATTTTTTTTTTACATACACATAAGACTATATACACAGTATGGAGATATTCGGCGTGTGTGGAACTAAATCACATGACACATCACAGCAAGAGAAGCAAGTCTGTTTTTTTTTTTTTTATTGTCACATGAAGTCATCCATTTGGTTACAGTAGCTTTCGCACAGTTGAATAGTTGAATTGTAATTCAAATATAGGACAGCAGATTGAGAAAATACATTGTTTTCAGAAGTTCAATACATTTTATAACAACGTACGTTTTAATAATTTGAAGTACAGTAAGTCAGATGCGTAAAATGATACTAAGAAAGTGTCTGTTTATTTTTGTCTATTCCTTGCCGCAAGTGAATGCATCTGTTGTAAAACAACCTGGACAATGTCTCAATATACTGTGGAACATAAACCCCCCTGGTGTAATACTCCGTGTTTTAAAAAATGTCACTTTTTTTCCCCTCAATCATTACTTTTCTATTATTTCCGTTTCTTCTTGGTGGTCTGCGGGTTATCGCATGGCTCTGCTGCCTTGCTTTAGTGAGGAGTGTTATTTTTAAGTTAGCAAATATGGACCGATACTACTGGAGTCACTTGATATGGAAGTCAATGTTTGGTCACTTTGTTGCTACTTGCAGACACAAAGGCAGATTAACTGGCTGACTGTTGAGATAATCAATAGCCTGTTTATTTACACTCTTTGGAGTCATGTTGCTCAACCGCAGATGCAGGAAAAAACACGACATCTGGGTAACATTGCGACTGTAAAGGGTTTGGTACACAATTATAGACTTAATTAAGCCTTTTGATTGATAACCACCTGAATCAACCTGAATCGAATCCACACTACTTAACACTGACTAGTATGTTAAAAACTACTACTACTACTACTACTACTACTACTACTACTACTAATAATAATAATAATAATAATAATAATAATAATAATAATAATAATAATAATAATGAAGACAAAGGTTGTGTGCGTTTTGGTGAGTTTGGCATCTTGTAAAATGGGAACAAAACTACAGAACGATCAGACATTTTATCCACCTCTCTCTCTCTCTCTCTCTCTCTCTCTCTCTCTCTCTCTCTCTCTCTCTCTCTCTCTCTCTCTCTCTCTCTCTCTCTCTCTCTCTCTCTCTCTCTCTCTCTCTCTTTTTCTGTGTCCGTGTCTCTCTGTCCCGGGCCATCTGCTGTGTACTGAGCAGCGGTATTGATCTGCAGCTTTGTGCTGGAGACCACATGCTAATCTATAGCGTTAGTGACAAACCCCGCTCGGCTTTGCCTCGCATCTGTCCCACTGACTCTCTCTCTCTCTCCCCTCTTTTCTCCCCATAAAACCAGTGTCATCCTCCCTCCGTTCAATCTCTACCTCTCGATCCTTCGCTCCCTCAATGACCGAGCATTTTTTTGGGGATGGGGGAGCCATCTGTCCGCCTGTAAACTCATCTTCCTCCTCCTCCTGCAGTGGTTTGGGTGCTGCATGGTGAGTCCTGTTCCGTGTGTTGTGCTTTTGACGGCAGCCATTTTCAGTCTCAGACTCACCAGGTGCCCAAAAATGAGAAATAGTTGCAAACAGCTGCGTGTAACATCATTTACACCTTTTCACGGAGTGGAACTTGAATTGTAGATATTGCTAAATTAGAGTCATAATATTACACCTCAATATACAAGCTACACAATTATTGATGTATACAAAATGTAAATATTGTTTTCTTTTATATAAAATATTATTTTTCAGTGGATGATTTTATTGAAATATATAAAATAAAAAATATGTTACATGAACTAAAATAGAGAAATGAACTACATGAAATGTTAAGAGTGCAAATATATTTCATATGAGTCTGTTGTCATTTTCAACTGGGATCTGTCACATTCTACACATTAATACATATTTTTTTGTTTTTTTTTAAAGAAACATTTCAATATATGCAGTAAGCTTTAAGTAAACAAAAATATTCAACACATAAATGACAACATCCAGTTGTCCATTACACAGCATCTACAGTAGGCATATTAGTCTAATTTAATATGTACAAAACGTCAACATTTCCATACACATTATTGACGTGTAAAAGTATAATACATTTTTTTTTAATGTGTGAATATACAGTATAAAAACACACACAGATACACTACAGCATAAAGCAGCATGTCATTTTAGAATTATTTTAATATATAGTACACATAACAAAAATACAAAAATATGTGACAAAAATTCAGTGATTAAATACATTGACTTGGCTAAATAATAACAACCTGTATTTACAGTGGCTTATATTATCCATGTCAAATTTGATATGTTCATATAGTCTAAATCTACATACAAATATTTGATTTTTAAAAATGTCATAATGTTTTTAAAACATTGAAATATGCAGTCACTGACTACATAAAATTTAGCAGGGTAGGTTTTGCAGTGGATGATACAACATACTGTACATTATAAATATATATTTATCCATTTCAACATAAACACACACATAGGCCTATATATTGTATGTATTTAAAAAACTAATTTTTTTTTTTTAGAAAAATTAAAATATACGAATAAATATTGCAGTCTCTGACTAAATTATTAAAATGCAGCAGAGTGTTCTGTTCAATAGTCAATATTACATATTACCATACCTTAATTTATGTATGATCAAATAATTCCAATCTGCAAACACATTCTTTTAATTTTAAAAAGGTGATGAGCTTTTATTGAAAAATACGCAAATTAAAAAAAACTAAGTCTTTGTAGAATAAATCTTATTTTTAGTAACAAGACAGATTAACGTTTTTAACCCATCGACTGAACTCACTGATTTAAATATAAGTACATTATGAAATGTAAATACAGTATGTACATGTCATATTCAGTGAAGTGGCGACAAATCTATTATTTACAAAACACATGCACGCACGCGCACATTAGAAATAGACATGTCATAATAGAATAGTAAGAGAGTAAATAGTAACAATGTAGCATCACATAGCTCAACCTTAGTCTTTGGTTTGGAGAATCGATTCAAGAAAAAGCTCCATTTTATTCTTCCTCCATCTGATGCCACCTTCCTCCTCCTCTTCCTCCTCACTCGCAGCACCTCCTTTTTCTCCTTTATTCTCTTGAAATCTTTTCAAACTTTTCAGACCTACTGCCTCTTTTGTTGAGGTCCTGTTGGCCATGAAATCAGCTATTAATGAGAACACAATGGCCGCGTGCAGAGCCGCCCGCTGTATTCAAATGTGACCACACGCCATCATCTCTGTGTGTCCAACTCTAAATAAACACTCACTCAACAGCCATTCATTTCTGACCATGAATTAGTGTGTTGGTTATTTGAAATTCTTGAACTTGGGAAACTGCAACGCAGGGTTACAAATGAGGTTTGATGATTTTCTTTTTTTTAAATAAAACTTTTTTTTAAAAATCATTTCAGCAGCAGGATGCCATTATTTTTCCATCATGCATGTTTCAATCTGATGCTGGATTGAGAGTATTATTGTATTAATGCTGAAAAAAAAAAAAAAAAAAAAAAAAGGAAAACCCCTCAACATTTCATGACAACACATTTTGAGAAAATCTTTAATTAAAAAAAATAAAAATAAATGAGTTTCACTGTTGGGGAAATTGGCTTTCCCGCATTTCGCAACAAAGAAATACGAGTATACAATTTTATTTAAAATTTTTATTTGTTTAAAAATAAATTACTGTTTTAGTTTAAAAAAAAATCATTTTAGCAGCAGGATGCCATTATTTTTCCATCATTCATTTTTCCATGTGATGCTGGATGAGAGTATTATTGTATTAATACTGTGTTTAAAAATAAAAAATAAAAAAAATAAAAAACTCGGAAAAAAAAAACCTTGGAAAAAAAACCTCAACATTTCAATACAAAACATTTCGAGAAAATCTTTAATTCAAAATTTTTAAAAAATTACGTTTCGCTATTGTGGAAATTGGCTTTCCCGAGAAATACAATTTTATTTTAAATTTTTTTATTTGTTTCAAAATAAATGACAAAAAAAAAATAAAAATCATTTTAGCAGCATGATGCCATTATTTTTCCATCATGCATTTTTCCATCTGATGCTGGATGAGAGTATAATTGTATTAATGCTGTAAATAAAATAAAAATAAATAAATAAATAAATAAATAAATTACTGTTTGTACCCTCAAAAAATGCAAGCTGTGTTTTATTCCCCATATACACAGTTGTGTATGTCATGAGTACATACTGTACATACAGTATGATTATTACTAATTATTGACTCCACAAATGCAATTCTGCAATTCTAAATAAATATTGCATCTACACTTTAAGAGTACTGGACAAACCAAACAGAGAACATATTATATTCTTAGCTTTTTTTTCCCCTTCAAACATTCCCAGTGAGATCCCATAACAAATATGTCATTGCCAGCTTTCTGTCCTCCAAAGCCATCCTATAATAAAATTCTGAATATTTTTCCACATTTTACATAATTCCCTTAAGTAAAAAACACACTGGGCACACAAGCAGCTCCACGCATGCATAACACATACAGTACAGTATGCTCGAGCAAACATTCGAAAGAACATGACCACGGGCAGAACGAGCTCATGCTAATTCAAATCAATATTAGTGATGAATTTCCATGGGCGCTTTGTTTCCTTCCACTCAACATGCACGCTGATCTGAGGGCAGCTTTTATTTCTCATCTGTACACACGAGAGTCATCAATACCGAGCATGTGCGCGCGTGCGTTTGAATACCTTTCAACTTTATGGTTACATATGGAGAGAGGTACACACCGTTTAAAAAAAAAATAAAAATGCTATGGAAATATGTGACATTTTGGAGATGCATTTGAAAATAAATGTGTGATGCTTTTATGAAGGAAATGTACAAAAAAAAATTCCTCCATGTTACCGTGTATGAGGTAAAGTTAGTTTTACAGAGTTGTTATTCATTAACCAAAGACTCAAAGGTGCGCTGGAACTATTGGGACTCCTCCCTTGACATGATTATTTAATGTCCTCTGGAGTGTAGTTCTTTTAATCATAACATTTGATTTAACCTATTGATTTCTTCTCGGCCTGAAGAGGGAGCGGGGGTCTCTGACTTTTTAAACTTCTGATCAAAGAGGCGGATAAGAAGGAGAAGAAAAGGAGTATTAATAATTTACAGCAACTACACAAGCTGAATTAGAAATGACAGGAGATTAGTGGAGCTTATTAATGTGACCAAAAGCGTCTCAGAGCTGCTCGAGATTTAATATGACTATTGTTCCGTGAATCAATGACGTGCTGCACGTTGAACCTGCTTGTGTGCACATTGTTAATGTAACACGTTGGTACAGTATTTGTATGTGACATGAACTGATTTGACACTTGACACTACCTGAAATGTATGAAAACAATGAAATTCATTTTTGAAATGTTGTTTTTCTGTTTTGCTTGCTAGCTGAAATCAATTATTGAAGATCTTTTTCACAAATTTGCATCTGATTTGAAACAGTCAATACAGTAATCATAAAATATAACCTTTTGTCATTTTAAAAAAAATCATCTTTTGTTAAACTGTTTACAGTCCTACTTTGAACTACAGCAAGTTGAAATGATGCATTCAGATGCTATGAAAAATATTTTTGACACATCAGGCATTTGATCAAGTCTAGCGTTTGACTTGATCCCCGTTTTTCTTTTGTTACATGATGCTGACATAAATCAGCGGAGTGAAGGGGTCAGAGGTCAAAGGTCAGTCTCCACTGGCACACGCCTTCTGACCTCTCATTTACGTACATGCTGACCTACATTGCTTGACCTTTTTTCTCCTTTTATTTTCTGCCAGAAGTGTATTTGATTTAATTTTAGGAATTAATTTACAGTACCAACAATTATATTATTTATTTACTATTTTGTTGTTGGCTCACAAAACTGAACACTAAAATATAAAACATTGATTAAACAATATGTTTATAAAAATGTTCTTAAATTTGTATGTAAGAATAATATATATATATATATATATATATATATATATATATATATATATATATATATATATATATATATATATACACTTTTACTAAATCATATTTATGAGTCTAAAATATATTTTCAATTTTTACACAGATTATGGAAATCTCATATACAGTTACTTTCGTGGTCTTCGAGACAGTGTGCTTGTGTGTGATCAGGAGTAGACAATGAGAACATTGTCAAAATATGTTTTTACAAAAAAAGTATAAATAAATTAGACTGATGAAAAAAATGACAGCACTCATATTTTTTTTAAATTAGAGAATTTAATGAAGTTTAATCTCTGAGTGATGACTAAAAGTACTCAATAGCAGATATGTTTCATTTCAAGCTTCCCACCCAAGTTTCCTCTGCAGCATATTATCAGAATTCAGTGATACATTATATATTCATCTCTACATTTATTGTGAAATGTAGGAATGTTACACAGCAAACGATTATTTCACCATGAAACATTGTTCATATTCTTTTTAAACATTTATATGTGTCACAATAAAATTTCTAAAGGAAACCGACAAACTGACTTGGAAAACAAACAAACACAAACAGTATCTTTGTTTGAAATGTGTAACTAAAATGGCAGCAAAATGTTAAGATATGTACGGAAAAGTTTAAACATAAAAAATAAAAGGCTAAAGCACGCCGACAATACAGAAATGGTTGATCAAAATAGTCCTTATTTTGCTTCTCATCTCGATAACACATTGCAGCATAAATCAAAACATATTGGAGAATGATTACACAATGAGTCGTTTTAGTACATTCAATATGTGATTGATGCTGGATCACAACAAGAAATTCAGAATAATAGGAAGAAGTATAATCTAGAATGTTACATTGTTTAATGTAAAATAGTCCAAATCCTTGCAATTTTAGCCTCTCAACGGTATATATTTCCTGATTCGTGCATGAAAGCAAACCGATTATTTTTTTGTGTTACAGAAAACATTTGTGCATTTTCTGCACTTTCAATTTGAAATAATGTTTTGTTTTTTAATATAGCGATGAAAATTAAAACTTGTTTTCAATCTGATTCATCAACAAAATAATCCACAGATTCATCACCAGTGTGTGCGTGTGTTTGTGAAACCTACAGGAAAGTAAAATCTGAGAAAATATAGATATGGAGTTGGCCTCCTTTTGCAGTTATAACATTTTATTCTCTTCTGCAAAGATTGTGTACAGGATTTTGTAGTGCATTTGTGGGATTTGTTTTGTCTATTCATCCAGAAAAACAGTAGGTTAGAGAACACGGATGTCTCTGGTTGTGTCCGTCAAAAGTTTTTTTTCCACAGCAAACTTGTTCAAGCGTGCCCTTATGGACCTTGATTTGTACACCGGGACACATTCATGTTGGAACACCAAATGGCCTACCCTACCTTAAGCATAGGATTGTCCAAAAACGTCTCAGAACAACTTTTCTAAATGTGTCTAACTACCTTTTTTCGGTAGTGTATTACAATAGCAGTAATTGTCTTTTAAAGAACGACTATAACTTGACATCTTGCATTGGCTTTACTGTATTTATGTGACTTGTGCAACCAAATTGGAGTAATGACAAATTAGAAAGACACAAAATTCTTGTGAGCTCGAGGGAACGGTAATGGACATGATCAACCCACCTGGGGTGGACCTACTCTACATTCACTTAAACAGATCATGCTCAATACTGATAAGTATAAACATTGAGCCAACAATTGTGGATACATACTGGACAAAACCTGAGTATGCAAATGAAAAAACAAAAAAACAACACCTGGACATAAATAAGGCATGGAGAATAATAGTACGTTTATCATCAATGGAAGTATATAAGACAGTTGATGATGCACAACAAATAGATTTTAATTAGTACAATAGCCTCTTATTAACCTATGCTTGTTTTTGTCTTTTTGGTCACAATCCTCTTAACTACTTGTGAGAATGTTGTACAATCAAGGCGACTATTAGTACACATTAAAGAAAACTGGATTGCTTTTATACACTTAAATACTAGATTTTGTATCAAACATCTTAACCTAAGAAGATGAAGCGCTTTTAAAAAATATAAACAAACACAAGTCTGTAAATAAAACACAGTAAATACAGTCAGTTGGACAACAACTCTGAACCTAGTTGCATGAACATTGAACGTGTACTCTATTTATTGTGGGAATGCTGAACGCATCTCACATATGTTATTATGATTTTTATTCTCCACACTTTTTTTGATGTCACACTGCTCCCACATAATACTTCCAATTTACACCGTTCAAATTTCAACTTGCTTCAAAAATTCACGTATTCCGGGGTTATATATCGCCTGATTCCATATTACTTACAGTACTCACACAATTTGATGTTAAATATCAACTTTCCCACATCCATTTTCAATGGGACTGACATTGATCTTTTTCTAAATCCCACATTCCACGCCTACTTCCATACATACAACTGATCATCATTACCAGTTCTGTGATACTGCTTAGTTCTTTATATTAATTTATCTTTCAACTGTAATTAAAACTTTGTAATTTATCTTTCAATTTACTTCATAAGCATTCAGCTTAGCATTCAGCTATTAGCATTCAGCTTTCAGCATTCCCACGCAATTTCTTCAGAAATTGCACTCAGTCTAGTTGTGGGAATGCAGAAAGCATCCCACATATGTTATTTGGATTTTTATCCTCCTCACTTTTTTGCCGTGAAACAACTCCCACATAATACTTCCGATTGACACGTTCAAATTTCAACTTGCTTCAAAAATTCACGCTTACAGTACTCGCACAATTTGACGTTAAATATCACCTTTCCCACATTCATTTTCAATGGGACTGACATTGAACTTTTTTTAAGTCCAACTTTCCACGCCTACGTTACCATCATCATCATTACCAGTTCTGTGATACTGTGCAGTTCTTTATATTAATTTATCTTTCAACTTCAATTAAAACTTTGTAATTTTCACATAATTTATCTTTCAATTTACTTCATATGCATTCATCTTAGCATTCAGCTATTGGCATTCAGCTTTCAGCATTCCCACGCAATTTCTCCAGAAATTGCACTTAGTCTAGTTATTAATATGATTTTGGTACAGTGGTTCATTGAGAGGCGAGTTCAATTTATGTGACCATTCTGGTAGCTTATAACACTTTCCCCATTGAAACGAATGGAAATGCCATTCATATATTGCAGCTCCCCTCACCAAAAAAACAAAACAAAACACTTTTTTTTTATAATCTGCGCTTTAGCAAATATAACAGCACATAATATTGTACATGTTTGTATTTCAAAATTTTGCCCAACACTCGAAGTAAAACATTTGCCTAATGACATGCATCTAAAAAAAAAAAACCTCACAACTCAAGTCACTCGTATCTCAAGGCACCACTGTCATTTCAAGCTTTGTATGAGAGCCATAACCCTTTTGAAGTGCATTACTGTGAAATACAACAAATCAAACAGAACCATCTCAAATTTCAGAGAACAAACGGTACAGCAAAATTACTGCCTATTTGTGGTAAGATGTCACACTTTATATATGTGACGTATATTTTAGTTTTGACAAATCATGCAGAAACGTCAGGGTCAAAGTTACCAGTGGAATTCAATTGAGATGAGTGTGAATTTGTTTTCGCTGCTGTCTAGAAAGAATCATTGAATACAATCGTGGAAAAAAAAAAGTGGCACAAAAATAGCCCAAATTTTTTAATCCACCTTTTGTTTCTGTCCACCTTAACAAATCATGTCTTTTAACTGTCATTCCCACGCAGCTAATTTACTTTACATTATTTCTAATAATTTCTAATAAATCGTCGCTATGCTGTATACACATTCTAAGAAAATCCTTGACAGGATGTCAACTCCTTTTTCATAATACGCACATGCGATGTGTTTTGAAGTAATTCTGTACTTTTACAACATATTTTGATATTTTCAGAAAACAGATGCCGGAGAAATCCCCACAGTTGTGCAATATTCCTGCAGAAACCCTGGTTTATTGTACGCGGTACCACCCGGGCGTCCCCTCCCCCCTCAAGGCATTGAGGCGATGCATTGACAACTAGAACGACACTTGGTACAGCAGATACCTCCACCAAGGCCTAACGTGACGAGCCCTATCTCTGTTTGTGCAGTGGATGTTGATTTTGAACAAAAAAAAAAGTGTGATCACATACAGTAGCTCTTTCCTCAAGCTTCTCTGCTTGGTGGAGGTAATAACACAGGGGTGTCCAAACTACGGCCCAGGGGCCATTTGCGGCCCGCCATACATTTTTTGGCGGCCCACAGCAAATACTAAAAATAATTTTTCAATGCTGTTAAAAAAAAAAAAAAAAAAAAGAGAAAAAAGAGGCTGGATGAAACATTTCTAGCTACGCAAAGACACAAATTTGCAGCTAATATTTCAGTTTCAGAAATAAAAATAAAAAAATCCACTTGTTGCTTAGTGTCAAGGTCCAATTTGTGAAAACATCACATTAAATTAATGGTTCTTAAGTGTGGTGAGTTTACTACCAGTTGTTCTTGTTGTGGTTCAGAATGTCAAGTTGGGATTCAGCTGCTGTTCAGTGGAGAGGTGTATCTATTATAGTGGCACACAGGGGTCACTGTGGGGTCTTGTGACTGTTAGCAGTTTTCAAGAAGTAAGTGTAAATTATATCAACAATTTATAATTGCTTCATTGATTTTTACCATGTTTAACTCATTCACTGCCATTGACGTTAAAAGACGTCAAATGATGCATTCTTTGCTGGTCTGGCAATGACTGTGTTAATAAATAAATAAATTAAAAAAAACTCAAAGTGGCCCTTGCAGCTTTCTGTTTTTCTGTATGTGGCCCTCAGAGGAAAAAGTTTGGACACCCCTGTAATAACACAAGGATGGGATATGTATGGTCCATGTGTGACAATTAATGTTAAGGAATCGTTAAGTTTGAACCACCTTAAGTAACACACTTGTGATGTTTTGCTGAAGCGCAGCATGACCTAAGGAGCAGCAGTCCTTGAGTGTTTTCACTGAAGAAGAAGAAGAAAAAAAGAACAGAGTCCTTGTTTCTACAGGTTCAGCGAGGGGCCGTCACAGCTTGATAGAGATAGACTCTGCAATCTTGTGCTAAAATAGCACGAGAGTCCATTGCCAAGCTCGTGCTGTTGCGAAAACCACATTTATCAGTCCTCGTCTGACTGGTCCTTTTGTGACTCGGGCCCGTGGAAGCTCTGGTGAGACAATTGAAATACCTCCCGCAGTTTCATGTCTAAGCGCAGTGGGAGAGGCTGAGCTTCAGCAGTCCCTCTGTGTGCATCTTGTAGAGGAGTTTGAACTCAGCAGGCAACTGATGGGCCTCCTGCCACTTGGTGGTGAACTTGGTGCCCTTCTTGTCGTAGTAGTGATAAGGCAACTCCTTCCCTGTGTTGGGGTCCCAGCCGAATGGCCAGAAGCCATACAAGTGGATCTGGTCACACATAGAAGACGCCAGCGTGTACATCAGGATGCCGGTGCTCAGACGCTTTGGCGACAGCTGCTTAGTTTTCCAGTAGCTGGTGAGTCCGATTGAGAAGAAACATGAAGAGAACAGAGTATTAGACTGCACAGAAGCAGATTGCATTTACTTGAGTGGGCTGGAGGGGAATCCTGTATTTTTATTTTTTTTTGTGCTTTTTTTTTTTTTTTTCCCTGTTTTATGGAATATTTTTTTCTGGTTTTGCCGATATTTTTCCTTCTTTTTTTTAAAATACTTTTGTTCTGCCATTAAAAAAATAAAATTTTCAAACAACCAAAATATAAAAAATACATACAATATTCAAAACAACAGAAGAACAAACGAAAAAAATCTGAAAATGGAGAAGAAAATATTCTGAAAAAACAGACAAAAATATTCCAAAAAACAGAAAAAAAACCTATGAAAAGCAGAAAACAATTTAGAGAAACAGTAAAAAAAAAATCTGAAAAACAGATTTTTTTTTAAAGAAAAAAAATTAAAAAACAGAGAAAAA
Organism: Festucalex cinctus; assembly: GCF_051991245.1. Lineage (NCBI taxonomy): Eukaryota > Metazoa > Chordata > Actinopteri > Syngnathiformes > Syngnathidae > Festucalex > Festucalex cinctus. The sequence goes on along the minus strand of NC_135425.1, from coordinate 11,722,824 downwards.
TAATTATTGTGAAAAAAAGAAAAAATTATGAAAAACAGAAAAACATACTGAGCAAAGAATATTTGGAAAAACAGTAAGAAATACTCCTTAAAAAAACAAATATTCCATAAAACAGGAAAAAATAAAGCCACTCCAAAAAAAAATAAATAAAAAAATACCCAGGAATAAAAAAAATGTAGATTATTATTATTTTTTTTTAAGTTAATGCAATCCGCTTCTGTATGGCTGACCATAACACAAGGGAAGGAATACACCACATGGTTGTAACATTACTGAACATTTGTCCTAAACAATATTGAAACATTTTACAATATAATGGTAAATGTTGCCCTGCGATTGGCTGGCAACCAGTTCAGGGTGTACCCCGCCTACTGCTTGAAGCCAGCTGGGATAGGCTCCAGCACCCCTGCGACCCTTGTGAGGAATAAGCGGCAAGAAAATGGATGGATGGATAGTAAATGTTTTACTCCTAGTTTCCTGTACGTAATTTAATTGGTCAGAATAAATTTGATTGCATATTCCAAGAATGTAATGTAGAATATCTGCATTGATGCTGTTTTTAGTAGTAAGCCCCTTCTTCTTATCATCATTGTGAATATCATTATCATTAAGTTTGAAATTATCATTAGTATTCTTATTATTTAAGAAGATCAAAAGCATGATCATGATATTTGGCAATAAACATTTGGCGTACAGGCATGGTCTTTAAATTCTTTCGTTGGTATTTTGATTTAGCGGAGTCATTTCTCGGTCAAATGCAATTACCAGTTCATTTTAAGTAACAACACTGCCAAATCCCCCTTATCCACATCCTTGTTAGAGAGTCGACACTCTTCAGACTGGTCTCAACAAAAGGTGCTCAGCAAGTGGTTGAAGTGCTAAAAGCCAGCCTGAGCTGCTTAAACGTGGTAATACTTCCCCAGCAGGTAGATTTAATGGGCTTGGTGAAGATTAGGCTACTGTAAGAGTGGCCCATTCTGTTACTACAACACTTAAATCCCTTTCTGCAGTTTCAACTCGGTGCCATACCTTTCACTAAATAGTACTTTCTCTATAATCTGTCTTTTGAGCTTAAATCTCCACACACACAAACGGCCGCACACAGTTGTAAAAAAATAAATGTCAACATGTGGTCTGCAGCTGTTCAAAAATTTGATTTGAGTCTGAATTTGAAATACAGCAAAGTTAATAATAAGTTGCAGCCTATAAAATGTCGCTCGAACGTATTTGCAAACTCGTTTGAACGAACTTGGAGGCTAATTGCTAAAATCAATTTGGTCTATTATTGTATTATTATTATGTCTGTAATGCATTATTTCCGTTCGGTATTTTTTCCCCACAATTCATATCCCGTGAGAAAAAGAAAAAGCCAAATGGAACTCATGCACTCTAGACATAATTTAAAAAAAATACGAATAAACTGTTTACTTACTTATTTTTTGAGCGTATTGGTATTATGTAGGCCAAATGCTAAACAAAAATCATTAGCATTTCAATAACCTGTAACATTATGTTTTTAGCATTTAGCCTATATGTACATTGGAAAGTATTTGCAAATATGTTTGAACGTATTATTTACAAATTTGTTTGAACATATTTATATACATTTGAATGTATTTGCAAATACGTTCAAACAAGATTGCCTGTCAAAAATTTTAACACCACATTGGGCAGCCACATGATTCCGTATCAAACAAATATTAACTCAGTATCAACACTCTAAAAACAGTTTGGTCAAAAGTAACCAAATTATGGATCAAAAATGGGCGAATTCACCTTATGGGTCAATTTGACCCAACTTCCAGGGTTGTTCTTGACAAAATGACATATTTTTCTTTTTTTTCTTCTTTTTTTTTTTTTTTTACCTTTTTTTACCTAAATAAATGATCTGACCAATATTTAGGAATTGTTTACCACTAAAAAAACCCCTTTCCTGACAAAAAATTGGGTCAAATCGACCCAAATAGAGAATTGGGTTATTTTTTACCCATATTAGGTTATTATGGGTCATTTTGAGTGTATGAATGCAAATATCGTTTAGGATTTTTTTTTTTCTTACAAAAACATACAGTACCCAGGTGGGGAACAGGGTTATAATAGTTTTCAGTTTTTCATTATAGTTTGTTCTTATTTTGTTTTAAATTCAGCAAATTTTAGAGCAGGTTGTTGTTTTTTCTGAAATTGTTTAATTTTTTTATTATTAATTAATTTTAGCATTAGTTTTTTTTTAACAAATGGAAAATAAGTCAAGTGCAAGATTAAAAAAAAATAAAAAATCACCGTAATTATCATGTAATAAAGATTAACGATTCCCAAATGACTTTTTGATATTTATTCTTCCGTTTGGTTGTACAGTAATACAGAAATAAATACATTTATAATCATCTTAAAAAGGAGTTTTAGTTTTGTTATAAATAGTTAACAATAATAACCATGGTGGGCAATCACTGTTGTCTTTAATTGTTGACGCGCACTGTAATGTTTGTGCATGTGAGGGTGCACGTCTTACTTGTTTATGTGCTGCATGATATTTCCAGGCCAGGCCAGCTGCACGTTCAGCTGGCCGCGATGTTCCACAAAAAAATCCACCAGCGTCCTGGTCACTGTGGCCGACGTGTGGAAGAAGAACGCTGGGATCCACAGAATCGCACCGTCCAGCTTCTTTAAGCTCAGGAAGAAATTATTCCTATCCTGCACCGTCAGTAGATTGTTGTAGTATTTCTCCAAGATACTCGGGTTAAAGGTTGTCATGTTTGTGCGCCGCCCGACATCCCTCTTAAAGACCTCTGTTGGTGCAAAGTTGCAGCGGAAGACAAAGTCAAACTTCTCAATCTGATCGCCGCAACGTGAGCCGGTGAGGATGCCGCTGTTGCCAACGACTGCGCAGACATTGTAGTGCTTGTTCAGAATCGGCGAGACCTCGGGGAGGAGCGAGCGGAAGTTCTCGCCGATGGAGTAGACGTACTTGTGGCTGGAGTAGGCGTAATGCATCAGCTGGCCAATGCGGACTAAGCTGCGTGTTAAGGTGAAGTTGTGAGGAATGTCGATGTACTGGGAGATTTCCTTCCTGAAAGAAGCCAAAAGGAATGGATGATGATAAAGGGTAATGTAGACAATGTTTTAATAGATGTTTAAAAAATGTTTAACTCTTTTACTGCAAGATGTTTAAAAAAAAACAAAAAAACTTTAATATGACAAAGGCTTGGATGATTCATCCATACATCCATTTTCTTGACTGCTTATTCCTCACAAGGGTCGCGGGGGGTGCTGGCGCCTATCTCAGCTGGCTCTGGGCAGTAGGCAGGGGACACCCTGGACTGGTTGCCAGCCAATCGCAGTGATTCATCTTTGAAAAAGTTCTATTTCATCAGATTTTGTCATGTTTCATTGTAATTTCATACACCGGCAGCCCATTGAAAAGAGATACAATGCTGCCATCTTCTGGCCATAATTAGTGAGTGTTTTTGATTCCACAACCTATTGACCAGGCACGCCTCACTTAGATGTTGCACTGACCATTGATTAAAACATACAAACAAACAAAAAAAACGTAGTTGACGTCATTTAACATTTATGGCGGCATACATCGTGATTTTACTAATCGTTATTAAACGTTTTTTGCAGTCAGAGTTAAAAAACAACAACTGGTTTATCAGTTAATAAAAAATATATATATTTCAATCACATTTAAACTCATTCATTCATCCATTTTCTTGACCACTTATTCCTCACAAAGGTCGCAGGGGGTGCTGGAGCCTATCTCAGCTGGCATTGGGCTTTAGGCGCGGGGTACACCCCGGACTGGTTGCCAGCCAATCGCAGGGCTAAACTCATTCACTCTGAGCCATTTTACTGGATTTTGACTGATTTTGCAAGGTCCACAGAATATTCTGTTCTATTGCTATAAAACATGGAACCTACCAACTCTCTACTTTCATCAAGGGAAAAAAAAAAAGTATTTATATCTGTTTCCGTTTTGCAGCAATTAGCATTAGAATATAGTTCGGTTTCATCAATATTCAAAAACCTGTTGAAAACAATGGGAGAAAGAGCTTGTTGCAACATGTCCTTGGCTGATCTCTTATACTCTGCTGCCACCTGCTGGCCGTTTTTTTTTTTTTTTTTTTTTTTTTTTTTTTTTTTGTTGCAACTACCATTTATGTGACTTCTTCATATCAGAAGCTGTATCAAAGCCTTCTGTATACTCTTGCATAAAAATACATAAAAATGTTTAAGTACGTTTTTGGGAGAGCAGGACAAATTGTTAAAAAACATATTTATACGCTTTTGGGTTTGAATGAGATAAAATAATCTTTAGTGAGCAGCTCTAAAATTGAAAAAAATCCATATCCATATGATCGGTACAGGCCAATCTCACTCGTGGATTATCGTATCAGAATCAACAGCATGAAATCCTGAGTGGAACATCCCGAATAATGAATTAATATAATTTTTGTTTTATGTGATCCATATGTTTGTTTACATACGTACCTTTGTTGGATAAAAGCTGTGCTGTTGTACCTCCATTTAGAGGAATTCTTCAGGTCTTCGCTAAGAGCGTTGGTCAGTGGTGTGAAAGCTGGATCCAGATACTTCAGTGCCAACTGGGAGCTACACAGGGGAGGCAGAAAATGTGGAAAGAAAGCAGTCAACAAGTTTAGATGGGAAAAAAAAAGTGGTTTGATATCTTGCTCAAGCGCATCTTTGACAGTCAGGATGCAGTGTAACTTGGGTGACGTTTTTTTCCACAATTCTCTAATTTTGCTCTTCCAAGTGTAAAACTGAGTCTATTTTGTCCCACTCTAAATAGAGTCAAATTCACTCTAAAGAATTTACCGTGTCGTGTTGCCTATTGATATTTTTATGTTTCAGAATTATCGTGGGAACTTATCAGAATCATCTTTATTGACAAAGTATGTAAAACACACAAGGAATTTGTCTTCACAGACACGGCACGTCCAAGAAACATAAAATAACATTGACATAATGGGAAGCCTGGCGGGTCTTGCAATACAATAATGCAAGCAATATGACATCCTGTTGATTCGTTGGTCTTTCGTCGCCGTTCTTAAAGTCGCTGCGCCGAGTGGAGTTGTTACCGAACCGCATACAGCTGCAGTCATTTCATCCCTAAACTTTCAAATAAAGTGTTAAGCTGTGTAGACAGCCAAGAAGTTTAGCTCGATGGGAGTGTTCTGCACTACCAAGCTGTAGACCCTTGGTTCGATCCCTAATTAGATTTTGAAGCAAAAAAGCTTGGACACCACTGTTTTAGGACATGATGTCATTTATCCATTTGTCAAGTAAGACTACAAAAGGTTTTTTTTCCTACCCATACAGAAGGCATATGATAAAATAGCTATAATGTGTGACATCTTAACCTAAGAAGAGTTTGCGGCTTTTTACTGGAGGTGTAGTGACATCACACCAACAATTTGTGCACATTTTCTAGCCTTGTTGACTTGACGCATCACCTTATGTATCAAATACAGTCTAGAGGTGCTTAAAATGTATCACAGTCTGCGCTAGCAGCAACAAGCATGAACAATAATAGCCAAGAGAACCTTGGTGCATGAATACGGACGCCCCTGCTGGACACACGTACTCGTTTTATTGGTTATTGAACGGGCGACATAAGACTTTTATAGGTCAGCAACGGACCACCAGCGAGTGGTAACTTGGTGACGGATGCAACATGTAAATCAGTTCGCTGCAGATTTGTTTGTGGTGCAAATGTCAGGGATATTCTTTTATGATAGGATTGAATTTGTTTCCCCTCGTAAGGTTAGTTAAAGACTTGAAATGGCATTGCGCCTTTCTGTTGAATGGCGACCAGTCATAACGCCATTGAGGACAAATGGAAAGATGAATGGAATTTATTTGTCCCATCAACACTTTATTTTGCTGACACATTTAATGTGGTAAACTGGTAGGTAGTGAAGTTTATAGGGATTTTATAGGTACTGTCTTGAGTGTATTTTTCACCCTCTTAAGAGAAAGAAACTCTTAAAATGTCTTCAATTTAAAGAAGGGCTGCACAGTGATCGCCTGTAATGTGCTGCATATCTAAACAAACACCTTCTCGACAAGTACAAATTTAGATGGATGGTTAAGGCTTGATTACCCGGTGAACTGTTGAGAGTGAGTCATGTCGAGAGAACAAAGTACAGCAAAAATTGCCTTTAGCCCTTGGTAAATTTAGTTTCTGTTTTTTTTTTCCCCCATTATTCATCATTTGTTCTTAAAAGATAAACCTGTCATGATTCGAGTCATGCAGGAGTAATGTTTGGATCTTGTCTCATGTCTGGGGTCACGCCTGGGTTAAGTTTGAGTAGAGTTCATGACCGTGCGCCAGAGTTCACGACCCGTTACGTGTCTGTTTTGGTATTGATGTAACAGTATCCAGTTTCAACTAGTTTTAGGCTATATGATATATGGACTATGTTGTTAAGGATCTTTTATGCTATATGATGTTTGTTGATGTGAGGAACTATCTGTAATTACAGAGTCAACAGCCAATCAGAGAATTCCATGTCAGTACTAGTACTCACATGTCTAGCCACCACCAATGAGATTGATTGACTGTCTATTTAAGGGTCTGAGAATTGTTTGTGTTTTGCCGGATTATTGTCCACCTGTTCCTGTGTACAGCGTCTCTGAGTTTCTGTGCCTCTCGATGTAAATAAATAGATAAAATCGTATTTGTGTCTGCGCCTTTGGGATCCAAACCTCTCAGCACACAACAAAACCGATTTATTTTGAAGGATCTTGTACTGATAATTGTTTACATTTCGGTTTATTATTTAATAAATATAGATGTTTTCCCTATCAAGATGAATAATTGTCATTAATAATCGTGATTACAATATTGATCAAATTAATTGTGATTAGCATTTAACTCAAAGCTGCACAGATGCTCGCATCCACTTAGCGTAAGTCTGTCATTTCAGCACCTTTGTGGCACCCAGTATTCTGGTTGATACTCAAAATAAAAAAAATAAAAAAATAAGTAAATAAATTTAAAAAACAAACAAACAACTTGTCCTACCATGTCCTACCCTCAAATTCAAGCAATCTCATTCCCAGGAACTTTGTCCCTTGTGAAAACAGAATTATTCCTACAGATCTTGTAATATGTCATGAAATTGTGCAGGTTTACCAAAGAAGTGCGTATTGGTACTCACCTGAGGTCAGGCTTGCGAGGCGGCCTTTCACTGCAGAAGGAATACAATAAGTCAAACCCTTTGAAGAACTAATCAAATTTTAAAATCCTTTCATGACAATTTAAATTGTAAGCATTTAAATACAAAATAATTATTACATCCATACTTACGAGTGTTATTAGGCAAATTAATCAACCCTCAATCATTTAGATCCATAAAGCAAAGAGTATTTACAGCACAGTTTTGGCTTTACTACAGAAGACACACACACGATCCATCCACTGGTCACAAAAGATAAACAGCGTCACCAAGACTTTCTCACAATTGTGCAACATGGCAAAAGGAAATATGAGTGTTTGTCCACCATCCACCAAAAGACCTTCAAGTCTAACTCACTCAAAGCATAACCTTGGCCCACCGTGACAGCCAAGCGAGAAGGAAAATGATTACAGCAGGAGGGAAATGAATGGAGCGCTTGTGCTGTAAATCAGAGTCAAAGGCAGTTTGCTGACTTCCCGAACCTTTGCTAGATCAACTGTGTTTTAGCATCACACTCTTGATCGCACATGAAGGATTTCCATGGACGTGGACTGTAATGACCCTGCTGGGCCCTATAGCGCCAATCCAGTTCCTCTTCGGACAGGAACGTTTTTCATTTGAGAATGGCTAACATACACAGCACCATTTTAAGAAAAGAGACAGAAAAAAAATGGAAAAATCTAAAGTGGCTTTAGAGTAGCTTTGAACCGGGGAAGTAGTTACAAAGCAAATTTTAAACTGAGGTTCTTTATCAGCTCAATAGGCGGTGACCTTTCTGGGCAACAATCCTTTGGTAGCATTTTAAAAGGCAAGGAACAAAAGTATAGCAAATGCCGTAAATCAAATATTACTGTAAATTAACCGAGTTCTACCGTAACAATTCATACCAGTTAAAATTTGAAATGTGACAACAGCTCAAAACGTGTTCCTAATCCAGACATTAATAACAGTCCCTCTGTGAGAAGCAGTCAAATGACTTCAAGAAGAAGCGGCAGATTAGTAAAGCTCATCAAAATCCCTGATGTGAGATTAAGTGACAGATGTTTTCCTTCAGGCTAACGCACACACTCTAATGTGAGCATTTTAGACCGGTTTATTGGTGCAAAAATGATTAAAAATATGCCTGTCAATTACCTCCAGCCATTACAATATACCCACTAATAATTTAACATAATGACCACCCCTGCACATAATGTTCCAGACAACAACTTGGCAGGACTAGCCAAAGTTCCATAGTGAAAGAACCTTTTTGCACGGCAACCGACGCGGTGTCTCATCGATTAAATAAAGAGTAACATTATTTTAATCTATCTTTGGTTTCTTTACATGAAACATACGGCAGACAAAATATGTTTTGGAAGCAATCAAAAACAGCCAATATTCTACACTGTGATGTACTAGCAATGTTGTTGAAGCGTTCATTGTGAAAGTCGCTAATATTAACTTTATTGCTGATTTTACACCTTATGACTTGCTTGGCAAAAACTTCTGACTCAACTTGACTTTGATATTTGATCATCTATTGGTGAGCTAAAGTGTCAAGCTAGCTTAGCTAGTTTAGCTTCACGGTTTACGCAAATAGCTTATCTGCATTTGACAAGTGAAGATAAACATCAGAGATTTATCTAAGCTCAGTTACTTGTGTCATTTTGTTTACAAAGTATTTTTTATATAGTCTTTTTTTTTTGTGTGTCATGTGCACCGTAACCAACCCACTAGTAGTTCTATGTGTTATGGAGGATGGTCCAAAGACGAATATTTTGGATTTGGGATGATCTTTTTGATAAAACTGGGAAAAAGACATGAGTGAAATTCAAGGTTTGCAACTCAAAGACAAGATGACCCAAATCTCTGACGTTTATCTTCACTTGTCAAATGCAGGTAAGCTATTTGCGTGAAGCTAAGCTAACTAAGCTAGCTTGACACATTAGCTCACCAATAGATGATCAAATATCAACAAAACTTCATGTCAGTTGTGCATGTAATTGAGCAATAAACTGATATATTAGACATTATGGAGATTGTTATCTTTAAATGCTACCATTAAAAATGTGATTGCGGTATAAGCATAGAAATGTATACAAACATAGTAGGGTTGGGTATTGCTAATAACCTCACAATGCGATGCATATCACGATACGTATTACGACACACGTATCCCAATACATGTCGTAACTTCAAGGCTTTATATATCCTGATATTTTACATGACTTTACGTACATTTATATGAAAACTGTCATATGTATACCCAAATGATATGTTTATTATGCTGGATGGCAAAAATATGTTCTTTTTCTAATGTTAGCAGCACTTTCGGTTTACCGCCAATGTCATTATGTGCACACTGCAAGGAGCAACTTTCAGGGGGGAAACCGGGAGCCGGGAAACTTTATGAATGAAGCAGTATCAATTCTGACGCCTCCATATCGATGTATCGTGTATTGTAAAGGGGCTTTTTTTGAGCACATCCCTAATATATAGGCTTCACTTTCAGATGATTTGATGGATGTCAGCATGTCCGCCATATGTGATGTGGCAGCGCCCCCCCTAAACTAATCCACGCTGACTTGACTGAACTTGATAAAGGGACAGCCTACATTCTCCCATTACACATGTGAATAGATTTGGGAAATGGGTTGGCACCAAAAAAACAACATACAACACAGTATAACGTGCCGATATTTATTATCACATTGGATACATTTGTAGCTGCAAACACTCATGCATGATGCATTCTTCTAAATAATATAATTTTATTAAGATATTTAATTTTTAGAGCTATAAAGGTACTTTGTTGTGTTATGATCAGTGGGGGACAAAATGTTTTTTGTTTTGTTTTTATCACTCCAATATTGTGACTGAGCAAGATTGTATGACTTGACTTACAATTTGCTTAAACTACACAATGAGACCCAACTTGCTTGAAATTTGGTGGTCTCCACTTCTCGACTTGAGATGAATGACCCACCCCCAAACGTAACTTAGACTTGCTTGAGACTTGAAGTTGAAGGTTATGACTTGTGCCTTAATTACACATTTGTGACTTACTCGCACCTCTGGTTCACTGTACTCTCCATTACTACCAATTTACAAGGGAGTAATTCAACATTGATGATGTCCAGTCCAGTGCCTGCAGCCAGGCCCATGTCAGAGGCTGCACTGAGGCCCTCACCATTGGGTAGCTACACTGTGGTTACCGTTATGAATTAGCATCCACAGTAACAATGACCCAAATGAAATGCTGCAAACAAACACCAGACAAAAAATGCAAAACAGATCCTGGCTGGAACTCACCGATACCCAGCGTGGAACATGTACATCCTCGGTCCCCCGTTCGGTCCATATCTGGGGGTTCCGAGAAGGAAGTCCTTCTTAATGGACACGTAGCTGATGAGGGACAGAATGAGCAGCGCCACACTGAACATGACGAGCCCCAGGGCGCTAGCGATGCGCACCATCCTGCCTCGGCGTCAGTGGGTGACCGAGCCCGGCACGACGATGCGGCCGAGGCGGGACGACAGCGGAGGAGACGTGGACACGATCAGAAGCATAGCCGAGGTAAGAAGGAAATTAAAAAAAAATAAAAATAAAAAAATAAAAAACGACGCGACGTTAGCCACTGAGAGCGAGCAAAGACATCATCGAAGATGAAGGGTGCTGTGTCCTAAAAAATAAAATAAAATAAAAAATTAAAAAAAGGCAGCATCTCAGAAATGAGACCTGATAGCGGCGACAGCTTCAGAATCATCCTCGCGGTTGTCTCCGTCCTTCCTTCGGTGCGTCATTAATTAAGTCGGCCAGCGTTAGCTTTAAGAGATGCGGCTCTATTGCTACTCTAATCACATAAACAGCATCCTTAAGCGAGGCGGAGCTCTTGTCGTCTGCAGACTGAAGGTGCAGGGAGACGCACCGCCACCGGACATTTCATTAGGTACAGCTGACACGACTCTTTACATATTGTTGCGTGCTGTGCAATACTACAAATAAGCAAAGTTGGCAGAAGTTCTCACACTCCCACACTATGAAGTACAGATACCCACAAGAAATTTTAATTTAGTTTTAGTTGCAGTCTTTGGACTAGAATTAATTAATAATTTAGTCAATTGATTGTATTTTAGTTTTAATCCAATTTTAAAAATAAAGAACAATTTTAGTCGACGAAAAAAGAGCAATTTAGTTGACTATAGACAGTTTAGTCAGCATAGAATTCAATTTTTACACAGAAAATTATAACACACATTTGTAACTACTTTAACACGTAAGGCAGTAGTTTTCACCTAAATAAAAAAAAAAAGTGCACAATTAATTGAGTTTAATTTTACAGCTGCACAATGAATGTAAAAATATTTGAACATTAAATAAAGTGCAGTGAACAGTACACTGAACTGTTTCTGAGGGGTTCTTTTCTCCCACCCGCGTTTCGTTCCTTCTGATTGGATTGTGTCAATTTTCATCACTGTGTTGGTTTCATTTTTGTTTTAGTCATTGACAAAATTGTCAGGGAATTTTAGTTGTAGTTATCGTCCCAATGAATGGCTTCTATTTTAGTTTTCGTTTAATTTTCGTCTGACAAAAAAATACGACAAAAATTTTTCGGCGACGAAATTGTCACTAAAACCCACTTTGTTGATTAAAAGAAAAAAAAAATACTTTTGCAAAAGAGACTCTGAAATGTAGCTTCTTAAGAAAAGTCCAAATTAATATGCAGTGCCAATTTTGATAACTTGAGAAAAGACTTCTTTACGCACAAAATAATTTCAATTTGATCAATGCTTAGCGTACATACTGCTTGTACTGAGAAGAACCCGAGATAAAAAAAAAAAAAAAAAACATAATCCAAAGGTGTGCTAACATTGTAACGCTGAGTGACAAAAAAAAAAGTGTAATTAACGAATGATAACAGCTGAAGCAATTGAACTCAACTCAACTTTATTTATAAAGCGTTTTAAGAACATGCATTGCTGAAAACAAAGTGCTGTACATAAACATAAATATCAGTTTTGCAGTAAACAAGAACAAAGCAAACATTTTGAAGTGCGAATACAAGTTGTTTTTTTTAAGAAGTAAATACATTTTACATCAGAAAATAAATAAGAAGTAGTGAATAAAGAGATAAATAAATACATAAATAAGTAGACTAAACATCAAACTCGTACACACCACAAAACACCAGGAACAAGTCTCATGTTGCGCCAAAAGTTAAAGAATACAGATGTGTTTTAAGACGTCTTTTAAAAGAGGATAACGAGGGGGACTGCCTAATATTTAGTGGTAGATCGTTCCAAACGGAGGGACCGGCAACAGCAAAGGCTCGATCTCCTCTAAGCCTCCGCTTAGCAATCGGTACCTCCAATTGAGTCGGGTCTGCTGACCTGAGGCACCGGGCAGGTGTGTCGGCGAGATAAGGTGGGGCAAAACCATTGAGAGATTTGAAAACAAATAAGAAGAATCTTAAAGTTGATTTTAAATTTCACGGGCAGCCAGTGAAGAGAGGCCAGAATAGGAGTTATGTGTTCCCTCTTACGGGCACCAGTAAGGAGACATCGGGGTCATCGCTCAGACCAATAGTGGGCCCATTGCGACAAAACACTGCATTAAATTATTTCTAATCAAGCCTTCCAGCTTGCTTCAGGTATGTAGCCAGAGTTTAAAAAAAAAAATAAAATTTAACAATTGACTTGATTGTGAGGAAATGTGTTCCTCAGATATTGTTTTTGAATGTCCCAGTAGGCTATGCAGCATACATTCCTGCATGGTGATTATGCTCAAGCTTTCCCCCCGGCGTTTTATTAGCCTTTTCCACTATGTTGACACATTTTTGCTTGAATAAAGCTTTGGTTTTATAATCTGTAATTGAAGTCAAGAGACAAGAAACCAGTTTGCTGCTGTTTCTTGACTTTTTACTCAAAAACTATGATTGTGTTCAACGAAAGGAGGCAGACGGACAGTAATCGGCATAAAGACATCAGATAGACAGACTGTCACGGCTGCTGACATTTCATCAGTGACCTTTCTGCTGGTCTTAATGCTGGATTGAGCCTACACACACGTGCACACGTCTTTAGGCTTTGTAAATCCCATCAAACAGACACACAGATTACAGTTTTTCCTCAAAGGCTAAATCACAAAAGACAATCAGGGGGCTCGTATGTGGCTTAATTTCAGAAAACTACGATCAATCGTAAACAAACCGATCATATTGCTATCTTAAGATATTGATGTAGGCCTAAGTTAGAGATGTGCATTGTCAATTTTGGTGGCGATTGGTCATATAATAATGTACAAAAACGTTGTACATTATACTATGAAAAACTGACTATGCAATTATAAATTAGCTATACGAACTAGAAATAGTGATTAAAGAACACGTATTTTGAAGTTCTACAGCAATCGTATTCCAACTTAAATTTTACCACAGCTTTTTTTGACAGCGCAAATTGTAGTGGTCCACTGAAACACTATTGCATTAAACGGAAAAGTGTATATTGATAAAGAATTAAATAGCTTCATAGCGACTATGTGAGATGCACAGCTACTCAGTTTTATGTCTTTATAACAACAGTAAAGGCTTGCAATTGTTATAACACTTTTAAAAATGTGTACATATCTGAGCACATTCAATTTTGTAATTTGCTATTGTGTGAATGCATAATGGCTTCCTTATCCACATGAGGCTTTCTCCAGTGGCATTATTATTATTCAAGACACCTAGAGTTAATTTAATAAATAATAATAATAAAAAAAAATAAAAAATAAAAAAAAGGAACTCTGACACTCACAAGCATTTGTGTTACTCTTCATGAAAAAGGCATATTATCACCCAGTCTTTTCTTTTTTTTTTTTTGTTGCAAAAAATAATAGATTTTTCCCGTCATCTCCTCATGATGCAAATGTTGTTTTTTTGTGTTTCCTGAAAAATCTGGAGGAAAAAAAGGAGTTGGGCCAATAAGAAGGTGTCGATATGAAGCAATAGGAGAGAAACTGTAGTTTGAATCTTCAGAAAACATGTTGCAAATTATGAAATTTAATTTGGCAGTAAAGACATTTTAGCATGAAAAGTATGAAACATATCACTTTAGAACTATTATTTTTCTGGTCAATAATTATTACATTTGGAATGTTAACTTCTACCAATAATTCAATCAGCAAATTAATTGTTTTCAAAATGGAATGCAGTGCAAGTTATATGAAAATGACCCATATTTACTAATTTCATATTTCCATGGCGTTCTCCCCACACTTTTGCTACTAACCACTTCATTTGTGGTGTGTCAACGGTTCATTAGCTTGCTCCTTTTATACTTATAACTGGTTGGAGGTTGCGAAATCACTGCAGTGTGTGAAGATGAAACCTCACAAACAGTGTGAAGGTCACATTGAAGACACCAGACTTCATAATTCATCATCCCAACCTCGGGATTGAACTTGGTCCTTTCGGAAGATGAGGTGTCTGTGTTCACGAGAGAGAGAGAGAGAGAGAGAGAGAGAGAGAGTGAGAGAGAAGAAAGTCCATGTCTAAGTGTGTCCTGCAAATGGGATGGGCTGAGATGCTTTCTTATATCCAGTATATCACTGTGATGATGGAGGACAGTCGATTGCCTCACTCAAAGTTTGGACAGTGGAAAGGAGGCACACAAAGACTACTACAACTCCTCCTCTTATATTGCTTCTGCTATTATTATTATTATTATTATTAGTATTAGTATTAATATTAGTATTGTTATTCTTATTATTGCCATTATTGTTATTATCATCATAGAACCCAAAAGACAACTTATAGAAACATAGTAGTAGTGTAGCAATGAAGATGGGTCACAAGTTGACTTGACTTGACTTGACTTGACTTGACATGTCAGTCTGCTGGCTTCTCGGTAAAATATGGCTAAACTTGATTGGAACTTCATATAATGGTATTATTGCAATAGGAAGCATGGAATGTAAACGACTTCAGAACTTCATGTCACCGATGTCTTGCCACATTCTATGATGAGATTGAGAGATTCTCTATATAAGCTGTCTGAGGAGTGTGTGTTCTTTGTCGGGTTATTGTCTACCTGTTCCTGTGTACAGCGTCTCTGAGTTTCTGCCTCTCAATGTGAATAAATAGATAAAATCTTATTTGTGTCTGCGCCTTTGGGATCCTCTCAGCACACAACACTCATACACTAGCGGTAGGACTCTTTTTTTTCTTTTTTTTTTTACTTCCTCTCATCCCACCATTCAAATACCTCCATCCACACCTATGGACAGTTTAGATATTTTAATCTTCCGTGCATGTGTTTGGAAAGAACAAACTTCACACACCTGCAGAACTGTGAAGCAGCCACTTAAATACCTGTGTGAGAGTAACAACGAGAGAGATAAATCTGTTACCGAGCAACCCGGCTGACCAATAAGGTGAGTGGAGGCTCCAGGCGAAAGACGAAGCCGAGGATTGGGGGATGCGGGAAGGAACATGAAGTGAGAGATTGAAGGAAGGGAAGACGGCATGATGAGAGTGAAGAAGGGAGGGGCGAGGGAGCATAAAGGGACGAGGATAAAGCGCTGGTCACAGCCCACTGATTGGAGTCGCTCTGGCCAATCAATTTGAGCAGGTGCGTGACCACAGCGATCCAGCATCAATCACACATCACGTGCACACAAAGGAAGACGCGTTCATTACTGGGGAATTGGGCAAAAGCTGAAGATGAAACAAACTCCCTTCCATAAGTATTGGAGAGGTGAGGCCAATAATAGATTATTTGAATATGAGACACAAGATCATTTACAGCCGGAAAAAAAAAAAGCTTGTGTCCGTCATGCTTGTCACTGGGAAAGCCAGACATTTACAAAACTTGGCCAAACAGGTGCTACCTGTCCTCCTTCCTCCTTCTGGGCCCATTACAAATGTGGCTTTTGCATGGCACGAATTTGCAAAATTACCAAGTGATTTTGAACATCTTTGAGTGCTGTGGAATAATTCATTGCTCTCACATAGTGATAGTGTAAATTGTTTAAAATCCTGCTTGAGCCTGGATTCCCACCCCCACCACGGTTCTCACTCGGGTTTGCCTCCATCAATGTGTTTTGCCGTGTTTGTCTTCTACAAACTGTGTGACATCTGAGCTGGTTAAAAACAAAAAATGTTCATGTACAAATCGTTTTCATTTTATTCATAAATTGTAGTTCTTTCTTAACTGCAAAACCTTCGGTCAGATTAAAATAAGACTTTTCTTTTTACGGCTCTTTTTCATTCATCACCAAAAAATATTGTTTTAGATTGCCCTTTTTTTTTTTTCTTTTACAATTGAATGTAAAACTAGAAAAATTTCCGCGGAAATTTTGTATGTGCTGACTCTTGCAAGGTGAAAAGGTGCATGAAGTTTGCCAAATCCTGTTGAAATTAAGTCACTTCCTGCTGAAATCAGGTCAGTTCTGGGTCACTTCCTGTTGAAACAAGTCACTCACTTCCTGTTGATTTTAGGCCACTTCCGGGTCACTTCTTGTTGAAACAGGTCACTTCCTGATGAAATCAGGTCACTTCTGGGTCACTTCTTGTTGAAATCAGGTCGCTTCCTGTTGATTTTAGGCCACTTCCGGGTCACTTCCTGTTGAAACAGGTCACTTCCTGTTGAAATCAGGTCACTTCTGGGTCACTTGTTGAAATCAGGTCGCTTCCTGTTGATTTTAGGCCACTTCCGGGTCACTTCCTGTTGAAACAGGTCACTTCCTGTTGAAATGAGGTCACTTCTGGGTCACTTCTTGTTGAAATCAGGTCAATCACTAGGTGCTTGATTTGTGGATCTTTTCCCCCCTTCTCCATTCATTCCTATGAACTTTTTGGAATTCTTATTTTTTTTTTTTGGGGGGGGGGGGGGGCGTCGCCATGGTAACTCGGTATTCGGAAAAAAAATAATTCCCCGCCGAGTCCGATTGAGCCGCATCTTTTGATACCTCATTTGTGCCGGTATGTTCAAACGGTTCGGGCCTGATAAATTCCGGTAAATAAAGAAAAATAATCAATGCCGTTTTCTAGGATAGTAATATGTGCCTGCTTTGCTTTGCAAGTGGTAGCTCCGCTACTGCTTTGCTCCGCAGCAGTACCATAAAAAATTTAAAATTGGGGGAAAAAAAATAAAAAAATGAAGCCAGTGTGGACATTGCAATATCTTGTATTTTACTTTGATCTAGACCAGAATTCCAGCCTACCATTTGAACCCGTGCTTAGATAAAGCATGCTTTTCTACAAGGGTCCATTGCTGCCTCAGACCACTCTGATGAAGGATAGCTGACAGCTGGGATTTTAAATAGGATTATAGGACCCCGGGGCTGATGTGATCCGGGCCTGCGGCCCTGCCCTCCTGAGCTGTCGCCAGGACTCACCAGCCTATTTCGGATCAGATTTCTCTCTCAATCAATGGCAGTCTAGTTTAAAAATTTCTTTATCAACACTCTCTCATATGAATAGTGTTTAACTAAAAAATAAAAAATAAAAATAATAAAAAAAAAAAGAAAGAAAAAAAAGGAAAATAAAAAGGAAAATATTTACAGCTTACCTGGTGATGGATGTTTGGATTCCAGTCTGTTCTTTTAAAGTGGCTACTCCACTGACGTTTTGTGATCTATAAGTAATAAGTCAATTACGACAAGTTCTATCCCGATAAACAAACAATGACACACCCTAACTTGTAATTTTTCACTTCTGCGCCTGGCAAAGGTAACAAAAGACAGTGTCAGTAGAAATGAACAACTATTAGCCACATTCACGTTTTCATTTGTTGTGTTGTATTAAAAAAAAAGAAGAAAAAAAAAGAAGAAAAAAAAAGAAGAAAAAAAAAGAAAAAAAAAAGAAAAAAGTGCAGCCTCCCAGTCTGTCTTTGTCTGTCTCCTTCATTACTCCTGAGGCTCCCAGATGTCAGAAGTTGGCTGTTTCACTGATCAGTCTGTCTCTAAACACTATTGATCTGGCCTGATAGGAACTGCCATTCATCTGATCTGCTTGGATGACTTTAGCTGGTACAAGACGAACACTGCAAAATATGACATGAGAATCATAGCTCATTTTACTCCATACAACACGATTCATTCAATCAATATAATTGTATTACTCTTCACCGTTATTGACTGGTATGTTAACTTTTTTATTATTATTATTATTATTATTATTATTATTATTATTTTTATTATTATCCATCACCCATCCATTTTCTTGACCGCTTATTCCTCACAAGGGTCGCGGGGTGTGCTGACGCCTATCTCAGCTGGCTCTGGGCAGGAGGCGGGGGACACCCTGGACTGGTTGCCAGCCAATCGCAGGGCACATAGAGACAAACAACCATCCACACACACGCACAAGCACACCTAGGGACAATTCGGAGCACCCAATTAACCTGCCATGCATGTCTTTGGAATGTGGGAGGAGACCGGAGTACCCGGAGAAGACTCACACAGGCACGGGGAGAACATGCAAACTCCACTCAGGAAGGCCGGAGCCTGGACTCGAACCGGAGTCCTCAGAACTGGGAGGCGGACGTGCTAACCACTAGCTCACCGTGCCGTCCTTATTATTATTATTATTATTATTATTATTATTATTATTATTATTATTATTATTACTATTATTATTATTATTATTATTATTATTATTATTGTTGTTGTTGTTGTTGTTGTTGTTGTTGTCGTCGTCGTCGTTGTTGTTGTTGTTGTGCTAGCACTGACTCCATGCAAGAGCCCTAAAATGACCTTCAGGAGAAAACGTTCTGCGTTATGCTTTAAAAAAAAAAAAAAAAAAAAAAAAAAAAAAAAAAAAAAAAAAATCACATCAATAATAATTGAACATTTCTCCAGCAACTTCACTACTGTTTTCTTTTTCTATAAGCAATATTTCATTGTTTTTTTTGTAGGTAATGCTACAGAATTTGTTTTTTGTTTTTTTTAACAGTATGTTGACCTCACAACTCATCAGGTGGAATAAACAAGAACAGTCAGACACATGAGGCATCCCAGACTTCATCTCTGAAAATGAGAATCTGTGAAGTTGATTATGGGATGATGAAAGAGAAAATGAAAGTAAATGTGATCAATGTCGAGGGTGTGATTGACACTGAATGGGAGATGGGAATATATAGATAAGAGCCACTAGCAGAACAGAGGAGATGGTGAAACTCATATTACTTCATTTCCATCAACCAATCTATCAGCTGGAATCCCAAAAGAAATCTACTGATATAAGAATACATAATCAATCTCAGTTACACATGAATATATGAAGAATTTAAATTAGATTAAGTACCGTAGTTAAAATTAGTCTTGAAAAAAGATTCTGTAAAGGGACATCAGGAAATTAATATCCTAAAAATGTAACGCTGCTCTATTCAATTACCTTTAAAGCTGTAAATATGAACTGTATCACAGCACACATTTTGAAAATACAAAAAAATTAGATGATGCATGTAAGTCATTTATCAAGAAGTGGCCTGTAACATTACAATCAATATCTACGCAAATATTTGTTTACGCATGACATGACTGTTCACAGTGTCGAGTAATTTAATCATTTACTGTGACTCAGTGACACGCAAACCATTGTTTCTTCGCAGTTAGCAAGATTAGCCATCCCTGACATACGTGTTTACTTTCTGATTAGTCTCATCACTGTGGATTGGAGAACAATGGCGGCACGATGAATGACACTTTCGTGCCTGTCTGCCCGATTGTGACATTGCAACTGGTTGCTTCATCAAGAATCCATCACTATTAATAATGCTGGAGCTAAGTTACATATATATGATATTGAAGTATAAGCACAGTGCTTAAAAACAAAAACAAAAAAGATAATCAACTATAAGCTCCGCTACTGGTTCTGTACATGAAGGTTTTAACACTCCAAATAAATGGATAAATAAATGAATAAATTTAGGTAATTGCCAATACTTTATTTTAACCCATTCGCTCCCAGCTATTTTCACAGAAGCGAAGCGTTCGCTCCCGGCTGTTTTACTGGATTTTGACTGATTTTGCAAGGCCCCCAAAATATTGTGTTGTATTGCTATAAAAACACGGAACCTATCAAGAAAGATTAAAGTCTCTTTTATCATTAGGGCGAAAAGTATATTTCATTAGAATATAGTTAGGTTTAATCAATTTTCACAAATCTATTTAGAATTGTGAGTAATTGAGCTTTTTTTTCCCCAACATGGCCCTGGTTGATCTCTTATACTCTGCTGCCACCTGCTGGCCGTTTGTAATAACTACCATTTCTTGAACCGTTCTTTGCAGTTGAGAGGCTGCATCAAAGCCTTCTGTATGCTCGGTCATTTAAAAAAACAACAACGTATAAACACGTCTTTGGGACACTTAAAACGTTTAAAAAAACGTATTTATACGTTTTTGGGAGCAAGCAAGTTTTTGATGAACGCAATATTTTGAGTTAATGATTGGTCATGCACTGTATGTATCCGGACAGGTCCCCACACTAAAAATGGGGGGGGGGGGGGGGGGGGGGGACAACAAAAAACTACCAATATAGTAGGTTGAGTTCATATTGGCCTGATTAACCAATAGGTTGGTCAGACATTGACCATTCCGGGTGGTTACGGGCATACCAACTTTATTGGTTCGCCAAACAACCAATGAAATTGGTTGTTTGGCGAAATGAAATGGTTACAAGTAAGTCTACTTTTTTTACTATCACTTGGAAATAAAGTTATTGTATCAATTTATTGTATTATATTAAAAATAATATCGTGTTTAAAAATGGAAATGTGTGTCGAGAAAGATGTGCCTTAGTGTTTGCCCTGAGACTGAGAGATTGTGGGTTCAATCTTTGGCTGGGTCATACAGAAGACTATAAAAATGGGACACTCAGCATTATGGGTTGGAGTTGGGGAGTTAGATCACCAAATGATTCCTGAACGCAGCCCCCTGCTACTGCTCCCTCAGTGGGTCAAATGCGGAGAACAAATTTCTTCCCATCTTGGTGGATATGACAATCAGTGGTACTTTTTTTTTTTTTTTTTCAGCCTCTAACACAGATTAACCAATCTCTTGGTCAGAATGACCAATTTGTATCGGTTGGCCAAATCAACAATATATATTGGTTGAAAACCGCCTACCATTCTCGAGTGGTTCTGTTGGACACATAACTACCAGATAGATTGGTCAAATTTAATCTTTTTTTTTTGTTGTAGATTTGACCAATCTGTTTTTAAGAGTGCAGCATTCATTTGAGGAGCAAGGGGTGTCAGGAAAACAAATCCACAATTTTGTAAACAATGGCAACCTTCCCAAAGGTGGATACAGTCATGGCAGCAGTTTAATCAGGCCAGGTCAACACAATTGTTTGGTTTTCTAAAAAAAAAACAAAAAAAAACAAAAACAAAAAAACATTGAGGGCTCTTTTGTGTAGAATCACTTTATTACTATACAAATAAATAAATAAATAAATAAATAAATAAATAAATAGAATAATATAAATAGCAATTAAAAAATAAATACATAAATTAAATAATTAAAATAAGGGAGCCTTCAAATAAGTAAACCACTTTCAAAAATGCAGAATCTTAAAATGTCCCCTCGGCATACATGCCACCTACCCAACTTGTCTTCCTCATATCTTGTAATATGTAGAGATGATGACCTATTGATTTCTGCTTGAGGCATGTTTGACAAGCAGGTGGCTGCTGGAATGCACTCAGGGTGTAATCTCACTTGCTCACTAATTAGCACTTGACTTACTACACTGACACTCGATGACAGCTACAGGAAAGAAATGATTGGTCTATATACAGGTACGTGCTGTTGTACCTGGACAGTATTCTGGTCAATTTTAAGTGAAATTATGCTATTTGGTGTTTGCATTAAGCTAGTGGTATAAAAGGCTAAAATAAACTCTAATTCCATGTCATTTCAAATACACACAGCCATGTTTTAATTACAGACTACTGTCCGTCCTGTATAATCCCAGAGCTACTAACTACAGTATGTATTTATTGCTATTTCAAAAGTATCTGTGACAAAAACAAAATGTTTTAACAAATACCATGTAGACATTTACCAAATAAAAGACGATTTAAAACTTAATTTAACTCACCTGTGACCCCAATGTGGATATGCTGCATGGATGGATGGATGGATGGATGGATGGATGGATGGATGGATGGATGGATGGATTTAATCTGTTGAGCATCAAAGTGGAAGGGCAATAAATAAAAGCAAGTTTTTTTGTACGCTCTCATAGTTTTCACCATGTAAAATTTGGCAAATAAAAAACAA
Organism: Festucalex cinctus; assembly: GCF_051991245.1. Lineage (NCBI taxonomy): Eukaryota > Metazoa > Chordata > Actinopteri > Syngnathiformes > Syngnathidae > Festucalex > Festucalex cinctus. The sequence continues at coordinate 11,700,370 of NC_135425.1, read as the reverse complement.
AAGTGCAAAATTAGTATTTGTGAAAGAGGCAAATTTAAATCTTAATAAATGGATATCTGTCAGAGGTAAAAAAAAAAAAGAATTGATTGTGGAATGCCACAGGGATGTTGTCTAGGTCCACTGCTATTGTCAATATTTACAAATTGACCCTGAAGAATGCTAATGAAAGATATCAATTGATAGGGATGATTCTACAACCAACACTGCAGAAATTACAATAGACAAAGTTATGTGCCATAAATCAGGAACTGCAGACAGTAGTGGGATGAAAATGAATGGTTTTAATGTATCTACAACATAGTGGTTATGACAAAAATAAAAACTATGCTCATGAATAAGCCAAAAATGAATCTACAGTATATGTAAATGATGTGGCAGCAGAAACCAAACTTCTGGGAATAATGTGCCATCCAAAGCTAATGGAGACCCAGATAGATGAAATGACACGGGCTATTAAAAATATTCATCGTGTGGTCAGAAAACCCAACATACATATGCAAAAGTACATAAGGTAAAATGAATTATTTGATTTATTTATTCTGCAGGCAATTTTTAATGCAGCACATACCTCAATATAAGTAAGTGAATATCCATCGATCATGTGTTTCGCACCCCGACAAATATGCACGTTGGACGATAAGATAAAATGTGGGTGTGTGTGCTGCGTTCTAACTAAATGGAGGGGTCTAATCACCTCACAGGGAGGAACCTCTTCTCCTTCCGCCGCCTTTTAACATTAACGGATATTAACGGCCCCCAACGCTCCTCTGTTTCCTACTGAGAAATGAAATACATCATTAATGGTTTATCGCAAACATGGCTAATGCCCGATGCAGACAGACCTCTTACCATTAATAAATGATGGCACGCGGGGTGGGGTGCTTTGAAAGCTGACGAGGCCAAAAGGGGGAGTTGGATCACTTTCAGATATTTAACAGGAAGGAAGAAGAAATGCTTGATTTGCTCTCATTTTGTGGGGCTGTGATGTCATTAGATCTGTTTAATCAGTCGAGGAAAGGTTGACGGACTCATCACAGGAGTCGTGCAAATATTCAAGGCAATATTTATGCCTGTCTGGTATGTGTTACAATAGACCTTCAAGACTGAACCATTTTGCCCAGATTAACGTTACCAAAGTTAAGGTTCGCATACACTTGAACGATTTACTCGTACTTAAATTCATGACACCATTTTACATTATGGGTCTCAGATGAAGTCATCCTCTACTTGTATCTAGCCCTATAGGCCGATACAGTATGTCCCAAGTGCCACTCCCCATCAGCTCTCATCTTGCATAATGCATTCAAAAATAATCTGCGATATGAGCTGCAGCAGTCTGATCAGATTTCAAGGGCAGAGACGATGCATGCTTTTCATGTGGTGAGGGTATGCGTTCGAGGAGGAGTATGGCGCATATCTTGTGACTTACATTGAAGGCATCAAGCTAAAATAACCAAACCTGTTGCCTGTGCATCCGTTTTAGAGTCTACATTCAACTATTTTGACGGAGTTGCTTAAATCTGTATGTATGTATGTATGTAACTTTATATTCTACTGTTGATTAACATACACTACAGAGTTTAATTGCCGGTGCGATTTCAAAATTGTAGAGTAGCTCTTGTTATTTGAACGTTTTTATTCCCTCTTTTCTAAATGATAGTAAGCATTTGGAAACTTGTTGCATTGTTGGCGGTTGTACTAAGAACCAGAAATTGAATCTGGAAATACAAAAGCAATATTTTGAACTCGCACCGCTGATGAGAAGGAGAAAATGTTGTGATAATTGTTTCCAGCGCCTCCCTGGGATGAGGAATACAGAGGAATTAATCTGAGAAGCTTTATTTAGGCAAATCAGGCAACATTAAAATATTTTTAAATGTGTCAAATTTGAGATACGTCCAACATTTTAAAGGGACTTAAAGGGATACTTGACTCATTAAGCCATTTTTAGCAGTAAAACGTTATTTTGTCCAGAATGAATGTGATGTCATTATTTTTCATGTACAATTAATACCTTTAAATACAATTTTTTCCACTTGATGCTGACTGAAAATGACATCACCTGTGCTGAGGAAATAGATAACGACCAATCACGGCTCACCTGTTTTCTGGGTTTGGTCAGTAAACTGAGCCATGATTGGTCATGACCTACTTCCTCAGCACAGGTGATGTCATCGTCAGTTGACAATAAGTGGAAAAATTTGTCTTTAAAATGTTTTAAATGTACATAAAAAATAATGACGTTACCAAATTAATTTTTGACAAAAATGTTAACTTTTTACTGCTGAAAATAGCTCAATGAGTCAAGTATCCTTAAAGCATAAAATTAGAATATGGCATTTGTATTTTTTGACCCATGAGGACCTTTTTGCCTGAGCCGGTCACACATAAAACATACGTAAATGTCGTTAAATAATAAATAGTTAAAGGCAAATGTCACTCCAGGTTCTATTCTGTTTTTGTCCTCATTCGTTCCTCCATTTGAACCTTCTTTAAAAAGTGACCCTCTTGTGTAGTATCCTTCCTACTCCCTCGTGTGCTCATTAACCCTCCAGAGGCCACCATTCATCTCTTTGCGCCTGTCTCATTCGTTGTCATAACATCTTTGCCCCGTCGCCTCGTTTAACTTTTCCAATTAAAAGAGGAGGCTTCCTCTATTAACCCCACGCCTCCTCCTGCCATTTTTCCAGGCTAACATTGTTTTGGAGAGGGCCGTAGGGACACCTCGGCAGCTGTATTTCAATCCCAAACTGGCACCGGTCCCTGCGTGGTGACAGCAAACGGCAGGCGTGATGGTGAATTATGGGACGTGGATGGAGAGGGCAAATCATACGTTTGTATCTTGTCTGGCTGCCCATCGATGATGATGAACACTGCAGCCTTGCAACACATGTTCATTTTACTCTCCTTCAGATCATTTACTGTCATTTTTTCTCCCCCCTATTATCTTGCAGCAGTAGTAGAATTAACATACAAATGTGTGTTTCACCGTAAGCGCACTTCCTCTATTAGAGTTAAAATGCTTTTCTTTATTGTTTATTATTTATTGTAGCATTCCAGTAATCTGGGAAGTCTGAAATTTTAGATCTCGGGCTAGGATAACTGTGATACAACTCCTTCTCCTTTTTTTTTTTTCTCTCTCTCTCCTTGCCTTTTGCAAGTGTTTTCGGTTGAGTTGTTTTGTACTGGTTGTCCGACCAGCTTTTCAGTTGGTTTGTTTCCGCGCATCTCTGAGTAATAAATTCATGATCCTCCTTTCTTTGGTCTGCGTATTTTGGGATCCACTGTCGCCGGCTAAACCGGCACCCCTAACAGAAAGCAACTAAAATAATACAAAAACTAACAAAACCACTTGGAAAACTAAAAACAACTCGTATTGAAATAAAAACTAAAATATTAATTCCAAAAAATATTAACCCTGCCTCCCACTTAATTAATCTGCCTGTAATATTTGTTTACTGTTTAGCCAGCGAGTCCCGCGTCAACTCGAATGGGTCACCCACGAATTGTACTTTTACCAAAAAAAACACATCATAGTCCAAAAATTGAAAAGCCAGTTTGAGTATAATGGAAAATGAAGTGCACTTTAGAGTGCTTTATCTGCACCATTTGTTGTCCAAAATGATATACTGAGCCTCATATTGACTTACTTGAAAACATATCAAAGTGTACCAAGACTGTATGTAGCAACGCGCTAACAAAGTCGCATCAACCAACAGAAAGATTTCCTGGTTTGAAATTACTTTAATTACTCCGGGATCCCTCACCATACACCGGCTAATCTCAGATTCAAGGGTGTTTTTAATTTTTGGTAAAGCTTTCTTTATTCTGTCATACCAGCTAGCTAGCGCTAAGCTAACCTGGAAGGGCTCATATCGTAACTTGAAGTACCTTTTGTGATATTTTTGTTTGGTGGTGTCCTGTGAAATTTGCATTCAGCAATTTCTAAAGGTTGAGTTTCTGACCCTGCTTGCCTTCTTCATACCCGTTATTACAATTTTAACAACATGTCTGGCTGGCTGTCCTCCTCAGCACGTTGTAAGGCAAAACCACAAAGATTTTAGATTAGCTCTAGTAAGTTCAGGTAATTAAAAAACTCAACACATAATTGCTCTGTTGACAAATTGCATCACAGTGACACTTTCATCACGAGCTCACTGCTATTTAATATCGAAGGTCATGAACATTGAGGTTCATCCAGTTTGAGATTCCGGAGTTTAAATTACATTGTAAGACAAAGTTCATTTTCAAATATAGCCTTGCAAAAGAATATTGCAGATTTTATATTTTCAAAGCAATGGATGCAACTCTTTTTTTCAAATGAGTCGAATATGCAAATGGCTAAACCATTACCAAGGCCAACAGCAAAGAAATATAGCAGTATTACTTTGCTTTGGCTATAAAATTCACACACAGACAAAGTAAACAATTTGGACAGTCGCTATAGTCACTCTGCTACGTTCTACTTACCTAGCGAATCAGATCTATGCGATTGGAATGACTAAACAGCCATTGTTAGTGTGTCAGAAAAAACAAGATGTCTGCCTTAATGAAGAAATCAATTGTGTAGTGTGCACACGTAAATATTTCAACAGTTTTTCCCAGAAATGTTTTGCCTTGAGAGACACACAATATTGGTGTCGAAACACACCCAAAACAACATGCTTGACAATAACAAGACAATAACATCTATTTTCTTCAGCACTTGACCTCACTAGGGTCACAGGTGTGTTGGAGCCTGTCCGCAGCTGACTATGGGCAAGGGGGGGTGGGGGGGGGGGGGGGGGGGGGGGGTACACATCACAGACAAAATTATAATACCCCAATGAAAGCTTTGAACATTCTTCTACATTTACCATTTTGCACATTGTAATCTCACACCTTCATTCTCAAAGAATTCTTTTGAAACAATACTCTGTTTGAATTATTTTCAGTAGAGATGGGCGAGTACTTGGAGTGTGCATCTCTCCACAAAAGACGGCCCGATATGAGGGGTGCAAAACAATTCAAGACCGGTTTGATTCGTGGAATGATTCGCTTCGTTTCAACTCAGTGGGATTACGATACAATTTTATACGGTATGGCTCAGTTCGAAAGGAAATGATGCAATGACTTTTTTGTTATTTTACATTCATTTGTATTAACCGGTCAATACTATAACAGTGTCTTTGCCTTCTCAGATATATCTCTTCAATAAAATATGATTCGATAAGTATCAATATATTTCAAAGTGGAACAATTTGATTTGTTTCAATTTGATGCACACATCTTTTAAATCAAATTCTTACACCCGTAGTGAGGACTGATACCAGCATATCGGTACTTGCGACACCAATACCAGCATCGGCCACGATTTTGTGACCGTTTTACGATTAAGAACAAAAGGCATACGTATTTGACAGATGTTCATTAAAAGATGTACGACAACCTATTTGGATTGAGACCTTTTCTGGCCACTGGATTATTAGTTTTATTTGTTACAATTCATTTTATTGTGTATTCTATAAGATGTGTACAGTGTTTTATGAATGGGGAAAAAAAGATACTAGAAAATTGCCAATAGTTCATGTTATGAGTGTCATGACTGGGGTCATGCAGGAGTAATGTTCGGGTCATGCAGGAGTAATGTTTGGGTCTTGTCTCATGTCTGGGTTCACGCCTGGGTTAAGTTTGAGTTGAGTTCATGACCTGTTAAGTTTGAGGTCAAGTGTCCATCATCTAGTTTCAACTAGTTTTAGGCTATGTGATGTCAAGAATCTTTAATGCGTTACTGGGTCAACAGCCAATCAGATAATTCCACGTCAGTGCTGGTACCCACATGTCTAGCCTCAAACAATGAGATCGATTCACTGTCTATATAAACTGTCTGAAAGATGTTCTTGTTGCTGGATTATTGCTCACTGTCCTCTGTGCCTCTCCGCAGCCCAAAGGGGGCTTGGCGTCTCGTGATTGTCAATGCATTCTCGTTGTTTTTCCTTTAGTCAAGTTATGTGAATAAATAGTTAAAACCTTATTTGTGTCTGCGCTTTGAGATCCAACCCTCCAGCACACAACAATGAGTGGTTATGTGTGAGTCTACCACATGATGCAGACTGTGGCGGAGTAGGCATTGTACGTAAATGTATTGTATGGAATGTACAGCACCATGCCCAAATAAACTAAACTAAAATCTGAAAATAGCCACGTCGCACGTTTGTGCACATAAATCAATGCAAAAATATTGAACAGGTTCTATAGTCTTAATTGACAGTGATCGGAAAACGTGTGGCACAATTGATATTCCAGACCACACCTGACATCAACAAACCTGAGTTTTCCGTTCAGGTGATTTCTGCTGGTGAACGTTTGAGCTGTCAGTCATGCGGAAGCACCCTCGGGAACGGGAAGTCGGCCCTCGTGCTCTGTTTGATTCCGTTGCCCTGTTCCCATGCCCTCACTCACTGAAAGGGAATTAGCCAGTAAACACAAAACAACTGGCTTGTTAGAAGCTTGCATCTGATTCAGAAGTGTACCAAACAAAAGTTTGAAGTCATATGAATGAATTTTTGCTGATCAATCAAAAGTGGAGTTCAACCACTTCCCTTTGCACCCTTAAAACATAACCACACCATCTCCGAAAGGTTCGCCCCACTGTTTGAACTCTTATTTGCTAGCTTGTGTGCATATTTCCCACTCGAAAGGTGAGCGCTGTCCACCTATTAGATTTTAAGGAATTTCAAAATGAAGGCATGGCTTGAGAGGAAAACGGAATACAAAACAAAAGGAGCCGCAGCGATAGCTTTTCTCACCTTGTGTGTGTGTGTGTAGAGATGGGCTGAAAACAACGGATCAATAGGTTTACTGTGGCCTCCAGCCAGTATAGTGCTAACATCTAGCTGCTTGTGTGTGCGCACACAGGCAGAGCGAAAGAGTTTCCCTCTCTTCCCTCTCATCAATACATCCATTCAGTCATCCCAAAGGCTCCGGGACCCCCCACAGTGATCACATTTATTTTTAGAGGGCTGACAACTTTCACTGCAGGGCAGATGAGTGCCTGCATGTGTTCTTATTGTAACACATAACAGTCAATGCAAAGCTGACTCAAGTACAGTAAACATGTTGGATCATTTATTAAACACGTTAAAAAGGGATGTCGAATGTACGGATGGACAGAACATGTTGCATTTGTATTGAGCAGGTATCGTAGCTTTTTTTTGTGCTTGATTAGTAAGAGTGACTGTACTCTGTTTGCTTTGATTTTACTCACATTCAAAAATGCATATAATAGTTTGTGTAAAAGTGTATCTTGAGTTTTATTATTATTCATATCACGACACTGTGGTTGAGCGATTTGGAGTTTGTGTGTTGCCATCATGATTTTATTTTATTTTTTGAGGATTCTAAATCAGGGATGCGCAACTGGCTGCCCATAGGCCGCGTGTGGCCCGTGCCAACTGTCTCTTAATTTCCTCCCCGCCCAATTAATTATTATTCAAAAACATTTTATGGGGGAGATAGAAATATAAATGTTTTTTTTAATTTTATTTTATTATTTTTTTTTTTTATATTTAAAACATATTGAAAAAAACATATGGCAATATTTTTTTTATTTATTTATTTTTTACTTGTTTTGGGTGTTTAGGGGAGGGTGAGTCAACCTGTTTTCCATGGAAAATGCAGATCGAAGGTTTATGAGTAACTTTTTAAATAATTTTTGTGGTTTCCAAAAAATAAGTATAACAAATAATTAAATAAATAAATAAATAAATTAAAAAAAAAATACATTTATAAATAAATGTAATAATAAAAATAATACACCCCCACCCAAAACCCCACCCCACCCCCGCAGGATGGCCTGGTACCTACCCACCATAATTAGTGGGGTTCCATTGTATAGTTTAACATTGTTCAAGTTTTAAGTTGTAATGTTACCACCCACCACTAGATGGCAGGCATCGCTTGCACTGGGTCTTTTCCTGCCGACCTGCTCTATAATAAACTGTCAGTAGTCCTAATAATTTCGGATTTAGAATGACATTCTGGTCAAACAGGAGTACTTGAATAATACTAAAATGTATAGTTGATTTTTATGAAGAAAAAAAAACTAAACAAAATGAGATCTTGTACTTCATGTTGATTTGCTGCTCAACAGTTTTGTGCCACCTTTGAAAGTTAATTTGTATGCATAAAAGCACTGCATTGGAATACCTTTACACTCTACTCCACTCGCCAAGCTGTACATACATTTCCCTTTGCTAATTCAACATTTTTGTTGTTGTTTTTTGTCTTTTCTTCAGGTTTCTGTTTGGCTGAACCAGCTTAAAAGTTGTGGCCGTTTATAGTGCCTGTTTCTTTGACGTATACTTGCCTGCAGATGCATTGTTGTTTCCAAAACAACTGATGAGGATACACACTCAACATTTAGTAATGTTTCAATATCGTCGCAATTTTCTGTCTCTTTCTCTTTTGCACATACACATCGCATGCAATTTCACCCCGAGTGGCTCAGGATATGACCTATCCACTGGACCTTGATTAATTAGCCTTTAATTTGGTTGTCATGTCAGTGAACAGTCAAGTGACTTGAGGGCGCTGTCACACAAAGGTGAGGCAGAGGACACCAGAGAGTGAGAGAAAGCAAATGAGTGTCCTTGAGGAGTAAAAAGAGTATTGTACATAATATTAACTCATTCACTCCCAGCCATTTTCACTGAAGCAACCCCCTTCGCTCCTGGATGTTTTACTGGATTTTGACTGCTTTTGCAAGGCCCACAGAATATTGTGTTCTATTGTTCTAAAAACATGAAACCTACAATAAGAAAGATTAGTCTCTTCTTTCATCAGGAAAAAAATGCATATTTGTATCAGTTTCCAATTTGCAGCAAGTTCTAGAATATAGCTAAGTTTCATTATTCAACAAACCTGTTGAAAACACTGGCAAAACAAGCTTGTTGCAACATGACCCTCATTGATCTCTTATACTCTGCTGCCAGCTGTTGGCCGTTATTTGTAATAACTACCATTGCTTCAAGCCACCTCTTCATTCTAGAAGCTCAATCAAAGCCTTCTGTATGCTCATGCATTATAAACAAAAAACAAAAACGTGTAAATATGTTTTTGGGAGTGAAGGAAAAAGTATTAAAAAAAGGTTTTTGGGTTTGAATGAGTTAAGTGTAAGAAAGAAAGACTTGGAGCATCAGCAGTAATTTACTCAACTCAACAAATTATTCTTCTCCTATTCTTCGGATAAATGGCACAAATTTGCTCATTTGACGGTGAAATTGGCAGTTTTCAAGGTTGACAGTTTTGGTGGCAAAAAGCTGCAGGAGACAAGAATTTATTTTGAGATTTTAAAATGAGGTCTAGCACTTTGTAAGGTTGGGAATGAGTGGGATCTTGTTTGGTTCGAATTGGCATAAATGTTGATCAGTTTTCAGTCTAAGATGATGTCCATGAATGTTTTGTTTTGCCAAAAAACACAAGGACACTTTGTTTGTTTTCATAAAGAACTATATGTAAATATTTTCACAATAGACCAAAGTGACTTGAAAAAAATGGTTGAAAACATTTTCACTTTAAAATTATTATTATTATTATTTTTAAATAAATACATAAATAAATTGGTTTTATTGTATTTTGTTAACATTTTTTTTAAATTTTAGTTTTAGTTATTTCGTTAATTTTATTTAATTAAAATAATCTTAACACACAACACATTTCCACAATAATTATCAGGTAGTGTTTTGTCACTTTCCAACTCTGTCATTTCAATATATTAATATTCATGTATCATATTTATGATTAAAGTTTGAACAATGTATTTTCAAGTACCCGAGAAAGTTGCTTTTCATACAACAACAATTTCATACTGGAATTCTTTGAGAACAGGCTGCTTGAATACACGAGACCAGGGACCAATGGAAAGCACACAAACAGATTGCTGCATACTTGCTGCAGGCTGAGTTTATTGGAGTAATGTCTATGTTTTGTCTTTAATCAGTGTTTTTATGCTTGTAATCAAAAAGACCCCAGAGGGGAATGAAAAGCATATTCAATCAAATTGAATTGTTCTTCTCTGCAATTTCTGACCTACCAGGCACAGACAGACACTTAATAAAAAGGCTATTTGTCAGGCTGTCAGCACTCGTCCCTCAAATCAATGAAGGCTTAAGAGTCTTCTTTTCTTCACAAGAATAGGACACAAAATGCACAAAACATGTGAATGCCTTGAACATGCAGAAAACAAGACAAAAAAGAAGAAAGAAACAGATCCGTTGGCAATAGGGGCCACATGAAACCTTCTTACCCTCTCAGAGAAAGCACTTGAATTGTAATTTGATTGTATTTATTTAATTTTTAATTTAGTCATTGTGTGCCTTTTTTTGTCATTCGTCAAACTAATTAATCTATTGGCGTCAGTTTGTCTAAAATCATAGCAAAGCACACTTCACCAATGGATTATTATCTGGACATTCTCCAGGTGTTCCCCAAGGCTCTGAACTAAGTACCCTTTTATTTTCCACCAAGCCACGTTCCTTCCTTATGGACTCTCTTAAAATATAGTTCTCGTGAAGGTTTCTTGTTTAAATGTGAGAAAAACAGAAATCTTCCAAATGTTTTTCACATACAACTAACAATCTCTCCCTGCTCATTTAATTATTAACAACACAAACTACCTGTCCCAATTCTTCCACTCCCCCACTGCCAGTCAAATTCTCATACTCACATTCAAGCTCACCTGGCTCTTCATATTTAAAAAACTGATGATCTTCCTCCATACACCTGCCTGTCCACCATGAGTCCGGTTCTGGAACTAATTACCACAATACTGAACCGTTAACTTGCTATTTGCGAATCCAGACTCAAAGCATATAAAGTATCCAAACGCAGACAAGACACCAGAGTTGAAAATCATCGAGTCTCTATATACGAAAAAATACTTTTGGTATTTTTGTGGATGGGTGAAAGTAGAATGGTGCGTTTGTGCCATTGTGGGAGTGAACACAGCTGGTTTGTTTCCTGGCCAATGTATATACGTAGTTATTATACTGTGTGAACTTTGGGGAGCTTTGATTTTTCCTGCAATTACTACTATTTTGCTTTTCTATTTCCATAAATAATAGTGATAGACCGATATGGCTATTTTCAAGGCCAATAGCGATATGTATTATTAGTAGTCAGGGAGCCTGATAACCAATATTTCAAGCCGATATTCATTTGCAGTAAAAGGGAAAATATTAACTTATAAAAATAAAAAATAAAAAACTTTTCATTTTAATTTAAAAATATAAAGCATTGACAGTAGTTTTGTTTAAAAATTCTAACAAAAATTGCAGGGAGCTTCAGGATCAACAGCATGTATAAAGCTACATTAAAAACTAAGCAAGTAAAACATTCCCTAAAGTTCAACATAATTTCTTAATTTATTAATTTTTAAAATAAAAAGTGTAGGGAGTTACTAACCTTGCTCTCACAAGATTCTCGCGGTATTTGTGAGTTCACAAACCACAGAGAATGCATATTGTACCGTTCCCGCTGATAACCGCCATTCGGTTCGGACCAATCACAGAGCGACATTGTGTTTGGGGGCGGGGTATGCAACTGTGACGAAACCAGGAAACCAGCTAACAAACAAACCCAACATGGATGAATAGACGCTACAATTAATTCTGTTGTCGCAGAATTACTCACCGTTTCCTTGTTGAATGTTGAACAGCGAATTATTGTACAGAATGTTCCGCCTTTCCCAACCAAATTACTGTGGAGAGGTACCAGATGGATATCGCGGAGAACTCACTTGAGTGAAGCGCATATCCAGCTGGCTATTGCCAAGTTAGGGAGTTACCAGTGTCAGCGTCATTTTTTTTTATAAAGTGGAAATTTAAATAAATCCATACAGTAAATGAAAAGTTCCCTTTATCTCACTGAGCGACAAATGCATTTCTTCAGGGTTCCTGAAAGGTTCACAGCCAGTGAAAAATGGTCCGAATATGTTTGAAATATCTTTGCGACATGTAAAAGCTCTCTGTGAACATCTTACAAATCCTGATGAAAACACTTAATTTGCTACGTTCGCAAGCATTCACAGCTCAGTGAGATACCATTTTTATTTGCCTTCATATTCGTAAAAAGGCCGATGCCGATATTTGTCAAAATGCTAAATATGGGCACCGATAATTGGCCCGTGATAAACTCTATACTAATACGGCCTCGAGAGCACATTGCATTCATAAAATGAGGATCTAAAAATGCCCAACTGAAATGTTACCATCGGGAACTATAATTATAACAAGCAAGTGTTCGAGGCATATGTTTAATGTTAATAATAAGAAGGTGGGTGCATTGATTACAGGACGGTGACGGAAACAATTTATTTTCTAAAAGGAAATGAGTTTTCCCACATCACTAAATCACCTCACTCACGGTCCACGCTTTCCTGCTTTGGTGATGCGTTTCTTGTGGGGATCATTGAAAGAAAAGCTTCTAATTAATCACATTATTTCAACCAGAAGTAAAAGAACTGACGTTGAGCGTCAGACAATGAAATAGAGATGATGAGAAGAAAACCACAAACCCTGTTTAAATACAGTAAGCCCAAAAATAGTTACATCTCCAAAATATGTCGAAGTCAAAGCCCTGTGCCAAATCCACCACAAACAAATGGAGAGTAATCCAAGGAAGACTTTTTCCTCATAATTAATAAATGAAAGATGTTGTTAGTGCACCTGATCAATAGAGTTGTTAGCGAGAAGAAGCGATTGATTGGGTGATGGGATGAAGAATAGCGGGATGGAGGTCAGGGGTGAGGAGGGAGGGGCCGTTGTGCTGTTTGCTCTGATGGCTGGTTCAAATTTTCACCCTCATTGAGAACAAAGGAGTCTCCTGAGCCTCATCATCGCTGATAGACACTTAGCACCATCCTGACCTTAAAAAAAAGGGAAAATATGGAGAGGAGAAAAAAGATGGCAAATGAGGAGTGAAAGCCAGAAGATGATGTTATATAAGAAATGAAAGAAAGAACCAGCATAAACATCCTTGACTCACCCACAGTAAGTAATAGGTTTTTACTTTCATATATTTAGAATATTGTAGCAACTTTTCATACGTTACTCGGGTGCACCAACTTGCCAAGCAATTTGCGCCGTATTTTTTCGGACCTAAGTTTCACTTTCTTTCAAATTTCGGCTGGTCCTGCGACTGATTTTTTCTTCTTCATGATGCATTTTTTTTTAAACTTATTTTTACTTCATTTTTTCCTTATATATTAAAATTATAGCTCTTTCTTTAGATGAAAGAAAGCGCATAATTATAATTATTAGGGGTGTCAGAATTAGTGCATTAATTTTGAGCTAATTTAAAGTTCCTTTAACTCCACTAATTTTTTTTAACGTGCGATTAATGACCATCCAATGTCAAAATTTAGCAGTAATAAGTTTAATAATAATGCATACATTTGTGGAGACTGAGGTCAAGTTGTAATTTACAATTTAAAAAATGTGCAGAATTTCACAAGTGACTTCATGTTAAAGATTATGTAGCTCTTAATATGAAAAGAAAAATGCACTGAGCTGTCACCGTCTTAGAAATGCAATTATGCCATCTAGTGGCAGAAAAATGACCACAAGACAATTCAATATTACACTCGTTTTTTTTATAGTACAGTATACCTTCTTAATTTTAACTCAATTTTATGAATTATTATGAAATTACTTATTCAAAGACTAAAAGATGCAGCCATATTTCTACTAGCTTAACATTTTGATTCCACTTTTATGTTAACACGAGTATGAAAAATGTCTTATTGTACATTTAGAACAGATATAAAATTTGTGATTAATCGTGAATTAACTATTGAAGTCATGTGCTTAATTATGATTACAAATTGTAATCGCCTGACACCCGTAATAATTATGTATCTGCATTTTGTGTTTTTAAGACCAATTCTTACCTTACTTCTTTTGTGGGGCATTTGTGTCCAGTCTTTCACTTTGTCTTTCAGTTAAAGTACAGTTTAGTTATTGCTGCATGCTTGCACTCCATTTAATAAGGTGTAATGCACCAAAAGCACCCGTAAACCGTGAAAAGAAAGAAGTAATCATGCAGTTTTGTTCCATTGTGCTATTGTAATATAGGTGACATTTTTATTTTGAAGTACACAGGAAATGTGTCATAAATGGAGAGGAAATTACATAACTAAGCGACATACCGCCATTAGTAGCGTCGTTCCAATGTCAAGTAAGATGCGTGTGCGCCAGAAAACAAGTCAAGTTAAGGATTCGCCAACCTATATATTAGCACCTGGTTGAGAAGGGAACGAGGTTCATACTAGTCATGTTTACTGTTGAATTAATATCGCTACATTTCACGTTGTTTGTGTGATTTGCTGCATTGTGAAACACGAACGTTTTCACCCACTAGATTGTGCTAACGCACAATGCTATGGCTCAAGATTCTGTTTTGTTCACTGAGAATTTGTATTTCTGTATGGTTTATTTTTGTTTTAAGGAAATGACAAAGGCAAAAGGCAAGGTTAAAATTTTTATATACCGTATTTTCTGCACTATAAGGCGCACCTAAAAGCCTTCAATTTTTTCAAAAGCCGACCATGCGCCTTATAATCCAGTGCGCCTTATATATGGATCAATATTGAGCCGCAACAGGTCTCGCTGTCAAGACGCTATCGGTGACCCTGCACGATCGGTGACGGGCATGCGCAGAAGATCCCGCCATCTTGGATTGCTAGCTAATACTAATACTTTACCTCGGAGAAAATAATAAAACAGCTGTTTATTCATTTTGGGAGTGAATGGAGTTGTCAGAAAGCTGGTTTGTAATCTATTAATAAAGTTTGACTGACCTATCTGACTGTTTTGTTGACATTCCCTTTAGCGCAGCACCATCTAATGGATGCATAACGTAACCCCAGCCTCTACTGTAGCGCTTATATATGGAAAAAGTTTTAAAATGTCATTCATTGAAGGTGCGCCTTATAGTGCGCAAAATACTACTACAGTATGTTAATTGTAGGCAAAAATATATTGTAAAGGCTATAAAACCATAATTCAAGGAAATTCATTTATAGTACAGGCCATAAATAAGGTAACATGTATGCACAGAACACGCCATTTGAGTTGTTAATGTAATTTTATTTTATTTTGCATTGTAGCTCTTACACTAAAAGGAAGGTCAATAAAAGTCCACCTTTATTTCAACCGAGGATGCTGCAGAAGTTACGAATTTCAAATAACTAAATTATGTTTTGCCATTCATGGTATGTGTATCTACGGCGGTTGCCAATGTAAAGTGATGTCAGATTGAAGCTGGTCAGTGATGTTGGGGTCCTTTTAATTCCCAATTTGGCAACTCGGATCTCCGAGTTCAAAGTGACGTGTAGCTACAACAAGGATGACGATGACGCCACATTACAACAGCACCAATTGAACCACATTAAAACGATATTTTCCCCCATTCATATCGATCATTTAAATTAAATTTAAATGTACATGTTAATATTTCTGAATGAAAAATAAGGGGTGGGGTGTACTCATGGTGCTACTCACTTCCGTGTATGGCCCGACGGTTCCTGCCCACTGTCTGTACCAGATATGATCTGCTACTCAATATGGGCCACACTTTCATCTAACGTCGACATTAGATATCTTTCAGTCTGATACTCTACTATACATTCATGTACGTGCGTGTGTTTGTGTATGTGTGTCCGCCGAGTCCCATCCATTAGTGATAATGAAGAAACAGGGATGCTATTAGCTGTTAATGGACAAACACACAACCACATTGCAGTCGCTCTCTCTTACACGCACACATATATACTGTATTGTCTAACGGGACCATTACTCGCACCGTCATTCCCATGTTGTCAAAATCAGCCTTGCAAAATAAAAATAAAAACTCCGCTCACAGCTCTCTAAACGTCTCAAAGGAGAGGAAGTGAAGTGTTAGGCCAACACGGAAGGGGCCGGCGGACTCACTTAGCGCGTAACGTACTTGCACGTGTGTGCGTGTGCGTATAACGATGAGATGCAGTCTGGGGAATTCAAAGTGCCGGCTGACTTTTTAAAAACTGTCTTCTCACCTCACTTCTCATCCCTCCATCTGTTCCTCCTCCGCTTTCACTTCCCTCCCTGTTGTTTTTACCGTCCATCCTCCATCTCGTCGTTTTCCGCATTCCCTACTTTGCTTTCTGGCGCTCTCCCATGCTCCCTAAACGCTCTTCTCTTAACTTCCTGCACCTCCCCTCTCGTCACACATCAAACCACCATTGTGATGCACACATCAGATACAGTCAAGCTAATTCTGGATCAGACTTTTCTTTGTATTCTCTCGTTTATTTTCCTCTCCTATTCTTTCTTTTTTCACACTGCTCACCCAGCTTTGTTTCCTATATTTTATTATGCAATTAGTAAACCCTAAACACCTTGTTGGAGGTACTGACCCCCACCAGTTTTCGATGCGCATTCATCATACCTTTCTTTTTTGAAAAATAAAACATGATCCCAATTCCCACATGTTATTGTGATTTTTATTCTCCACATTTTTTTTTCCGCCGAACAACTCTCACATAAAACTTCCAACTTATATTGTTCAAATGTCAACTAGCTTCAAAAATTTACGCCTCCTGGGGTATATATCGCCTGATTCCACATTTCTTACAGTATTTTCACAATTTAACATTTAATATAATCTTTTACCCATTCATTTTCAATAGGACAGTCATTGAACTTTTTCCAAGTATCACTTTCCACGCCCAATTCCATATATATAACTTATCATCATTACCAAGTGTGCTCGGTGGCATAGTTGGTAAAGTGCATTGTCCAGTAACCAGGAGGTTATAATTTCATAATTTATCTCTCAATTTACTTCATAAGCATTCCACATGCATTCAAATCTTAGCATACAGCTATTAGCATTCAACTTTCAGCATTCCCACGCAATTTCTCAATGGGACAGTCATTGAACTTTTTCTAAGTATCGCTTTCCACACCAACTTTCATATATATTTATCATCATTACCAGGTGTCTGATACTGCTCGGTGGCACAGCTGGTAAAATGCATTGTCCAGTAAGCAGGAGGTGATAATTTCAGAATTTATCTCTCAATATGCTTTCAGCATTCCCACGCAATTTCTCCAGAATTTGCACTTCAGTGTTTGGCTGTAAGAATCTAAGTAAAATAAATAAATAAATAAATAAATAAATAAATAAATAATAATAATAGTTATTATTATTATTATTATTATTATTTTCATGCCCAACAATATTCCAATAATTGTAAAACCATCCCGTTAAAACAACGAAAATAAAACAAAATATACTGGAAATTATTGAGCGGGCATTTGTTCTTTCTGCCCTGTCTCGTCTCGTCTCTCTTTTGAAGTGTTGAGTTGTGTGTGTGAGCGGCGAGTGTATCGATCCGTACACTCGCAGCAATCTTCAACCTTAACCAGCCCGTGTTCGCGCCAGTCACATCCTGCTGGCCGCCGTCGCTACTGCTGAGCTTCCGGGTTTAATAGACCCGAGGAATCTGCTCAACAGGACATTGAGAATCTGGAGGTGACAAGCTTGCTTTTCTACTTTCTGGCTGTGGACACGGATCTTTCTTATTTGCTGTTTATTGTTATAGTTGTTGCTTCTATATTTGCTGTGGGGGAATTATGGTCGGATATGTTATTTTTTTGGTAGGTGTGCTGGCGTCACAGAATTTGCCATTTAACTGCTGGAACATATACCGTATATCATTGTAAATATACTTCCCATTTTGATTGTTTTACATTTAAAATTAAACCCTAAACTTTTACATTTGATAGCTCAACTTAAATCATGCTACATGATATGTGTCACAAAAGTTGGGTCCTCAATTATCTGCCTTTTTCCCCCATAAGTGCAACATTCAAGTCAAATGACAAATGTATGGAAAAAGTGGACCTTTTTTAAGTGGCAAATATGTCAGAATATTTGCAAATAAATGCTAAAAATGGGGCAATGACTTGCGCATGTGCATACCTAAAAATATGCTGTATGGAAATCATGCACTGCAGATAATAAATCATAAAAATGACAAACAATTTTGACTTCATTTTCTAAGATATAATGTACGTATAGCTTTTTTATGTATTTATTTATTTTATTATTATTATTTTTTTTACATGTATACTTACACATGCACAAGTCAATACCCATGGCAATATAGGAAAAAAAAACGTTTTTAACATTTCGCTACAAGTACGTATAAACGTATTTACCAGTCAAAAATGTTTAATCCACATTGGAATATGTGCTAATTCTTTCTTTTTTTTTTTTTTTTTTTTATTTAAATCAAACTAGTGTCAAACCTGCAATATTATACTAATTATTGTAGTCGTAACTGTGGTGTTAATACTATTCCATATTGTACAAGTTATGTTCAGAATAAAATTAATACCTCTCCAAAAATATAATCCACCATTATAAACGTTTTTGTTATTGAAATATCCGAATGGCACAGCAGCAGTGCACTAGACTGAAAATGGTCGGACAGAAGGTAACTTTTTGTTTTAGAGGAATTCATTTTATGTGTATGTAGTTTCATCCCAAGTGTTACTTTTCTATTTGATAGTTTTAAAGCACAAAAACAGAGAAAAAAACAGGAAAGCATCTGGTAAAATTATTTTGCAAACGCAGCTCCTTGAGCCCTCAACATTAGATGGCACTCGTACTTAAAATGAAGAGCAATTGAAGAGCTTTTCTGCTCTTCACTAATTGAAAACTCAGCCCTACACACACACAATTCCCCACGCTCACCAACTTGAAGAACAAACTCCAATCTTGCCGGCGCTTACACACACATACAGTAACGCTTTTGATCTCCTCCTCGCGCAGCACTTAACATCGACTTTCTCTTCGTATTCATCTTAAACGTTGACACGCGAGGACTTTGTCCCACGTTTAGGTATGCGCAGATTCTTTCTCGGGATTAATGAGAATTTAGCAGGTTGGCGGCCGCCATGTTGAGATGTGTCAAGGAGGCGCTGAGAAAAGATGCGGGTGGATAAGTGCAGCACTTAAAACCGTTTGTAGGGATGAAGATCTTTAAGTGGGCGGTGAGGGTTTGAATCTGGAATTCAAATTCACAGCATGAACACAAGCAAGTGGAAATGAGAAGTGAAATACATGTTGTACACATTCATCTCGAAATCTAGATTGTCTGCAAACAAACTTATTATATTTAAAACTCTAAATATAAACCTGACAGTTTTATATTAGTGAGATGATTTGAGATGAACGTATCACTCGCGATAAACGAGAGAACTGCAGTTAGTTTTCAATTTGTTTTGAAATTTGAGTTCGTTTTGGTTGGTTTTCAGCCAATGTTTGTTCGTTTTTAATCATTTTTTTGGAGATGCTTCGTTTTAGTTTAGTTTATTAGCTTTAGTGTTAGATTTTTTTACGTGTCTCTTGTGTGCAAGATTAAAAAATATCCCATTAAGAAAATTTCAATGAAAATACATTTAAAACATTTTAAAAACAACCATCCACAAATTAAATAGAGATACTGTATAACAGTCCAATGACTGTAATTATTCTACTTTATTTTCATTAGTTATTTAGTTAGTTTTCCTTAAAGGGATACTTGACTCATTGAGCCATTTTCAGCAGTAAAAAGTTAATATTTTGTCCAGTATGAATTTGATAACTTCATTACTTTTCTTGTACAATTAATAACTTTAAAAATTAATTTTTCTACTTGCTGTCCACTGAAGATGACATCACCTGTGCTGCGGAAGTAAGGGAACGACCAAACATGGCTCACCTGTTTTCTGGGTTTGGTCAGTGTGAGTGAGTGAGTGAGTGAGTGAGTGAGTGAGTGAGTGAGTGAGTGAGTAAAAAAAAATAAAAAAAATAGTATTTATAGGTATTAATTGAACATGAAAAATAATGACGCTACCAAATCCATTCTGGACAAAATATTAACTTTTTACTGCTGAAAATGGCTCAATGAGTCACGTATCGCATTAAGTCAAATAACATTGGTGTGGAGGCAGTTGTTATGTAAATTAGCCGCACAATTCCATAACAATTGGCTGGAAATTCACAACAATGCCGTGCTCACGACATGTTTTATTAAAAATGAAATTTATTTTCATTGTTCTAATATTTACGCAACAGTAGGGTCAAGTGCCTAGACGGGTGCTTCTCATAAAAAGTGATGGAGAAAACGTGTGGAGGAACAGATGGGAAGGAACATGTCACCTGTACACACACATATATCATGAGCAGGTCATAGGTCAGAATCCCCCCCACCCACCCACTTCAACCCCACAAAAGCACGTCATCCCATTCCGCAGACCCACAAACTCCAGCACCTTAAACGCCGTTAGTTACGTTAAGCCGACTATAAGCCGCCGTGTGGCGAAACAAAGAATTGATAATTGAAAAGTAAAGCGGCAGTGATTAATTTTTGACAGCGTGCTGCTTTTTAAAGGAAGGCAGTTGATGTGAGAAACCCCGGTGAATCAAAGCTCCGGCTGGGCTCTCGGGGTTTGCGCCCGTCCATCCTCCATCGCTCGGCTCGGTTTTAATGCCCACCTGAGGGACTATAGGGGAGGGAAGCGAGGGGAAACCGAGGTTCTCTGACTCCACGTCGATACTTTTGCTTTCCAGCTGAGCAGAATCACAGCCTCTCTGCTCTTAACTAATCGAAATCTAAAGCCCACCCGCTCCACTTCTCTCATCTGGTCTTCCTCTCGCTCCACTTTCTCTTCATCCTCACCAACTTTAGGAACAAACTCCAAGCTTGTCAGCGCTAAACACACATATAGTCTCCTTTTGATCTCCTCCTCGCCCGCCACTTAACATCGACTTTCTTTCCTATTCGTTTTAAACGTTGACACACGAGGACTTTGTCCCATGTTTAAGTATGCACAGATTCTTTCTCAGGATTAAAGACAACCGGCGGCCATGTTGAGATGGGCCAAAGAGGCGCTGAGAATTACAGATAAGCGCTGCACTTAAAATAGTTTGTAGCTATAAAAGTCTTCGTGTAGGCCGCAGTGAGGCTTTTAATCCTCCGGCTGGGTCCAAAACACAGCGCAAGTGGGAAAAGTATTCAATGGAACCTTAAAAGTTCAACACACATTTCGCAAAAATGTGTCACATGACTCATCAGACCGCAGTTTGAAAATGAATGTGCTAAACTAATTTCGTCGTGTTAACATTTGCATGATGCCTTTGTCCTTCAAGTCAAGATATAATGCTTTATTTTTATGTAATTTTTAACAATTTATTTAAAGCTTTAACAATAACAGCATATGAATAAATGTTTTTTTTTTTTATTTTGTTCCACAAACTAATGTTACCCATGCAAGCGCCTGTAAACCATCAATAACAGCAAGATAATATCGATAAACAGTAGATCCTTTGCTAATCTTTTTATCTTCACCAAAAAATAATTTGGAATGCAGAAACTTTGGGAATATCAATAATTGAAAAATACTTGCCTTTTGGATAATAACCAAAAAGTCTGTTTGTTCACTGAGAAAAGAAGAAGAAAGATAAAGATCACACAAGCAAAGCACACGATCTCACGCTTGCCAATAAATAAAGTGAAACCATACAACGCTGACCCCGCGACCTTCTTCCATTTAACACCCTTTACAGTCAAGAGCGACATGTTGTCGACACTCAGTTGTGTTGTCCATTGAATGCTTGCATGATGGAGCAGATACACTTGCGTACTAATCAATATATGTTGACACGTGGTCAGCCTTCAACTCAACTAGTATGGAGCAATTTCCGCACGTGCTTTTTATGACGTGAAGCTTAAAAAAAAACAAAAAAAACCGGCCTGAGCATCAACTGAATCAGGATTACAGGTTCAGTCCAGATGCTCCTTCTCAGTCCGTGTATTCAAAACAATAAGCTTGACAAACTAGGTCTCCCAGAGCCGTCATTTTGATTGTCCTCAAAATTGGATTTGTTTACTCTGTTTACATAGGTCAGTGGTGTCCAAACTACGGCCCGGGAGCCATTTGCGGCTTGCTGTCCATTTGTCAGTGGCCCGCGACATATGCTAAAAATGGCATTGGACTCAGTTCAAATAAAATGAACAAAAACAAAAATGTTTGGAGCTGGTCAAAGTAAGAAGGGAGGGTGTCAAAAAACACAGGTGCCATTAAAGGTTATTTTAGTTATCAGGTCTTAAAAATGAGTAACGATACAGTTTTTTGGCTCCCGATACCGATACCTATACCCAGCTTTGCAGTATCAGCCGATACCGATACTTAAGGTTTTTTTTCCTCAACATGAAAAAGCTGTCCTGCCATTGGTTCAGAGCATTCAAGGACCAATAGGATATCTTAGAGCGGCATGCAGTGAGCATGTCACATACCAGTGAATGTCATGCACCAGCAAGACACAAGATGCTGCATCCAAAATCCTATATTAGCGTTGGAATTAATGGTATCAGCATGTTACTTGTGAGTAGTCACCGATACCGATACCACTGTTTTAATGCAGTATCGGCACCTCTGCCGATACCAGTATCGGTATCAGAACAACACTACTAGCAACACAGTCATATGGAAACACTGGGTAGCAAAACTGCTCGGCGGGAATATGCAATTTGATGGGTTGGCAGCGACGGGAATATGCAATTTGATTGGTTGGCAACGTCACACTGGGCGACACACGTCTGTTTAACGTGTTTGGGTTCACCCACAAACCAAAGCGACTTCCGTGATTCATCAGATTGTTGTGGATATGTAATACCGGTAATTCAATTCAACATTTGCTTTCACCGTCATAACAGCCGTAACTACAAATGGTCCTGCGACAAAACACCCCTGAGCTAGTGTAAAAGCACAGGTAGAAACACTTATTACCACACCCCCAACCCCAAGACAGTTTGAAAGTGCCACCTTTTCAGTCACGAGTGTGTGCTCATCATGGAGAGAAGGGTATGTGAAGAGAAAAGCAGTACTGCATTCAGGATCATAATCAGGTACAATTTTTCATCTCACCACAAAGAATCAAAGTTTCTCCAAAATTAATTTCAATCAATCATTCATTCACTTAATAATAATAATAATAATAATAATAATAATAGATATATTTTAGGGACATTATATATGAATGGGCACTTACATGTCAACAATCTGCAAACCCAGGTTTGAATACAGATTCAATGTTAAAATAGGGTAAAGCTTGGTTCACACGGCTGGAGAATTTCTCCTATCGACAATTGTAAGGATGAGCAAGCAATAATCTTAAAGGGATTTATATAAAAACATCAATATATATATATAAAGTGCAAATTTAAATAAATCCATAAATGAAAAGTTTCCTATATCTCACTGAGGTGCAAATGTAACTCATTTGAGATTTTTTGTCAGGATTCGCAAAAGATCTTCACAGAGAGTAAAAAAATTGCCTGAATATGTCCGAAATGTCTGCGACAAGTAAAAACTGTCCGAACATCTAACAAATCCTGATGAAAACCTTAAATTTCACAATCTTCACAAGCATTCACTGCTTCGTGACATCCCAACTTTCATTAATCCTGAGTGAGAAAAAAACCAAATCCTCACATGACAGAACAGCATCTAGCAAGAATACAAGCGACGGCCAAACAAGTCTCGTCTTAGTTGCATCTTTATTAGTCACACGGTGAAAACAAGAACACAGCTTACCACTACACATTCATTTGATACACAGTGGATTCAAACTGTTGCAGAGGTGCTCACATGCATGCACTATACATACACGCAAGTTAATATCGTTACGACATAAACACAATATACACTCATCAACCACTTGATATGGTGCACCGATATAGTATGATACACTATATTTATCTTATCTTACCTTATCTTATAGCAAGTGAAGCAAAGTTTAAAAACCTCTTGGGTGGAGGCTATTGTATTTTACTGAATTCTACTCATTTGAACACATTTTAGTGATTTTTTTTTTTTTTGTCTAGACAATTGAGCTGAAGCTAAAGAAAATGTCATACACAGAAAGAAATTTGTAAAACTGACTTACAATGTCAAAATGTGTCATTATAATCCAGTTGAAAGGGAAAAAAGGTGATGTTATATCATGCTGTAACCCTTGAAGGTTTCTACCACATTGCATCATGCCACTTACGCTTCCTCGCTTCACTTCCTCCGTCAAAGAATGTTTTCATTTTTTTGGATGACTGATCTTCCTCACTTGTTACTTACTCTTCAGCTCTTCCTCTTTGCCTTCGTTTTCTCACCTTCCCTCCCCAGAGAGGCCGGCAAAAATGCTCTTTTTTTTTTTCTTTTTCTCTAAACCATGAGCATGCTGGAGAAAACCAAAGATTAAGATATCAATGCTCTCTGGAATCACAGTGGATATAAAAAGTCTACACACCCCTGTTTTTGAAATAATTCATCTTGTCTTACATTATTATTATTATTTTTAATACCACACGTCATAAGACCAGGGGTGTGTAGTTTTTTTTTTTTTTTTTTTTTTAGCCACTGTACTATTGAAGTTACAAGCTCAGTCTGGACTTTTTTCCCCCTTTTGTCTAAATTGAGACGAAACTTGTGAAAAGCTTTGACACTTGTGTTTACAGGTGAGTATCAGTGTTAGAAGCCTTCTGACACCACCACTGCAAACTGACAGGAAACAAGAGGGCAGAATCGAGGACTCCAGGGAGAGTTGGAAGACACAAACACAATGAGAAATATTTTTGAAAAACTACATTTACACTGCCTAAATGATATTACAATTTAAACCCATTCACAAAGTCATTCTTTATAAATATATGATATACACATCTATGAATATTTTCCTCTTTGTGCATAAAAATCTGCAAGAAACAAAACAGTGATGCAAAAAGGTCCGGACTGGAATGGTTATTTGCAAAAACAAACAAATACATCATCACATTTGCCAGGCAGGCAGTCACATACACCAACAGCGACAAGTAAGAAAATCGTAAGATTAATACTCAACTACATTACACGCAAGCACATGTCGGGATTTTATGTAGTAGAAGGAAAAAAATTGGAACAATAACCATTATCTTTGAAATATTTGACCATCCAGCACTAAAGCTCATCCTATCCTACCAATGCTGAATTTGTTTAATGGAGGAAAGCAGGAAGTTTCTTATTCATGTTTTGATTGCATGTAAGGAAATGTCAATTAATGGCAACGTGTTTTCTCTGACACAATTTTGTCATGGAGGGAACTTTAACAACTCATTTTCACATGAATGCGCCCTGTCAAGAGCAACTGAGGTTTAGTACCTTGCTAACGTATACGTGCGCTTTAAACCCGTATCCCACTGAGGGGATAACGAACAAATGTTGATTTCACACAGGGTCTATTCAATGTCGCAGCGGTTCCTAAACATTCTCTAAACAGTCTTTTTAACAAGGACATTTTTAACACGTTGTGACTAAAGACCATTAGGACAGTTTAGAGAACCATTGAGACCATTTAGGAAACCATTAAGACGGTTTAGAAAAGGTTTAGGAAACATTGCGACATTGAACAAACCCTGACATTTGTTAGCATCACCTGTGGAGGGTTTGCCAGGGCTCATTCAAGGTTCATCTGAGGGTTCGTTCAATGTCGCAGCAGCGTTTCCTAAATATTCCCTAAACAGTCTTAATGTTCTCTAAAAGAGTTTTAGTGGTTGCTTTTGTTGCAAGGAACTTTTGAATATTCCCTGCATCAAGAGCAAACATTAAACGGAATCATTAAGACTGTTTAGTGAATGTTTATTTTCTAAACATTCTCAAACATTGCGACCTTGATCGAACCACAGCTAGGCCTACCCTAACGTAAGCGTTGCAAATGTTCGCCCTTCAGTGGGATACGGGCTTTATCTTGATATTAACAGATGACAGACCACTCTACAAGTTGCCCCATTCTGCTCCATAAAAAGAATACATGAGGATAGCCAAAGCAATGGCTGACAACCACAACTAATATTTTCATGGCGGCCACTCAAGTGAAATGATTTATCCAGCAATAAAATAAAATAGTGACCTACAATTTGAATACAAACCAAAGCTAATTTGCTGGCATAATAAGGCTGACAAATAAATAGAAATAAATGCAGGAACCTTTAACTCTTTTACTGCCACAAGTTATTAAAAAACAACCACCAATAACAGCGGATTTCGAGCATTTTAACTCATTTTTCGAAGCAAACCGAATTTTGTGTTCTTTTGCTACATAAACAACATGGGTACCACATTAAAGATCGCATTAAATTCTTTCATTCGAAAAAAAAAAGTATGTTTCTACCTTATTCCGTTCTTTAGTAATCACCATTTGAAAATAGGTCATTTGAGTGACATTGAGCGAAAATTGAAAAGATTCATTTTCTCCACAGTGACTTTGATGCTAATATTTTTTGTTTAGTGACACTCCATCAAATAAGGTTTAATGTTACAAAGGCTTTGATCGTTCACGTCAGCCTTGAAAACGTTCGATTTCATCAGATTGCGTCATGTTTCATTGTAATTCGCAGCTCTAGTTAGGGCCCGAGCAGCTACTGCTGCCATCTGCCGGCCATAGTTAATGGGTGTTTTGATTTCACAACACATTGACCCGGCCGCGCTGCACTTGGATGTTGCACTGACCACTGATATATTAAAAAAAAAAAAAAAAAAAAAAAAAAAAAAAAGTATTTGACGTCACTTCACGTTTATGCATCGTGATTTTATTAAACGTTGTTAAACATTTTTGGCAGTCAAAGAGTTAATGGCTCCAATTGTGACTAAGGCAGAAAAAAAATAGGAATGACGAAGTTATAAATGACTAAAGTAACATATGAACACATTAGAATGCTAGCCTTGTGTTTCTGCCAATAAATATAATAAGTGAATTCCTTCATGAGCATCACTTTAGGAGGTAAAACAACACTATATATACATATCAGCCAAAAATTAGAGTGGGTTCCAAGACTTCCAATAATTTCCAAGTGGTGCTGCAAAAAACCTTGAAGCTGAACATCAATGTGTTCGATCAACACAAGAACTGGATATGAACTCCATTTAAACCATGAAGCGGTGCTCCTTGCCGTCATGTGCCATCAGGATAACGTTCCGGTTGGAGGTCCAGATAAGGCGGGCGAGCTTCAAGTGGTTCTGGGAGCCAGGAGATGCCGGCTGCACCGGAGGAACCTGGTAGGTCTTAATGCAGCGCAGCTGAGGGGCTGAGTTCAACATCCCAATGCTGCCCAGCAGACTGGTGTTCATCTGAGTTGGGCAATTACAAAAACATTCTTCTTTACTGTCAACTCTCCTTCAAACACACCGACAGACAGTAATGAAGAGAAAATCACACTCAATCCCCTGGAAAGTCTGGTGAAGTTTGATGCAGACCAAATATGAAATGTTACTCACTTTTAGTTCATATATGTAGTCATGTCCGTTCCAATGTTTTTGCTCACTTGAAAAGTGTGTGGCTTCAAACAAAAGGCACCATCAAAGACAAGCTGGGATTCTGAACTTTTGTCTCAAACTCATCTTTTGATCTGAAACCCAAATGTCTTACTACACAACTAAAACAAAGAATTGATCTTTCCGTTCCAATACTTTAGGATGTCATTTCATTACTACAGCAGCCAGCTAATATGGGCAGTCGTCTTTTGCACTTAATTTTATAAGAAGCCATTGGTTTTGTGTGCATTTACGGACTTGACTAACTCATTTACTCCCAAAAAACGTATAAATATGTTCTATTTTAAATATTTTAAGTGTCCCAAAGACGTATTTATTCGTTTTTATGTTTTATAATGCTAGAACATACAGAAGGCTTTTTGATGTAGCCTCTCAACTGCAAAGAACGGTTGAAGAAATTGTAGTTATTACACAAACGGCCAGCAGGTGGCATCAGAGTAAAGGAGATCAACCAGGACCATTTTGAAAACAAGCTAAATTACTCACCATTGTAAATAGATTTGTGAATAATGATAAAACTTAGCTATATTCTAATGCTAATTGCTGCAAAACGGAAACATAGAAATATACCTCCCCCCCCCCCCCCCCCCCCCCCCCCCCCCCCCCGATTTCATTTGGTAGGTTCCATGTTTTTATAGCAATCGACCACAATATTCTGTGGGCCTTGCAAAATCAGTCAAAATCCTTTTGCCTTAAAACATTTTGAATAACTGTAAATTGCGGGTATTTTTTCGAACCTAACCCCAGTGAAAAACGAGGAAACACTGTAACTTGAAATAAAGCCAGGAATTGGCCTGATACCAATACCTGGTATCAATACCTAGTCTTGATCGCGCCCTCACATGGATATCATGCAATGATGGCTAAAACACAAAACCTTCTATCAAAAATCAGTTCTGATGCAGATAGCAAGTTTTGCTCTTCTACATTTTACCTGCAAACTTGAGTGGATGCTTTGGTCAGGTGACTTTGCTGTCACAACAAAGGATGAGGTTTACCTTGCATATAAGACTGAATATGAAAATCATTTCTTATTCTCATCATCCAAAGTGAAAAAAACAAAAAACAATCAGAAAATCCTGATGAAAGTGAGTTGTGCATTTCGGCTAGTGATGTCATTAGATGTAATTGGTTTACAAATAGTTTTAAAAACAGATTTCTGGCTATAAAATGGATTCATGTAGAACTTTTATATTTTAACATGTTCAGAGACAAAGAAAGCAACGTGTGCATGTTATTTACCTGCCAGAAAGAGATGTGACTGTCAGCGTTGGAGTAGGTTGCCAGGTAACGCCCATCAGGGGCAAATGACACCGCTGTGATTGGACCCTTATGACCATGGATATTCTAGAAAGAAAGAGACAGGAAATCACAATTCACAATGGAAATCGGAAATTTGTGCCATTGTGTAGTAACACTGGTGGACTTTTGAATGAAGTTTAAGGACCCTTGTATCATTCGAAGAATTTCATTGCGACAAAGCAGAAAATCTCAGGATTTTTCTTGACAGTAAATCTTTGGTTTGAGCAAGATAATTCCATCAGGTGTGGGGCAGCTTCGGGTCCAACAGATGCTCGCGAGACGAAATGAAGCAACACTGCACTGCGAGTAACCAAATAAAATGTCCCAGCAGATGAAAGGTGCGTAACACAATAAAAGCCCTCGCAGAAATCTCCATCCCGATCCTGCCTGTGACTGGGATTAGAAACGCTCACCACTAGATGAGATTAAGGCACGTCGCCCTGGGCGCCCAAGACCTTGAAATTATAGCCCATCTGTGGTTATAGAGAAGAAAAATATAATAGCACAATGAAATGAAATTCTTATATTTTTACCTGGTTCTCTCACTTGTATTAGATCCCAGTTGTGTTGGCTGAATTATGTGATTTTTTTTTTTCCAGTCTTCCAAGCCAATCTCTCTCTTTTCAAACACTCTTAATGATTTTCAATCTTTTCATGTTTAAGTTTTAGGTTTCTATTACCTCATTTTAGCAACACCTGATTCCTATTTGACATTGCTTAAATGATTCTACATCACGAGATCAATTACGTTATGTCAAAAGATTTTTCTCGTGTTTGTAAAATTATTTATAAAAATAACAAAATGGCCTTCGATAGGATATCACCACATGGGCTCAGGAACACTTGAGAAAAATAATGTCATACAGTTCAGCTCTAAGTGCACAATTATTCCAGATGTTCAGATAAACAATGGCGATGCTTTGATCAGATCGTCATTTTTTATTTTTTTTTGTCATAAACATTAGAAGAGACCATCCATGAAGTGAACTCTCAACAATTTATTTTTGAACAGGAATGAGAATGAAGGAAGGAAGGAATTGAATATGGCGAAGAGATGTAAAATAGATATAGCTTATTGTAGCTTTATTTTCATGGTCTGAACGCACCTGACATTTTCCGGTGCGGACATCATAGAGGGCCACGGAACCGTGACGAGCTCCGACGGCAATGCGGTGACTGCGGTCGCAGTAACCCACCATGTAGAACCTGAAGATGTTCCCAATAATCAAAAATGAAGTCCTGAACAAGACAGTGAGACAATTTGAATTCCACACCAACTTACTTGCAAATAGCAGGAAAACACTCTTGCAGCCCTTTTTTCTTTACCAGAGAGCCTTCAATACAGTACATGATGATGTCCATCACCTAAAAACAAGAAGATAATGCAAGATACTGAGAAGGTGCTACTTTATTGCCAAGATCTGTGCCTTTTGTCATGGAAATGTACATTAAATAATCCATAATATTGGAGAAAGTCAAAGCGACTTTGAAATATACAATCTAGTCATCTATAAAAAACTGTTTGACATGATAACCTCAACAAGCAAGTCCACAACATCTCCAGGCATCTTCTCGATCAGGATGTCAATCACTCTCAATATTTCCGTCTTGGCTCGGGCCAGAGTGGTGGTGTGAACGTTCTGCTGTGACTGAGAGTTAGCCTGGGCTGCATTATATCGATGGACCTGAAAAACAACAACATGATATTTGTGTTCACAGAACAAAGAGAAGCTAGCTTATAGCTATATTGCATGATTCTGTTTTACATATTATTACATATTTCTGCCAACATCTTGAGGCACGTTGAACTCATTTGGTCTCACCTCTCTTGCAATAGTGGTGATGAAGGCTGGCGGCCGGGCAGTCGCAATGAGAGAGAGGGCGTGTCGGGCTGAGCGAGCCGAATCTGCTGGCGGGTTGAGCGGCAAACCCATGGTAATGCTACATGGACATAGAGGAAGAGAAATTTTGATTGAAATTCTGGGACATTATTTCTCATCTTCATTGAAAGGGGTAAAAATCGGGGAAAAAAAAATCCAGATCAGATTTGGTAAAAAACAAAACAAAAAAACATTAACTATAATTAGCAGAAAACTGATATTAACATGGCAATGTCAAAAACAGCATGTCATTTTCAACACTTCACATTGGTCAATAAGGGCTGGTATCAATTATAATTTATCAATCGATTCAATTTCAATTCACAAGAGTTCAGTTCAATTTGATTTTGATTTTTTCCAATTCACTTCAATCCAATATCAATAAATTGTGGATGATCAATTCTTAAATGTATTTGAGCCTAGCATTTAAGTTGTAAAAAATGTCCTCTGTAGTGGACACATCATAAATTAAATATAAAAACTTTTTTTTTTTTCAAAAATTTCTTTTGCAGTATGCCAGTTACTTCACAAAGATTGGGGGAATATCAAAATAAACATGATTGGACAATATTTTTTTCCTAGGAGTCAGGAGGATATGATTCCATATCCACGAAAAAAAAAAAAAAAAAAAAGATGAGGCCTACTCGTGTAGTATAAGGCAGTATAAGACCCAGTGTATGTGTAACTAAGACATGACTACCATCTAGTGGCAAATATTACAACTTAAAATTAAGTCGGACTCGCAGATTCACATAGTTGCTGATTTATTTATTTTTTTAAACTAATATTTGGTCATTTTGAATTTTCCCCTTTTGAAGATTTTTTTGGGGTTTCTTTCTTCTTCTTTTTTTGTTTTTGTTGTAAATGCATTTTTTGGGAGGGAATTAATCAAGGGGCCACTCAGTTTGGCCACCAGTGTCCGATCGCTGAGGTAGTCCCAATAATTTAAGTTACCAGCAAACCAACCAGTCTGTAATTTACTCAAAAAGTCAAACGTGTAACCTGCCAGGCCCTTGTGGTGTAGATTTCTGATTGGAATGACTCACACAATGCGACTGATGTTATTAGCTCCTTCCTCACACATAACAATCAATATCCCCCCTTTTATCACTGTGAGTGTGTGCATGTGCATACATGTGTTTGTGTGGGCTCGAGTGGATAAATCTCATGGTTGTACTGGCTACACAAACCAAGCTGGTTCTTACTCTGAACTTGAATAAAATAGTAGTTTAATCATTCCAATATATTGAAAATTTGGAGAGAGTCAAGAAACATTTGTACTTAGTATGCACCAGAACCGTAGATAGAGTACGGCGAATCACCCTGTTATAATACATTCACTGGTACCATGAAAAATTGTCTTTATTATCAAGTGTCTTGCTTCTTATATCAGGACCCGAAAGGAAATAAAGCAAATACATGTCATCATCAGATCTCTTATTTGAATATATTGTGATATGTATGAACACACTGATACATTTCCAGCATTCACAACATTGATAATCAAAATCCATATTTATATATATATATATTTATATAGTAAAATATACCATATACTAGTAATAACCTCTATCATACATGCAGTGCATTCCTTGTTATCAGCTTGTCAATTACATGAAAGGTTAAAAACTAAAACAAGGGGAAACTATAAAACAGTACAGTTGTGTTTCACCTTTCATTCTACTCCTTCCGTTGAGTAATGTCAAGGGGTTGACTTGTATTAAATGTAGTTCTGATGTTCATAGGCACTAGTTCATTCATTCATTTCCTCTACCTCTTACTCCTCACAAGGGTTGCGGGGCATAAGTTCAATGAACACTAAATATGTATTTATAGCCACTCTCAATAAGTCTCAAAATAATTGTTGACAGTTAGATAATCAAGCCAAACTGTAAAAATACTACCGCTAATCATTTACTTCTTCCTTCAGTGTCGGTGTGTAAAGTGATGACATCGACATCTGGTGTGTGTGCGTTCGCGTGTGATCCCACTGATAATGATAATTCAGATTATTTCATTACATGTGCTTAATGTTGGTCATTAACCTCATTGCTTTTCAGTACAATTAGCTCCTTGCACTCCTGCCTTATATCAACATTGTGACTGTTTCCAATTACACCCGACACTATAAATGGAATTAAACATTTCAGCTTTGCTGATTTATTGCTTATATATTACCCGCGTTAATCTGTGGCTGTGATCTGTAATCAGAGGAGATGAATCGCGCAAGTCACCCCCTTCTCTCGTCCGCGCGCGTTCTCTCTCCTCCCTGATTCACTCATTTGTTAACAAGGCCTTGCTCGCCCTCCCTTGGCTTTTCACCCCCTCTGTCACACATATATACACGGAGAAGTGAGGGGCCAGCTGTTCGGGTGTTTGTCGTGTGTGTCTTATTCCTGTTGCATTGTGGGAGTCCATTATGCCGTTGTCTAGTGAATGGCTCCCATTGACTAAGCCTTGACATTATAAATTGCCCACTAATCTCTTCACTTCATATATTTGAAAGTCTCTCTCTCTCTCTCTATCTCGCTCAGTAGCGAGCTAGCTAGCTAGCTCTATCTAGCTAGCTCTAGCTAGCTAGCTAGATAGCTCTCTCTCTCTCTCAACACTTTCCCTTCTGCTCACTGTTGGTTTCTGTCTCACACACACCGTGCAATCTTGCTGTAACCAAAGTACTGTATCTGCTGTAAATAAACCACCACTTATTAACTGTTCCCAATTATCACCCAATTTACAAATACATAAATCATCACTCTCCTACAGAAAACCTCCTATGTCCAAATTTGGAGAGTTTCATATGTTCTCACAAATAGATTTTAGAAATTTTGGACAAGTTTGTTATTTTTACAAATTATTGACTCAAGTTGGGTTTAAAAAAAAAAAAATTGAATAATTGATAGCGAATCTATTTTCCTTTTTGAGCCAGACATCGATTCATAACACTGTGAATCGAATATTTTAACTCATTCACTGCCTTTGACAAGTATAGTTGTCAATTACATTTTTTAGAGCGGGGATAGATGGGGGAGAATCTGATTGTGCTCCACTGTAAATGTCAAACTTGGAAACAACTTTACTGATGCCCAACCACCGGTAGATGACATCATTGCACCATTTTATATGAAATAAACACAGTTTCAGAGTCCATGGGAGAAATGGCTATTTTGTTCGGCTTCTAACCCTTTTTGGTTGGATTAGGATAGTGGATCTTTTATGCATTGAAAAATATATGAGCAACACAATGAAAAAACAAAACAAAACAAAAACCTTAATGTACTGAGGTGAGAGGCTTTCCTTTCAAGCTGATGTGTGTTCCGGAAATGTTACCAAAATTACTTGGTATTTTTCTAAAGTCTTTTTTTTTTTTTTTTTTTTTTTAAAGAAATGAACAGAGTAGGTAAAGCAACATCCTGTAGACCAGCAACCCGGTATTGAAAATGTATCAAACCTGTGCAAGTCTTCCACACCGGGGGCTTTTCCCCTTCTGTACGTATTGAAAAGCGGATTATCACTTTCACTCACACAAGGCGCTCTGTGAGGAGTGTATTGATGACTAGTAGTGTGCAACAGGGACAAAGAGCCTCACTGCCATTCAGCTGCATGGAAATACAAGCTTGTGTGTGCACGTGCATTTCCTTTCAGCGAGTTGCACATTCACCTCCTCAGAAGCTACTTTCTCCTTTTCCTACTTCAACTACGGGAATGGTGCGAGTAATTAAAGCAGGTACTCTGCCTTAGAATTGGTTTTCAGATGGTCACATGCACAAAATCCATGTATTTTTCAAACGAAATTATGCATAAACAAACTGAACTGTGTTCATTCCTCTTCTGTGTAGACGCACACAAACAGGCACTCATACCCCAACAGATAGCAGACAGTCATACTCATTAAAGCAGACTAGCATGTCTCGGGTTTCAAACGTAACAAAATCAGTTCATGGCGAATATAGTAAATATGTCATGTGATGATTCTTTTTTTTTTTTTTTTTTTTTTTTTATGAAAAAAAGAAAATGTTTCCTTCACCGTAAAAGCATGTGCATGATTTTAGGAAGTGGTCATTTTACTAAGACAGATGAAGACAGAAAATGGCTGACATGTCAGTGCAATACAGACGATGCAACATCACGGTAATGTCCTGCAATCAGATTAACGTCTAGATCCCATGTTTTAGTGTCAGCGCTGCGTTGCGTTTGTGTGCAGCTTTTCACTATATTATACAGTACAATAGCATAATATTACACTATAACCTATTATGCTGTATTATGAGAAATATTGGCATTAAGATCAAACATAAACACGAGTCAATGTCGTATTTAAGATTTGATGTTTATGTTTTTTCATATGAAATACAAAGCAAGGGTTCAACGTCATTGGTTTCAATTCTACAGAAGTAAATTTGTACCAGTTTTAGCTACCGGTTTAAAAGTTCAACTCCAAATGAAAGTATGTGAGGTCCAGTCTAAACAGTATGCAAATAAGTAGTTAGAAATACAGGCAGTCATTAATCTAAACTTTAAGTCAAGGGAGATTTGACAATATGTCGTGATATTACAGCGCACAATTCCGGTACTGATTCAATATGCAGCCGAATCGATGTTTAAAACATCAATTTTTGATGGAAATATTCAACAAAACGTCTTACTTAGGGTTAGGGTTCACACTTCAAGCAAAATTACAAACACCACAATTAAAGATTCAATATAACAATTAGGGATGGGCGAGTACCGATACCAGGTATCGGTATCGGGCCGATACCAGCCTTTTTTCAAGTACTCGAGTACTCGTGACTCAGACGAGTACAAGCGACCGATGGCAGAGGGGGAAGACGTTAAGTGAATCCTCCTTGCCTGTAACTGGCGCGAGCTTGCAGCACTTTTTCACCAAAACTTCACCGGTTTGGAAATACTTCAAAATTGTGAATCTTAATCTAAAAGAGCATTTTTTTTGTTTTATTTTGAGCGTTAAGACTATTGAAGAGTGACTGTGCTGTTTTTTTTGGTCAAAATTAAAGGAAATATATTTGTTTAAAAATATCTTTTAGTCATTTTTTTTATTTGTCAAAATGTACTACTGGTATCGGCAGTTGGTATCGGTATCGGTGAGTACTGAGGAGTATCGGTATCGGTGTCGGTCTGAAAAAAAAGTGGTATCGAACATCCCTAATAACAATAAAGCAATTTGGAGAGCTTGTTGTGAAACTGTGTGAAATGAATTGATTAAACGTGAATTTTGCCCCTGATGAGCAATTCGGAGAATGAATGAACAAATTAATTTTCCCCATACTTGAAACATGAAAAAAAATAAATGTATGTGTGCACGGACTCACTTGGCCAGCTGCTTCTCGGCGTCAGCGCAGAGCTCCAGCAGTCCCATGAGCACCGCAGACACGTCCATGTACGGCTCCCACACGGTGAAGCCTCGGCCGATCAGATCGATGGCAGTGCGACGGATTGTGCTGTGCGGCGGCAGCTTGGGGCTGGGGGGCTGCAGTAGCAGGAAGGTCAGTGCCTTACCTGAGATAGTAAAACACGGACATTACTATTTCAACAATTCACTGAAATTTTACGACTTAGATTGGCACAGAGGTAAAGAACGCCACTAGTTACTTATGTGCATTCACTGATCCCGTTATTGAAAAATAAATTCTGATTTTTGTTTTTGAAATTCAAGACACAGATATAGGTTTTTACTTGTGAACAAAACTGAATCTGAAACCGGATTTGCATGCTTCGTTTTATCGTCATTGGAGATCTTTGGTAGCAGGATGTTACATCGCTAAAGGCAACACAATGTACATTACAACTGTCATGAATTCTACAATAAAAATAACATATTATAATTGAGAATTGACAAATTTCTCAAGATTAAATTGAGGTGCGAGTAGAAATCCAACATGCCCACACGGGATGAAGCAACTGAGTGAAATGGAGGTCATTTCATAGCTGACCTGACATTTGAGCTGGCCTCTGTGGGGGCGCACTGACCATTAAGGGTCCAAAAAATACCCCCCAGCCCTCAATAACGTCCCCCTCCCCCAAGCACACGTAACGTTGGCTAGCTCCCAGGTGACTGACCGACTGTAGATCTTGCCAGCGGAGCACCGAGCCTCAGCAGAGTGATATAGAGGAGACGTAACCAAAACGAGGCAGCTCAAATACCAGGACCTGATTTTATAGTGTTGGTACGGTAAATGTTAACACAAAACAAGAAGGAAAAACACCGATATAAAAAAAAAAACAAAAAAAACAAAAAAACTGTACAACTAGAGATGGCAAAATAACCCATAGATGTGCTATATACATCCATTGTGTCAAATGGCAAATTGATGAAATAATTTTAACAAATGCTATTCTGGATTTCTCTGGATATTTTCTTTAACGGTTTAATATGTTCATTGTAAGAGTTATATGAAGAATCATTTAAAACACTAATATACTCCCCTCAACTTTATTTCTGGAGCACTTTAACAACATTAGAGCTGTCAAAATCAATTATTGTCTAAAATCAAGTACCGTATTTTCCTCACTATAAGGCGCACCTTCAATGAATGACATACTTGTTGTACATAAAATATCAATAAACAATAATTAAAATGATACATATATAAATAAATCAAATATTTTCTAGTTAAAATATAAAAGATTCCTTCAATCTGCCTTAGATGGCAGAGAACCTTATTGGTGTATTTATCCATACACAGGCACTCAGATGTACACGTGTGAACACACACAGCCTGTGGGGATGTGGTAATCAAAAATAAAGCTAGAAATAAAACATCGGTCGCAGTGATGAGTACAGCGGTTATGACATACCTCACTAATGATACATAAAACCTTGATCGCTTTTTTTTTCCCTCTTGTGCTCATATTGATGAGAATGACAGACAGTAGCATGAAGATCGTCAGCAGTATAAATAAGTATGTTGTTAACATGTTGAGGCTGAATAAATATTTTATAGCTGAAAGAGGGCTAAAATTTTAATTCTGAATCGGTGGTTGTACATTTCGGACACCCTAACTATGTCAAATAAATAAGAAATGCTCACCTACGCATTAAGGCTTTGCCAAACTATTAATTTGATAGTCAACTAGTAACTAGTTATTTTTATGATTACCGGTAGTCAACTTATTAGATCATATGTAAGTGCAGCTGCTATAGTCATACCAAAATTGTTTAGATAGCCATGTTTATGTTTCTTGTTCATTTTCAATACATGGTAAAACAAAAAAAACAAAACAAAAAAATGCCAACAAAAATAGCTCGCAAGAATAAATTTTAACCTTTAACCTTTTTTTTTTTTCATGTTTTTCATGATAATAACCAACACCACTTAAGATCTTTCAACAATTACGGCATTGTTTTGCTATGCAACCCTAACCCAGAAAAAAAATCATGATAGAATTTATAGGCATTCCATATTTTCTTTCAGCCTGTCCGTCACATGATACAACTTTAGTCTTATCAGGCCTTAAAATGAACAAGAAATTCAAGAAAATATTGGTGTCCATTGTCTAATCAATTTTTTTCATGAGTGTCATATCTTTTTTCAGCTTGGTGATATTGCAAATTAAAAATAAGGACAATAATAATGACTTTTATTAAACGTTGCAGCTTGAACAAACATTCCTGACATGCTATTATGAGGTTTATGTATGATTATATAAACTAATAAATAAAGTACTTCATATTTTTGTACCTTTCATAGGTAAGATTTTTTGTTTATTTTGTTAATTTAAGACTAATTTGCATTCTCAAGGCAAATAACATGGAAATGTTTCAGTGGTAGCTACTGTAATAATCAGTTGGGAATTGTTGACAACTGCTCAAATAAATTAAATATGAAACAATCAAAACAAAACTAATACGCTCTTTATACAACAAGCAACTTTATTGAATTCCCCTGTAATTTCTGTTTAAAATATGCAAACATTCATTTGCTAACTTCATTGTTGTTCTGCTCCTGACAGCAAATCAATGTGCGCTCCAGAGAGCGATTAGTTTCACATAAACTGATAACCAGTATATAAAATGAATGGGTGAATGTGTGGGAGACCTTAGGGGAGGAGTGTGGTGTAGGGGTCAGAGGGCAAAAGATCATTGCTCAAAGTCAAATCCTTGATGTGAATATGTATGCCGACGCTCTGCTCATAGTGAAACACAGAAGCCACCATGCCACCACGCCACCACAAACATAGAATAAGTGTCACAGGTCATGATGTGATTGATGAAGGTGGTGGGTGGGCGTGTCGATTTGTGTGTGTGTACTTACCTGTTGAAATTTTAAGCTGACTTTCCCATTTTTGTTTAAAAAGACAATTAAAGAAAGTCTCGAGACTCAATTGGAGCTCTACTGCTGACATCAGTGAAGAAAAAGTGAGAGTAGTCTCCACTGAGGTCCATTTCTCTCGGCGGACATCTTTATTTAAAGGAAGGCTCTAGATTCAAATGACTCAATATCTATTGACAAAGCATCAGTCGGCCATAATGGGCTGTTCGTTAGAGTAGTAAACATGTCACATTAACACCGAGAGGGTAATTAGAGCAGGAGTTTGGTCGAGGAAACGGACAACGGGAGGAAAGCGAGGAGTGAAAGAAGAGAGTGTGAAATGGCAACAGATTGGTACATTTTAATTTACGGGCTAACCTAACTGCCGACACAACAGGGTTTTTACTTTCTTTCCTCCAGCTACCACACTTTTTTCCACTGTTTCACTTGAGTGAAGGCAAATCAATGTTAAGGACTTAGTGGAGAAAGGTCTTGAAGGTCTTGTCTTCTCTTCACTGTCTAATGTTCTGGCATACGGCTTATGAGTGTATACTTGACAAAATTCTTTGAAAACGTCTTTTAACTCATTCACTCCCAGCCATTTTCACTGAAGCAACCTCATTGGCTCCCGGCTGTTTTACTGGATTTTGACTGATTTTGGTGCAAGGCCCAGAATATTGTGTTCTATTGCTAGAAAAAACATGGAACCTACCAAAAGAAAGATTACAGTCTCTTCTTTCATCAGGAACAAAACAACAACTATATTTGTATCTGTTTCCATTTTACGGCAATTGACATTAGATTATAGCTAAGTTTCCTCATTATTCACAAATCTTTTTAAAATCCGTGCGGAAATGAGCCTTTTTTGCAACATGGCCCTGGTTGATCTCTTATACTCCGCTGCCACCGCCATTTTTGTAATAACTACCATTGCTTCAATCATTCTCTTCAGTTCAGAGGTTGCATCAAAGCATTCTGCTGTAGCATAAAACAACAACAAAAACGTATAAATACGTCTATGGGACCATGGTAATATTTAAAATAGAACGTATTTATACGTTTTTGGAGGCAAATGAGTTAAGCATGAATTACACGTTCAAAGTTATTCAGTTAAGCGCAACAGTATGATCCCTGAACGACTGGTATGAAATTTAAATGAGAACATTTTACATTTACAGTATTGCGGAAAACTGTTTTTGTGCAAAGTACTGCCCAAAAAAAAAAAAAAAAAAGAGGTGAAAAAGAAATAACTCAATTTCCAATCAGCTCTCATGAATGTTTCAAAATGCCACCATTCATGATGAATGGACCCCTGTAGGGACTTGCAGTATTTTGACATTTACGACAGAGATAATTGTCCAGAGAAAGAACACAATGGACAGTTTGTCTTTTTTATCATGTCCAACCATTCCTTTGTCATCATCTGTCCGTCATTCCTTCCATCCTAGGCTCAATTTCCCCCTCCATCCTCTACGTTTCTTCTCTCCCCACATGAAAACATAAATCCATACGCTGCCGTGTAGACTACTGTACCCAGCTTCTCTCTGGGAAGACAGCTCTCATTTATCACGCACGCACACAGCACTGTATGCCAACAACACCAATCCATCTTTCAATTTCATGACAGAGACAGGTGAAGTACGAGATGGGGTGGACGGAGAGAGAAAAACAATAGACTGAATGAGAAAAGGCTGAAGGACAGACTGATGGAATGAGGCTAAGAATACTGAGGAGGCCTGAATGAAAATATAGAAACAACATTTTCACATGCTTGTATGGTGCTCTGAAATATCGCTGAGTGTAATTTATTGGGATTGTATTCTAAAACATTATCAAAGAAAACCAAAGTTTCCGACGCTGTGAAAATGCCCTGAATGCACCATTTTGCTTTCGTAGCATTAGCAACTAGCAAGTGTGTAGCGTTATTCTGTTGTCCCCAAGTGTCCTTTAAGCTGTTTAATGACGCCGCAGTTGGAGTTAACTGTAAAACTAACCACACAACGTAAAGAATTACATCCACTATATATTTAAATACAAAACATGATTCGTTTCTAAAACATTGCTAGCCTAGCACGGACAGGAATTTAGCAAATGCTAACAGGAAGACAGGAAGTTTAACGTAGACTTCGGGAGTGTTTTTCCTTCAAATAACGAATATCCACACACAAATCTTGTGGGAACACATATTAACAGATGAGATAACACTACGCACAGGCACAAATTCTTCCCAATGTGTGATAGACGAGTTATTTTAATAGAATTCAATCACAACCTTCTTCTGTACTCACTTTAAGTGTGTACGCCATGGATGCATGGCACCACACTGCCCCCAAGAGGCCAAAACGCACAGGAATAGTCAAGTTATCTTGATTTATATAGCACTTTCAAGCAGCCTTAGCTGTCAATATTTGTATAAAATATATTTTTAATAAATAATCGGCAGATTTATCAGTAATTGGCTTTTTTTTTTTCTGACAAAAATCGATATCGGCCTCAAAAAGGGCACTAATCAGCAAGCAACTGGTATTGCCCACTATCAATACCAGTTTTGTGTGAAAAGCCAACTTTCTTTCAAAAACATCTATGGCCTGGAAGATGAGTCAACCAAAACAATGGAAGTAGAGTGACATAGTTAAAAGACTGTCATATTTAAGTTCAATATATTACTGAAGTATGAGATTTTTAGGGGGTTCATGCAAGTGTTGAGTCCATTCAGGTGAGCTATCTACAGTGTGTCCGGACTCCAGCCCCAACTTAAAATCACCATGGATCACAGCCTATCAGTAAGCAGACAGGCTCCGTCTCGGGGTGGATGCCCCCAGAGACAACCAATCAGAGCTCTGGAGAAGCAGGATGGAAGAGCGACTCTGCTTAGTGCAGGTTTGATGCTCACTGAGGCTCAAGTGCTCCAGGCTCAGTGTGGCACAGGCTCAGATCAATCAGTGTGCATGTGCATGTGTGTGTTTAGCGCCAAGCTCTTTAAAGAGTCAAGCTTGACAGATTAAAATCAATCTTAACTCTACCCCTCACCTTTAATCCCACTGATTTTTTTTAACAGTTCTAGATTTGTGACAAAACTGTATTGCATAAGGAGATAGTCGCATCACGGAATGCATTGCGATTGAATTGCGTGGTACTGTATTACATAATGATCTACTTAACCCTGAAAAGAGCAGTGTCATGTTTTAGTTGTGTTGTGTTTAGAAGTGTCCCAGTTACTTACATGTGTGTCTTGCCAGGGAATAATTTGAGGACCCGCCACTTGTTGGTCCAAAGCCTTCAGGGACCTGCCCGCCGGCCCGAGTACGTGCTGCACCTTTTGGGGGTTCGATCTCAGCCCCAAACTCGGCCCCGATGACACCCAGCAACACGATGGCGGTGGCCTGTTTGCGGCGCTCCTCATACGAATTGGAGATCTTCTTGGCGTTTGGTGGAAGGTTGGAAAGACAGCCTTGCGCACAGAGACAAAGAGAACTTGGTGTGAGTTTCAAGGGAAACATTGCAGCCTTTCAAATTTAGCAAACCTCATACGAATGGTTAGACGCTTTGACTTCCACATCAAACAAAATGGAGAATCTAAATATATTTTTCATAGTCTGAATCATTTTTTACACAGGATATATATAATTTAGGGGTGTCAGGTGACCAAATTTTTGTAATCGTAATTAATCATATGACTTGAATAGTAAACTGATGATTAATCGCAAATTTTAGAACTGTTCTAAATGTACAATAAAAAAATATCTACGCTTTCATACTCTTGTTATAACCTTGCTCTCGCAAGATGAATTCTCGCGGTATTTGTGAGTTCACAAACTCCGGAGAATACATCTTGTACCGCTCCCGCAGATAACTGCCGTTCCCGAACGGTTCGGACCAATCACAGAGTGACATTGTGTTTGGGGGCGGGATTTACAACTGTGACGAAACCAGGAAGCAAGCGCCGACGCCGGAGCTAACAAACCAACCTAACATGTACGTATGGACGCTGAAATTAATTCTGTTCTCACAGAATGACTTATCGTTTCCTTGTTGAATGTTGAACAGCGAGAGGCGCTTCGTGCATTTCTAGCTGGTAAGATGTTCGTGCTTTTCCCTCTCTTCGACATGAACGAAGACAGAATTTTTAGCCGTGGCCGTGATTGGTTAAAACAAACTATTGTACTATTGAATTATTGTACGGAATGTCCCGCCTATTCCCAAACAAATTACTGCGGAGTGGTACCAGATGGATATTGCGAAGCATACCCATCTGGCTATTGCCAGGTTACTCTTGTTAACATAAAAATAGAAAAATATTAAATAGAAATATGGCTGCATCATTTAGTTATTGATGCAGTAATTTCACAATATTTAATAAAATGTAGGTAAAATGAAAAAGATCTGTCCTGAAAAAAAATGAGTGTGATATTGATTTGCGTTGAGGTCACTTCTCTGCCACTAGATGGCATAACTACATCTGTAAGACAGTATTTTTCTTTTCATATTAAGAGCTATCTAATCTTCAACATGAAGTAACTTGTGAAATTCTGCACAATTTTATTAAAATTGTAAAATACAATTGACCCCAGTCTGCACAAATATATGTATTATTATTATTAAATTTATTACTGTGAAATTTTGACAGGCTTTCCAAGTCAGGGGCGATCATTAAAAAATAAAATAAAAATTGTGGCGTGAAAGGAACTTTAAATTAAATCAAAATTAATGCACTAATTTTGACACCCCTAATTTATTTACTTATTTAGTTAGTTTTTTTTTTAATTATTTTATTATTTTTAATATATGTTATTATTTAACATTTTATCAGGCTGAATTTTTATTTTCAGACCAAAGGTAGAGGACCTTTTTTTTTTTTTTTTTTGTTAATATTTGGATTAATATGGTTAATTAACATTAACATTTCTTTATTTTATTATAATTTCGTAATCTGGAGACCTGTGAATCAAAATGAAGCTGATATCAACTAAAAGGCAAACAGTACTTCTATTGTCAGGTCATTACTTAGAGCCAAACAAAGACACACCTTACTGTTCAACTGAATCTTTTGTTACAGTGCATGCAATACATACACAGACCTCTTTTGATTTTTTTTTTCTCCACATGTGATAGGACACACTTGTTATTTCTCTCTATCGAGTATTTATGTGCGTCCCCACTGTGCTCACAAACACCTAAAAAGAACCTTGTGTATGTGTACACTCGTGTATAACGGAACCTGCACAGCGGGGAACTGCAGCAGCAGCCTCCTGAAGATTGTGTTTGCGGCAAATCACAGTAGGCGATGAGAGCTCCTTTACACACATGGTTAAAAAGATCGCACGCCCAATAAGGGTAACATACGTATAAATTGTGTGGGGGTGTGTGTGACTGTGTGTGAGAATGAGAGAGAGCGGATGCAATAGCCTATAACTACCAAGATTTTTAGTTTTGATTTTCTCTGTCTTTGGGTGAGTGAGCAAATCATTGCAACTAATTTATATTGCAGGGAACAAAGCCCCTGCTAGCCACACCCACCCACACTACACCCTCCCTCCCTCCCACACTAGCAGCAGGAGGTTGGAAGATGGAACATACAAAGGGAGAGGTAACCACTGTTGTGAGGTCTTGCTGGA
Source organism: Festucalex cinctus (assembly GCF_051991245.1). Taxonomy (NCBI): domain Eukaryota; kingdom Metazoa; phylum Chordata; class Actinopteri; order Syngnathiformes; family Syngnathidae; genus Festucalex; species Festucalex cinctus. The sequence continues at coordinate 11,655,878 of NC_135425.1, read as the reverse complement.
TTTGTAATCAAAAGTCATTGATAATAACATGAATTTGTAAAAAAAAATAATAATATGATAGTAGCTTACATTTTGCTTAACAGTAAATAAGGATTACATCAGATTTAGTGTTCAGAGTAGAGGAGAAGGCAACCTGTTTTATGAAAAAAAAAATTATATATATATATAAAAGCATTTTACATTGCATATGATGTAAAAGTAACCAAAGCTATTTGATTGTTAGCAAAATGAACTTCGAGGATCATGAGAAATATAACCCCAGTCCAGGCCTAAAGCAACAATCACTTATGATTGGTCAGAGGAAAGTCTATTACAGCCAAGCCAACTATATACATGACTGTCTCAGAAAATTAGAATATTGTGATGAAGTCCATTATTTTCTGTAATGCAATTAAATAGGCAAAAATGTCATACATTCTGGATTCATTACAAATCAACTGAAATATTGCAAGCCTTTTATTATTTTAATATTGCTGATTATGGCTTACAGCCGAAGAAAACTCAAATATCATAATTCAAAATATTAGAATATTTCCTCAGACCAAGTTAAAAAAAATGCCATAATCAGCAATATTAAAACAATAAAAAGGCTTGCAATATTTCAGTTGATTTGTAATGAATCCAGAATGTATGACATTTTTGCTTATTTAATTGCATTACGGAAAATAATGGACTTTATCACAATATTCTAATTTTCTGAGACAGTCCTGTATACCACTGGTGATATTTTATTCATATATCAGTTTCAGAAAAATAAAATAAATATATATATATATATATATTCATTTATTTATTTCATTTAATTCAAGAAACTTGGCTCTGATCAAACCTTGTCTGTGCATTACACTAAAAAATTCTGTTGTGCTTCCATGTGCAGCTGTGACTTAATCATATAGTAAGGGACAGCAGAAAACATGCATTTGGCTACAAGCAGAAATGTGTATTACTATTCAGTAGCAAAAAGTAACACTATCACAGGGTGACTATGAACAAGGCATCGAGTAGGAATTGATCCCACATCAGATGCACAAAATTTAGCTGTCAACAACTCCACACCAAATCCAGATACTAATACACAACTATAAATGTAGACAAATATAAAAATAAATGATCAAACCATACAATTTCTGTGGATTGGAATTTTTGATACAGCTCCACTATTTATAAAGTCTATTAATGTAGTGAATTCAAGTATTTATAAAAACACACATTTGGAACTGGATGGAGGTCAAACTATGACTGTTCTGTGTAGAAAAAAAAAAAATCTATATGCAGTGAGTGGATAGATGAATCCAATTGAATCCATATCGGCCTCTGTAATAAGCCCGGTGGGACATTTATAAAGTAATGTTCAAAGAAATATTTTGGTCCACCATTTCCATAGACCAGGTTAAGATGTTAATCAGTTGTTGACCTTTATTACAAGTTAGCGTATTCGTCTGATGAAAAATAATCATTGAACGTTAACAACAAAAATATAAAACACCAAGAAGACAAAACTTCTCACATAAGAAACCCTATAAATAAATGAAAATGTCCATCTGCAAGATGTTGTCCAGTGATTCATACAAATGTGGGTGCCATTTGTCCACGTGTTTGTTACTCAATTTTTCAGACCCTCAAAAACCCCTTCCCCCATATTTTCATACTATATCCTGGTGCTCTTTATAATAAGATTGCTAAAGGGCCAGCTGTCATTTGGATGAAGGCCCAGCGGCTGGCTCTGATAAATGGATTACAGATGGCATCCATTCCCTGGGCCAGACTGGGCCAGTAGATAACAGAATTAAAGATGGACTTCCAACCAGAATCACCAAAAAGTTCTGATTTACAGAAAGGAAAAAAAAAAAAAAGTTACGGTAGCGTGAGAAAAACATTCAGATAAGGGTACATCAAATGTTTGATAGCAACCATTATATTTCAAGGCATTCTATGTAATTCAGAAAAATATGAACGTCTTCTACAAAGTAACAGACTTGATTGCGTGTCCTCACCGCTTAAAAAAAGTAGACTTTTGACCCAAATTTTTCCAAATATGATTTGCTCAAATCTCCCTTTGTAAATTCTCCGCACTGAACAGCTGCGAAGTTGTTTCATGTACAGCCGATGACTAATTGTTAAGTCGACTTTTATTTTTAGACCTTCACTGAGATTCAAAACTTTCTGTCAGTGCTAAACTTTACAGTTAAGTCAGTGGTAGCCATAAAAACGAAAACATTTTGCTAATGTAAAAGCTTCTTCTTCTTTTTTTTTCCTTTTTTGACTGGCAGATGCTCCGAACTTCATTTATGAAATGAGATGTCTGCGGACAGTCGTCGGGTGAATCACATCCTACCTGCGGCCACTCGGCCCGTGTGGAAGGAATGATTGATTTTTGAAGGCCATCGATCTCCTTCCTTCATGGCCAGAAGATCTATTATAATGACATTGTATCTAAATCCTATTTGTTGGTCAACCTGCTCCCAAACATAACCCAATAAAGTAAAGAGGGGCACGAACAAGCTCTCCTCCCCACTTGCCTGCGTTGGGGGGGGGGGGGGGGGAGCTATCTGGATAAATAACATTATCCTTAAGAGAAAGAAAATTATTTAATGCAACCCTTTTTTTTAAGGTCAAACAGAGAATATGAGGGAGACAGGGCAAGGAATGGATTAATGGAAGGATGGAAAAAAAAAAAACCAGAAAAGGCTGGCATGCATAGAAGTCGCGTTTTAAGAGGGAAATGTATGTTTTTTGTTTTGTTTTTAAAACATATACATTTACGATATAACTTGACATTTTTATTACTGGACCGTGCTTTATATAGTACAGTGGTGTTCAAAGTACGGCCCAGTGGCCATTTGTGGCCCGCCAACCATTTTTAAGCATCCCACAGCATATACTAAAAAGGATGTTAGTTACTAATAAATTTGTTTTATATTCTGGAGAGCTTTTCTAAATATGCAAATCAACCATTAAACAGCATTTTTCTTCATACCACTGTGGGTGAATATACAAATTTTACCAGCAAAAAATGGTTTAGTCCACATTGTGTCAAGGTTCAAATTGTGAAAATATCACACAGGCTCTTAACCACCCCACAATCTTTTCTACTAAATATGTCAAGTAAACACTTTTGACTCATGGCAAATATACATACAGTATTTGCAAGTACATTTAAACAAACGTTTATACAATTTCCATGTGCGTTAAACGTACTTGCAAATAGCTTAAAGATACCTGGAAATATTATTAAACATTTTTGGAAATATGTTTAAACGTACTTACATGCTAAATGCTAAAAACAAAGCATTTTGTCCCATAATGCCACAGGGTATTGACTTGTGCAGTTAAAACAAAAATGCAAATTTTTTAGCCTACATTATACCAGTACATTCAAACATTTAGTAAGTAAACATTGTTTATTTTGTTATTATTTTTATTTCTTTTTTTTTTTTTTTACTTGATCATGTCAAGTCCATACCCCGTGGCATTATAGGAAAAAAGCAGTTTCTAGAATTTAGCCTATAAATATGTTCATACGTATTTGTAAATAGGTTAAAACGTATTTGCAAATATTTATTTACGTATTTGAAAATACGTTTGAACATAGATTGGAATGGACTTGCAAATAAGTTTGAGCGTAGCTGTAAATATGTTCAAACGTATTTGAGAATACAGTGTTCCCTCGCTATAACGCGGTTCACATTTGGCGCCCTCACTGTATCGCTGATTTTTTTTAGCTTAATAAACTATTTGCCTGAAAGAAAGTTGTTCAGGCAGCAGCTAAAAAAAAAACGAAAAAACACGCTAGTAATAAACAATATGCAGTTGCTTGATTGACAGTTTTGGTGTGCTTGATAAATTCAAGTAATAAAAGTTTGAAAGTGGCTCTTTGATTTTTCTGTATGTGTCCCTCAGAGGAAAAAAGTTTGGACACCCCTGATCTAGTCAATGGGCATAAAATCCCAAACAACTTAGCTCTTCGAAACACTGGGAGACACTATAACAGAAAAAATAACAACTATACATAATTCATAGCCATATGACAATAAAAACTAAAACATCTTCCTTTTTTGGGAACCCTGAAGGGGAACTCATGCTAACAAGCTTACCAAACCTCACTTCAAAAAGCGGTAACCCTATCAACCTCCAATCCGACACCATGGCTCTGCATCCATTGCTAATCAATAGGAGGCTGGTAAAACTTGATCACTCGGGACTCAGGGAAAAGGATCAATATCAGCAGGAAACTGACGTGTGAACGGAAGCAGGTAGAAGGAGAAAGCAAACAGTAGTCCGTGGAAAATATTCTCAAAAAGAAAATACAACCAATACAAAATTCTTTTAAACAAAAGTGTGCTGCGATGGAATAAATGGGTGGTCAAGGATACATTCCGTCCTTCGAGTGAATGTCAGGGGACGGTATAGCTTGGGAAATAATTGAAAACACAATTAAGATGATAAAGAAAAGAGCCACAGGAAAAACAATTGAAAATCCTAAAGTGGATATTGCCCTTCGAACCTGCCTAAGTCAGTCTAAAGGTTAAATGCATTTTATTGTCTTAGGACTGACAGACAAGAATTTGTGGTCACAAGAAAGCCCAAGTATGATGGGAAGAGGCGGAGTTTGATTGGGATGCAGGGCCGTCGGGGGCAACCACAAACAAACCACTTACAAGCTGGTAAATAAAGAAGACACAAGCTTGAACAATGATCAGTTTTAAAAATTATCAATGTCAGGTTTTTTTTTTCAGTACAATTAGAAGGCATCATCATCAATACGCAGAGTTGTCAACCTATAGAAATTCAGTTGTTGCAGCGTTTCCGGTGGCTTGATTGCATTGTTGTCAATGTGCTTCACGCGGAACGTTGTGAAAGGGTCTGAGGGGGCGCAGGGGACGCGTTTGGAGCGGTGGAAGGTGGTGCGGCAAGGTGAAAATCCGCACTTTCGCCCAAGCTGAAAAATTTGAACTTCAAATCAGCTTTGAGTATGGGCTACATCACACACATCGTCTTTTCTATTGGCAACAATGTGGCCAGCCGGGACTGAATGGTAAACAAGGAAGTGGCATACTGAGTGCTCATAAGTGTATTTACTTGCTGTTGAACTATACTGAGGTAGCAATAGTGTTTAGCATTCATTAGCTAAAGATATTTAGCGACACCAACGGAAGCCAGATTAAGCGATAGTAAACACGTACTTAACTCATTTGCTCCCAAAAACGTATAAATACATTCTATTAAAATGTTATAAGTCTCCCAAAGACGTATTTATACGTTTTTTTTATGTACACAGACACAAGTTAGAAGTTTTTTTTTTTTTTTTTTTAACTGTAAGTTGACAGACTTTAAGACTAGCTGCATAGCCCATAGTTGAGAGACATGTTACACCCAGGATTGGTCGCCATCCAGGCGCAGGGCCTAAAGACAATCAACCATTCACACCTAAGGACAATTGTAAGTCTTAACGAACTTACATGACTTTGGAATGAAGGTGGATAAAAACCCACATAATCACAGAAAGAAACCCATCTGTTCAAATAGATACTTAAATTTATTTAATTTACTAATCCCATACTTCTTCGATTATGTATTTATTAGCTTAGAGTTAAAAAGTGCCAATATGTATATGATTTTTGCCTTTCGCTTCTCCCTATGGCAAAAACAAAATAAAATAAAATAAAATAAAAATTTTTTTTGTTCATTTACTATTATTATTATTTATTTACTATTAAAGTCAAGTCTAAGTCTTTATTTGTATATTGAATCAGATCGGCTAGCCAATTTTAATACCTCATAGAAACCCCCAAGTAAATACTGTATATACAAATGCGCTTTTGAAATGAAAAATTGATAAGGGGAAAGTTCACATGAAAAAGTAATTGCCCCAATTATTATGATTATCGTCATCATTAATCTTAATTTGTAAAGTACCTGCCCCAGACCAAGGACAATTAATTACCAAAATGTTCCACTAGAGGCAATAATGAGTCACCAGAGCAGTCCGCACACCGAGAAGGAAGAGCCATAATCAAATTGATAATTTATGGTCTCTGTAATATCATATCACCTACCAAATATGCATTAAGTACACTGTCCAATAGAATATCCCATAAGAGTGCTATAGATACTAAATTAATTTAATCAAATCAGCACTACAATCCTACACAAATAAAATAGTTACAATAGTAACTCCAGTCTAAAATATAACAAATTTCCAATACAGCAGCGGTGTCCCTCAGTGTCAAAACTACGCAAACCCAAACATCAGAAACAATCCAGAGGGTTTAAAGTCACCGCTCACAACATTCATTTCTGCCTAGATTCAATCTGTGCTGAAGAGAAATGTGAGCTGACCCAAACAACCTCCAGGCTCTGATATTAGATTAGCAGGGGAGGCTAGCGTTTCGGCTAACCGAATCACAACTGGGCTAATGACACCGAGAGGTAAGGGTCAGCCTGACCTTTCACCTCTGACCTCTATCTGTGTTGCTGCAAACCCTCTCAAGGGGTGGAAGGTGGAAACGGAAAAATAAAAGGATGAGTTGAGACAAGAAATGCAACATTCATGTTCCTTGTTTACACTGCTTTAGAATTAATGGGTTATTATCTTGTACCCAGAATAGTCCCACAAAAGGGTAAATATAATTCTGATCTAACAGGGGGAAAAAAAATGTATATTGTAGGGCTCCATATATTCTATCAAAACAAATTCTGAATTTATTTACAGTAATGTCTAAATACTTTTTGCAAGAAGAAATTAACTCATTCACTTTCAGCTATTTTCACAGAAACAATCCCCTTCGTTCCCGGCTGTTTCACTGGATTTTGACCGATTTTACAAGGCACACAGAATATTGTGTTCTATTGCTTTAAAAACATGGAACCAACCAAAAGAAAGATTAAAGTCTCTTCTTTCATCAGGGAAAAAAGCATATTTCTATCTGTTTCGGTGTTGTAGCAATTAGCATTAGAATATAGCTAAGTTTCATCATTACTCACAAATCTATTTAGAATTCAGAGTAATTGAGCTTTTTTTCCAACATGGCCCTGGTTGATCTCCTTTGCTCTGCTGCAACCTACTGGCTGTTTATGTAATAACTACCGTTTATTCAACTGTTCTTTGCAGTTGAGAGGCTGCATCAAAGCCTTCTGTATGCTCGAACATGAAAAAAACAAAACGTATAAACACGTCTTTGGGACACTTAAAACATTTAGAATAGAACGTATTTATCCGTTTTTGGGAGCAAAGGAGGCCAGCCATTTGAGAAACTCCCGAAATTCCTGATGGCTAGTCCACCTCTATTGTGTTTTACAATAATACTCAACTATATTAATAATTCATGTCCGAGCTTTGTATTGGAGTCCAAGCAATGAGATTTTTGTCACTGATATTGGGGGCTACAAAAGCTGATATTCGATATAATGGCGATAACTGACACGTACGGTAATTTCTCTCATCCTCATCATACTCATACTGGTGCTGCACATCTCTAGTCTGTGTGTTCGTGTGTGAGGATAAGGTGCCAGGCAGTGAGGCAGAACGCAGCGGACACACAGAAGCTGCGCCGCAGAATCTCCGTGCTGCAAAAATGTTAATTCATACAGGCTTTCCCCAGCGTTTCATTAGTCCGGTGGCCCACCGGGCTTCACTTGCCCCTCCCACCAGACTAAGATAAGTGCATGTGTGGAACAGTAAACTCAGATGCTCCATGATGACAGCCCAAAGCGAAGTAAGTCTGTAGTTGTCGACGACATTCTTTCCCCCCTTGTCTTCTCTTGCTCATTTTTTTAATTTTTAATTTTTTTATTTTATTATTTTACACCTTTCACATGCAATTTCCCTTTGCAATTTGTAATTTTCCCTCAACAGAAGAATATTTGACTGGACTTGGTGTGTGAACAATTTTAAAGATTTAATGCTGCGTAGAAAATGACAAATATGTGCTGTCAATACAGGGGAAAAAATAAAAATGACCAGTGTGAAATGACAAATTGTTAGCTGTGTATGTAATATTGATTGGTCTGGGAGAAGGATGGGGAGAAAAGTAGGAAGGAAGGAAGGAAGGAAGGAAGCTGGGAAAGTAAAGATGTCAAACTATTTTTTTAAATAAGTAAATAAGGTTGGATGCATGAGGTTATTAGTGTTGCAAAATATATTTGCATGTCATGAGGGAAGTGTAAATTTGTGGAAATTTACAAATGTGCATGCATCTAAGTTTCTAAGTTGAATAATAAGCAACTGATTGTGTATGGAACAGTGGGTGGCAGAGTAGATTGTGTAGGTAGCACAACTGCCTCCCAGTCATTTTAGTATGATGCAATGAGACCACATAAATCTTATTTCGTATAATACAAAGTTAGTAGTTGACACCCACATACTCGCAGTTCGTCATCCTTACATTTGCATTTTCAATTATTTTTTTTAATATATATATTTTGAAAGTGATTTTTTTAACGTGCATATTTTGCTAGCATCAGGCCAAATACACATTGGACCTCCAGAATCACTCCCAGCCATTTTCAGTGAAACAAACCTTCACTTCCTGTTTTACTGGATTTGGCTGATTTTGCAAGGCCCACAGAATATTGTGTTCTATTGCTCTAAAAACATTGGACACCTACCAAAAGAAAGATTAGCGTCTCTTCTGTCATCAGGAAAAAATATATATATTTGTTTCTATTTTGCAGCAATTAGAATATAGTTAAGTTTCATCATTATTACATCATCATTTCTAGAGGTGGGAATCTTGGGGCACCTCACGATTCGATTGCGATTACGATTCAGAGGCTACGATTCGATTATAAAACGATTATTGATTTCCCCCCCAGGCAGCAGAAAAAAAACAATGCATTTTTGTGCTTTTAATGTTTCGTACATTAGTTACAAAAATAGTACAAAAGTCCTCTCAGGCCTACATAAACTACTATTTCAGTATCAAGTTAACAGTTCAAAACAGTAAATAAAATACTCAAGTCCTCATTCTGTAACAACAGCTTTTAAGTATATTCAGTCTTCAACAGAATAAAACATAGCATTGAGCAAAAATATAGTATTTTTATCCACTCAAAAGTGCATTGAGGTATAAATGAAAGACAATGTGAACTACTACTTCAATACAAATGCCTAAAAAAAAAAAAGAAGTGCTTTCCTGCTTTTTAAGTTGTGTAAAGATGAACATGTAAACATTAAAGTTTCTCAGAGGTACAAAAAAAACAACAACCCTCAAGTGCTTTTCTGCTTTTTAACTTGTGTAAACATGAACGTGTAAACATTAATGGGATCGTTCGGCTTTTTTAACATGAATCTCAATTTGATCCTCACCTCCCGTGTGTGCGATCAGCACTGACTTCTTTCTGACAGCGTTCGGTGACACCAGTTCTGGTTCGACGTTGGACGAGAAGAAAATAAAAAAGAAAATAGTCCAGCAAGCTGGCTGGGGTCTCGGAAATAAAGCGTTTTTCTTCTAAAAACTTTTTGTTTTCAAAAGCGTGATACATTTCCACCACAATACTCTTTTCTGAATAAAGTCAGACGCCATTACCGCCAGCCACTACTTTTCTGTTCGTTCGTTCGTATCACTGCGCGGCGCCCTGTAGAACGCTAACCGACGCACTGCAGCCAGCTAGCTGATACTTCCGCCTGAAGTTGTTTGCCTTTTCGGAGCAGGTCTGATCTCACGAAGAGGTGGGTTGGTCAGCTCAGCCATGCTTGTTGTTGTTTTGAATCTCGAGGCGTGAGTTGTGGATGTGTACTCTCGGTCCGTCCCAAAAAGCGTCCCGAAGACCGCGCGTGCTACTGCGTTTCAGTTCCGCGTACTTTTCGCTCGGGTCACTTTAGTTTCGCTTCCCTTGGCATATTTATATAATCGGAATTTGGACGTTTGTGAATCGTTCTCGATTGTTCCACGGCCGAATCGTGAATAATCTAAGAATCGGAAATTTTGCACACCTCTAATCATTTCTGTTGAAAGCACTGGCAAAAAAAAAAAAAAAAAAACAACTTTCTTTTTTTACTGTGCTGCCACCTGCTGGCCATTTTTGTAATAACTACCATTGCTTTATGCACCCTCATGTCAGAAGATGAATAAAAAATAAAATTTAATTAAATTAAAAAATAATAATACAATTTTGGGAGTGAAGGACAAAGTATTAAAAAAAAAATGAATTTACACATTTTTGGGTATGAATGGGTTAAATATGCATTGTGGAACTTGTCACTTTTACCCCCCAACAATGCACCAATAACATTGCATCATCAAAGTGAGCAAGCCATTTTCAACACTTTAAATTGGTCAGTAATTTGTAAAAATTAAACACTCACATATGTGGACTGATTTATAGTATAGATTGTTAAAAAACATATTGATCTACCAGATTGTGTCTTGTGAGGTTTCGGCCCGACACCAGCAATTTTTTTTTTTATCATCGTAGGTCTAGTAATCGCTAATTATATTACATAGGTCGTGCCGGTCCTTATATGTTTCATTGTGAAGTATCTTTTGTTGTTGTTGATGTTGTATACAAAGTAGTTATTAATACCTGCAGTGATGTCATCATCAGTTACGTCCATTTCCTCCTCAGGAGCCTTGACCTCAGGTGGTTGAGCTTCAGGAGGGGGTGGGGCTGGAGTTGAAGGTTCAGTGGCTGTTCCAGCTATAAGACAGAACCACACATAATTAAAATGCATATGGGTCTGAATAGTCACAGTCTGTGACCGTTAGTATTCGCATCACAACAGTTTTCGCATTGATTCTTATTGTCCTGGTTAAGCAGCTAATAAAGGTTTATTGGACCACCTCGTTATCAAGAGAATTAATAGAAAACACACACCAGTAAAAACACACATACTACTCTTAGTGCCTTCATTAAACCCTTATCGCTCCATTGCCAATTAACGGTGCTTTTCATTAGCCAGGCTAATGAATAATTATTCCCTAATGAATGGAGTGACAAAAGGTAATTGAACTGATGTTGGGCTAATCTCTGGTTAAACAGATTAATTAATGAAATACACACAGACATTCCCAACACAGCTTGCAAGAAAACAAGTATCATTCCTGTATGTTAATTTGAGCAAAATGAGACAAAGACGACAGATAAGTATAAATAAGAAAACACAATTGTGTTATCTCACCCAATAGAAAACAACATTACCATAATTAGAGCTAAAGAAACAATGCCTGTAACAATATTACTACATCATCCCGACGTGATCACATTATATGCATTAATATGAAAACAATTACACCTTTTTTTTTTTTTTTTTTAATTATAGTGATTCATCCAAGTTAAGATTCTGCTTCATGTTCCAATTAACCCGCTGACAGTGCTGACTATTCTCCAGAATGACTCTGGCAAAGCTTTATATTAAACATGACAACAGACTGACACAAAGCTGATACACAGCCCATTTAAGTGATAAAAAAAAATGTAATTGAACTTAATTAAAACCCAATTGTTTCAGTGTGATGGATATGAAGGCAGGGCAATGCTTTTGCATTAACACTCGCTGAATTCAATTAGATGGACTGATCTTTACAGACGTGAAACACATGGTACATGGCATGCACGCCAGTCACAAGAATCCTGAACAATGCCAGAGAAATCAGTTGCCCATTTTTGGGGTTACCACAGTTTACTAAAGTTTCTGAGTTTAAAAATGGACACGAGCAGTGGTCAATTCACCTCGCAAAACCTATGCTCCCTGCCCAACAAAACGGACGCGCTTCTCCTCCTCACAAAGTCCAACAAAGACTTGCACATGCTGCAGAGTACTCTGCTTCACTGAAACATGGCTCAGTGAATGCATCCTGGATGTGGCGCCACACCTCCCCGGTTTCCAACTTCATTGCGTCACAGAGCTATCGAGGAAATCAAAGAGCAGTGGAACATGCTTCTATGTCAACGGAAAATGGTGCACTGATGTCACAGAACTCAAGACATACTGCAGCCCGGATTTGCAGTAGCTCTTTAGATTATTTGTCATTTTATCCACCATTTTGTTGGTGTTTACGTCCCACCAGAAGCTAACATGAACGCACTTCAAACATCGGTCGACCAAGTAAACGAATATAAACTAACGCACCCAGATTCACCCCTCATAATCCTAGGGGACTTTTATAGAGTCAAACTTAACCATGAACTTCGATAAAATCAGTACCGATGTAACAATATCCAAACATCACAATACGATATTATCACGATATGAAGCTCACGGTACGATATCACGATATTTTGGGGAGGTTGGCGTTAATTAAACAAGGTCACAATATTGTAAAAACAAAAAACAAAAACAGCTCATACTAAAAAAAAAATACATAACGTAATGCATATAAACCACCTACAATCGCTAATAAAACTTAATATTGAGGCCCTTACTTGTTAATTACTCCACATATTGACTTGGTTCACAGGAATATTACGTTCCCCGGGCTCTTCATGTGACAATTAGCGTAGATTTTAAACATATAAGGGCCAAAAGATGCCTTGTGAAAATTTAACTGCACTAATAAACTAGCCACCAGATGGTGCTAAAGCTGCACAAATGGAAATCAACAATCAGGCTGGACCAACAAAGTATCACAAAATTTTGAAGTTAAAGTGCAATATGTAAAATGTATTTGCATTAGCCTGCGTAGTACAAGAGCCGTAATAGATGATCCTTAGGTAAGCAATGTTCTGACGACTTTTAAAAAGGGCACTTATTCGACGTCTACGGAAAGACACTTAGCTGGTATCTTCAGCAAGAGGATTTAATCCACTGTTGATATACAGAGCCACTTGCCAATGGGACTTCCACACCATTACTTTTCACGTCGTTACAAAACGCATTCAACCAGGTCTATGATCTATAAGTCAGCTGCTGAAGAATGAAAGAGTTGCAACCCGCTGCGGGAGAAAGAAGAGGGGGATGCTTGGTCGAACGGAGGATTGAAGGTAGGAGGGGTTTTGGATGGATGGGAGGGGAGAGGGAGAAGAAGGTATTCTCGCCTGCTCCAAGGTCAAGCTTGTCATGTCAGCCATGACACATAGCTCCCAGCATGCCTTGTTAACCTCTGGGACCTTTTCCTCATACTCTATTGTGTTTGTTGCTCTCTTTTCCTCTATTCAAAACACATATTTCCTTTCCTGTAAAATTAGAGAAAACAAATTCCACTTTATTGTAGAAATATAGCTAATTAGTTATCTTGACTCATCTTATTGATGCATTTATATATATAAAAAAAAAACAATTCACCTTTCTAATTACTCAAACTACTGAACGGCAAGAGCAGCGGGTGAACAAAATTGGGGAAAACAGACGTGAAGCGTTCTAACAAGAAAGGGTATGGCGATCACTATTCAGTGATCAAAGAAACATCTGGCGCACTTCTATGGGCCGAATTGTATGTGTGCGTGAGCGCGTAGGTGTGAATAATGCTGGTGATTTCACTTAATGAAGTGAGTAGTTTATATGAGGTTAAATCCTTCCCTTGCTGCACCTCTCCTGGGCTCCCATTCCGTATTCTCTCCTCCAACTGCAGTGCCAGAAGACATCCACCTCGAAGATTAAACTTTTAACATGTGATGCTGTATTGTACTTTTGTTGTATTTTGTATCTTGTCTGGCTAGCAGGGGTTGACATGTCTCCACTCAAACTTTTGGTTGTCAAAAAAAAAACAAAAAAAAAAAACCTCGTAGGCTAATTTAAAAAAAACACACAAAAAAAGTACTTTGAAGTAGAGCTGTCAAAATTAATCGGTTAATGGACGAGTAATTGATGATCAAATTAATGGGAAACTATTTTAATTAGGGATGGGCGAGTACCGATACCAGGTATCGGTATCGGGCCGATACCAGCCTTTTTTTCAAGTACTCGAGTACTCGTGACACAGACGAGTACAAGCGACCGATGGCAGAGGGGGAAGACGTTAAGTGAGTCCTCCTTGTCTGTAACTGGCGCTAGCTTGCAGCAGTTTTTCACCAAAACTTCACCCGTTTGGAAATACTTCAACATTGAGAATCTTAAACTAAAAGAGCATTTTTGTGTTTTATTTTGAGCAGTAAGACTATTGAAGAGTGGCTGTGCTGTTTTTTTTTGTTTGTTTGTTTGTTTTTGTCAAAATTAAAGGAAATACATTTGTTTAAAAATATCTTTGAGTAATTTTTTCAAATAATTTAAAATAATTTGTCAAAATATATTACTGGTATCTGCAGGTGCTATCGGTATCGGTGAGTACTGAGGGTCTGAGTATCGGTATTGGTATCGGTCTGAAAAAAAGTGGTCTCGAACATCCCTAATTTTAATAATCTAGTAATTGTTTGAGCCATTTTTTAACTTACAATGGTAAAAATCCTCTGATTTCAGCATATCAACAGTAATTGTTCACTGATTTCTGTAGTCCTTCATGATTATCTTCTGTGTTTCATCAAAGTAAGAAATTTTGATAGTGACAGTGTAACGTTCTGGGTGGGAACTTATTACTAACTACTAGCATTAAACTAACTAGCACTAGAACTAGCATTAAGGAATGAATTGGAGAGATTAGTGGTAAAATTATCTAGCGACTCACCACAATGTGTAAAAACCTTGTAATATTCATAAGCTTGGTTGCAAAGGATGGTGCAATGGTGGGAAATTGGCAAAACACAATCTCATTAACATTTCTTCTGTACTAAAAGCGAACGGGTGAGTACAGGTGTTTTGCTTCAAACATCAGCCATGCACTGCCAAGGTGGTGAAACTGAAACTGAAAGAAGAGAAAGGAGAAAGCTAGGGAAGTGTGGTAGATTGACAATTTTGTGTCAGAGAACTGCCACTCTATGACATACTCATCTCATACATTCAGGAGATGCATGAAGATCAAAAAGCATAAACATTACTTGGCTTAGTCATGATAACCCAGATTTCCAGGAACAGGAGAACCCAACCCACCTTTCTTTTTTTTTTTTGTCTCTCAGTCTTGTTGTGCTGTGCATAGATCAAATTCAGTGACCCTATAACCTCACTCTATCTTGCCCCGTGTGTTCCCTCCCCCATCTGTCCTCCCTCTTCCCCTGGGGTCACCCGTCCATCACTTCCCGAGCTCCCCCGCCTGCGGTACTGCTGTGGTAACACAACACTGACCGGTACCCATTTCCATGGCAACCGTTCCCCTGAGAACGCCCCCAGCATCATCGGCAACTACAAGGCAACTCCTGGAAACGGATACATTACAGAGTACAGACATGGTAATTTAGAAGGCTGTTTTGAGTAAAAGAAGGTGGAGATCAACCTTTCGTCCCATCGTAAGGTCCAACTAACTATAGTGAGAGGAGAGTGGGGAAAGAAGGGAAGCAAAAATGAAAGCCTTGTGATGTCTGAGTACTTACGGGAGCTGACTGTGTCCACATACTGAGGCAGGTAAGGAGCCCACAAATCAATGGTGTCCTTACGTCCTGATTGGCCGATCCTTCTCAACTCAGCCAGCAGTAAAGCTTGCGCTGCTTCACGCACCTATGTAAAAAGCACAGTGGTTTCAGTTAGTATCTAGATTGAGGCACCGACATCCTTTATGTTTCTGCAAAGGTGTGGGAACGTTGGGTTATGAACTTCATTTAACTTAGTTTGTTCCTTGGCCAGGCTTGTAATCATTTGCATGAATAGAAGAGTAATGAATCCATTCCAGGCATAAAACTGAGTTAAACTTCTTTTTACTAAATTTTAACTAAAAAAAGCCTCATTACTATTTATTGCTCATTAATACGGTTTTAACAATAATGACAATATCGTGATATCGCGATATTAAAATTGCCACATCGTTGTTGTCATATCACGATATTAAAAGCAGCATATCTATTAAAAAAAAAAAAGGTTTTATTCCATTTGTGTAGTTCTAGCACCCTCTGGTGGTTAGTTTATTAGTGCAGTTAAATTTTAATTTGGAATGTTTTGGCTACTGCGGAGTTTATCTCATATAAATCAGTCATACCAACAAATATATTTAAAATTATTATTTTTTTGTTTTTTTTGGCAATATCGCCAACCTCCCCACAATGTTGTGCTAATTATCGTATTGTGATATTGCATCGTAATTTTTGGATATCGTTATATCCCTACTCATTCATTCACTGCAGCTTAAAAGGGTAAAAAGGGGAGGACGACTACAATTCCGCCATTGAAGAAAAGAGTCTTCTTCCATAATAGCATAAAGTAATTCTGACTCAGGTGTTTTTTTTCCTTTCTTTTCTTATTCATTGGTTGATTTTGGAATTCCGATCCTGGGAAACATTTCATAAAGTGGGTTGTCATGTCAGTTGAAAAGATGAATTGATCTGTCTTTCTGGTTGCCAGACTCACTTGTACATTATGCACGGAGCCAATGTTGGTTACGCAGCGTGTGAAGAAGCACAGCTAATCTTTCTATGAAAATTTTGTGTGTAACAAAAATTGTTCGCAAACAGTGTCGTTCGTCGCCCAAGGTTCCACTGTATATCATATGCATGTTATAAAAGTTGTTAGAAGTTAGGCTTTTGGTCCAAGTGGTCCATCATATCATGCTGACTCGGCCCGATGGGGGCCTGTGTAAAGTCAACAGTCTTAAACTGGGTGTTAAACTGGACAATAATTAAATTGGACCTACAAAATGGTGCTGTTGTCTTTTTTTCATCTTAGGCAGCCGGCTAATGCTATGACTCTCCTTTCTAAGCAGCATTTAGAAACGGTAATCCATGCCTTCGGTATCGTTTGGCTGGATTACTGTAATGTACTTCTTTGGAGTCAGCCAGCCCTGCCCCAGGCGCCTCCATTTGGACCAAAATACTGTTGCTCTCCTCCTAACTGGTACTCATAGGAGGGAGTACATAACCCCAATTCTGGCCTCTCTTCACTGGCTGGCTGTGAAATTTAGAGCTCATTTTCAGATTCTTCTATTTGTATTCTAATCTCTAAATGGTCTTGCACCAGTTTATCTCTCTGAGCTCCTCCACACATGCCTCAGTTCAGTGGACCAGACACAACTGGAGGTACCGAGGACTAAGCGTCCCTTAGGAACGACCTTCCGCTAAATATCAGGCAATCTCCCACACTATTCATTTTTAAAACACATCTTTATTCTTTGGCTTTTGACTCAAGATGAGAGTCAGTCTTGCTCCACTGTTTTATGGTGTCTGCTTGCTATTTATACTTATGTTATGAATTTATTATTAATTTTATTTACTTATTTACTTAAGATATGTATTAATTAATTTACTTAGTGTTATTTTTGTTTTACCTGTCTTACTGCAAGACTGATTTTTTACTTTATTTTATTATTTATTTAGTTGTATGCAGTGCTGATTGTTTTAAAGTGTTTTATAAACAAAAGTTGAGTTGAGTTTTTGTTTAAAATTGTGTTTTACCTCCAGACAGCGGTCCTGCCATCTCCTTGCCAGCATCTCTAGTAGTGGGGGTCTAAACTTATCCAGGCCCAAGAGGTCAGGGAGCATAACGCAGTGCATTGCTGCCAGCTGGCTCCAACCTGCAAATACACACAAGGTAATTTCAAGGAATTTGTACTGGCTGCTGTAAGAGAGAGGAGGAAAAAAAAAAAAAAAAACTACATCAAATGACAAAACTCTGCTTGCAAAAACTCGTTCATGCATCGTCTTGCCTAGTGTCAGACAAGACAGATTATACATAATTACATTTTGATTGAAAATGTAATTTCTGTTAAACATTTTTGCAACATCCCCACAATAGAGATTTTTTCGTTACGTTGCCCCATTGTGAGAAACATGACAATTATGCTCCTTACAGGCTTCAAAACAGGTATAGTATCAGCAATACGGTGATCTTAGTGACTCAGATGTTCAATGTGCTTCATGAAGTATAACAACCAGACAGACAGAAAAAATGTTGATTAGTAACACTACAGTCTTTTACTTGAGAATGAATAACTTTTACTTAAGACACCATTTACTGGAAGTGGCTATGTGAAACAAATCTGACTCATATAAAACTCTCAAACCAACAATCCCAAGAGTTCAATTCTGCCCCAGTCATTGTCCATATCTACTTACAAAGCTAGAAAGCTTTATGAGTATGAAAGGTATAACACTGAACATATGACCAAAGCACCTTATTCATCCACATATATTGTTCCAATATATGGTTTTGGGAGACTTGAAAAGCTGTGCTTGTTTGATGTGAATGATGAACGGTTAACAAAGCAAAGAATTCACGGCAGTTTGATTTAATTCCTTTCACAGGAACACCAATGTAAACTTACCTACACTGTTTAAATACACACAAAGGATAATTTGTCGGTAAAAGTACATGTGACCTACTGTAATACACAGACAGCAAAACTGTTTTGTTTTTGTTTTTTCGTTTTTAATGAAAGCGGAAGGTCTCTATACAAATGTTGAGAGTGAAAATGCATGTACACACCTACCTGTCTACAAACTGTTTCGATAAATCACTTGAGACAGATTTGTTTTGTTTTTTTGTTTTGTTTTTTAAATAATGCATACAGTGGACCCCTGCATGCATTTCATTTTTATTTTTTCCGTATTTATTTTTTAAATATATAACATCTAAAAAATCTTTTAGTGCATAGCATGTATGTATATCCCCGCTTAGTCTTTTTATTTTATTTAGTTTTTTTTTTGGGGGGGGATAAAAAAAAAAAATCAATTTAAAACTGTTTTTTGTGTGTGTTTTTTTTATAATGTCTGACAATTTTTTTGCTGATATATCCGGTCCCTATCCCCTTCAAATAGCAGAGATCCACTATAATTGTATCACACACAAATGCTAAACTAAAGAAACTGACCACCTTAAAGTTATTGAATGTCGATCTATTAAACTTAAGAGTTTACATCCAGTTTTTTAAATCCTGCAAATCCTCTGCAGTTAATTACCGTCCGAAGTCTGCAATGCATAGACATCACCAGATACTGAATTCCATCCCTGGTGATGCTCTGCCAGGCCGTTGTGCTAAGAATCTTCATGTAAATGGAAGCTTCATAGGGTGATAGTCAGGAAATGTGCTCAAACTTTTGCCAGTGTAAATTTGGCCTGCATAAATATGATGCATTGCGCAGCAAAGTTTATCTATGTATATGGCATGTATCATCTGTCTGAATCAGAAACCTCTCGTCATTGGTTGAAACACAGTATGTGAAAAATTTTGACGGTTAGCGTACCAACAAAACAGCTCATGTTTGGGAAATTTGAAGATTGTCTGCTATTACCAAAATTCGAAAAACCAGAGGTTACTTCACAGATTTAAAAAAAAAGAAAAAAAAAAAAAAAAAAAGAAACATTTTCAAATACCAGAGAGCACATTCATTGGGTTGATTGAGCATTATTTTGCCTGTCAAACAAGCACTGATTAAGGAAAATGATACCCTACTAAAAAGCTTAGATCGCCAAGTGAGTCTACAATTAATCAATGACCTCTGCTGGCACTGTCTAATGGAAATAACAAACATGCAAACTGAGCAAAAAGAAGCAGAAAAGCTCAAACATGCGAAAGAGAGAAATTTCACTGGACAACAGGACGCTGCACATGAACAACTCGACAAAAGGAAATACAAAACACCAGTCAACAGGGACAATGGTCAATGCACTCTCATCAAAACAGCTTTCATTGTTTTCAAGTTGCAAAATTCTAGGAACTTGAAAACATTAGCCTCAATGATTTGAACTACGTATTAGTACTGCAAATCGCTGTTCAACTGAGTGAACTGAAAGTGAATTGAACACACAATAAACACACAATAAAAAGCAAATTCAATCGCATAACTCGACAGACAAACAAAACTAGACATACAGCGCTGTAGACACAAAGATTAAGACAAGGGGGGAAACGGCCTACATGGACACTCGAGAAAAGCAGGAGAAGCATGGTAAAGTTTAGATTGAGGCAAGAGAAGTCATAGCCGGATGGAAACGGATTCTGGGGATGTCAGTAATTTATGACTTGACAGCATTGAAGTCCAAATTAAACCAAATATAACATGACGTGATAGTTTAAAACTACATATGAAGGACACTACAAACGTCAAAAAAGGAACAGAAGAGAGCGGACAATATAGAAAGGGAAGAAGGAGATCTCCAAAGATAAGTGGGGGAATAAAGAACAGGGCTGTAAGATTTCCTGTAAGCATCAGTTCAGTCAGTACCTTCATTGACTGAGGGGATGCTATGAGAAGCAGGACCAGGGCTGGGGGAGCCAGGGGCCCTCTGAGGAAGAACCCCAGGGGCCCCCAGGGGCCCAGCAGCTGTAGCGGTAGCAGAAACGTTGGCGCTGGCTGTGGTGGCTACCGCAGCTTGTAAAAGGAAGAAAAGATAGTAAAGAGTGAAGGAAGATGTTAGAAAGCTGTTAACTTTATACATACGCACACAGAGAACATAGAGCAGTGATTCCAACAAGGTTAACAAACCACTGACGTAGAGGGAGGAGACTAGAGACGCAATCAAGAAGTAGGAGAGAATATTTTACACTCAATTACAAAACAACAGCAAGAGCAAAGAATAAAAACAAGCAAATTATATGATTGACAGAAAATCTGTTGATTCAGTCTGGAAAAAAAAAAGCTACATTCAATCACATAACTCGTACTGGATTGGGAAGTACAAAGCAAGGTGGAGAGACAGGTTCCAAGAGGTTTGAAGATCATCACTTAGAACTTGATGACCATCTTCAATATTTGACGGAATACAGTAATATGACATAACCCAAACCACAGACGACAATTTCCTATGTAGGAGAAAAGTAGCAAGATAAGCTCACAAAAGTCACAAATGTCACAGAAAACACAAAGAGATAACAAATGACTTTACCACAAGCACTTTGAGAAGAGATAAAAAAGTCCTGCGTTACTTTTGAGATCAGGACAGACAAAATCAGAACAAAGCCGGGAAAAATCCTAGATAACACGACAAACGTTTCAGGCTGGCACTAACATTTTATTGACACCTAACATCTTGACTCAAGAAAACTGTGGCTTTACAATATTTTTGAAAAATAAAATCACAAACAGCCCTCATATGTTTGAGTTGATTTTTTTCCGTACTATCGCCAATTATATAAATTCTGTTTCATGTAATAGAACAAATTTAAAACAAAACACTTTCATCAGTTCTTTGTTACGAATAGTATTCACTGCAGGTTAATGGTTACTTCAATTCCAGTTTATATTCAAAGCAGTCATAAATATTGCTTAATGTTACACCTGTAATGGAAAGATCAGTTAAATGTAGACAAATTGTTTTGGGTAAAACACTAAGTCAGTTTCCAAAGCCAAATATAATTTGCTTTAAGTTACATGTGACTTGAACAATCAATCAATCAATCAATACTCATTGTTCAAACAAAACGCAATGTGTCCTTACCAGTGTTGCCGGTAACGCGTTACTTAGTAACGCGTTACTCAAAAAAGTTGCTTTCTAAAGTAACTAATAGTCTAACGCGTTACTTTATTTTACAAAGCAGTCTGATTAAAGTTACTGTCCAGAGAATCAATGCGTTACTCCACATTTTCATGAAGAAGGCAAACTATCTCACTGTTGTAACAGTCACAAACAACTACTGCTAACTACGAAGATGAGGCAGAAGTCATTGATCACCACACTGAATTCAGCCATGGTCTGGTCATGAATGGTTTGCACATTTAAAACAAAAGTGATGATACTTTTACTACTAGTTTTATTAACCAACAGGCACACAACACAACAAAAAAAAGTGTGCATTATGGACCATAAAAGTGGTAAAAAAAATAATTTATTTCCATCCTCAACTGGTCCGTGAAGCATTATGGGATGAGGTCGTCTCCGCCCTCTCGCCACGGGGAGTGACGTCAGACAAGTTACGTTTTCAGTAGGGGTGGAACAAAAAAACGATTCGACCGAACCATCGTTCGTCAAGGGGAGCTAAACGACCGTATCGGTTGCGAGTGAGGCTTTATGGTTTTCATAACAATAGCAAGAGTTCTGCGCCGTGCTCTACTTGTTTTGTTTACATTTCAGTAGCATCACCATTCAAGCTACTTCTGTGTTTCCGTGCTCGCGACACGGCGCGCGCGCGCGCAACGAGTGACAACATACAAATGGAGACAGTTAGCAGAAGCCGGTGCCGTACATCTCGGTATTTCCCATGGCTATCGAGTCCTCTCGGTGCACTTGTATGTCCCGAGCCGGCGTTGGTACTGCGCGCGAGCCAAAAAGAATAACTCCCGTGACGATCCAATGCACGGATTCAAACGACACAGGTATGTCCCACAGCCAACACACCAGCTAAGCTAAAAGCACACTGCAAGTATCTCATTTCTCAGTTTGTGGCTCCCTGTCAATGTCTACAACTAGCATGAGCAGCAGATAGGAGAACTGAGACGTGCCCGCGATTACGACAGCCCAAAAAACAAAATATAAACAGTAGTGATTCTGTGGTCATCATCGTGTCTCAGATTAAAAAAAACAAAAAAAGATGTCATACATTAACCAAAAATGAAAGTGATGACAAAAGAAAAAAAAATTGTTAAATACAAAAATTGTTGATTAAAAAGGGAAATGAACTTTTGGAAATATTTTTGCATATATTAAGTGGTTAAAATGTGTTTGATAGATTTATTGTTCCATAAGGTGGCTTCATATTTCTTTTGGCTGGACGGTAGGTTTATTTCATGTCTTAAATTTATGTTTCTGAAATACTTCACAATGTGCAAATATTCTGTTTAATTGTGTTGGTGTCTGTCTAAAGGTTAAATATTTATATTTAACATTAAATTATCAACCTTTTGTTTTCCTGATCCTTATTTTGAAGAGAAAAAACAAACAAACCAAAAAACAATTATAACTGTCAATAACTACTAATAAATATTTAAACTAATACATGTGTACACACTGGAATAGCGGAACAAACAAACAATAGAGGAATTTAGGGGATTTTCATTTTCAACCTGGATAGATTTTTATTTTTTGTTTTATAAAAAGTATTTACGTTACAAGAAGTCAAGAGAGACTGCCTATTTTGTTTTTCATAAAAAAAAACTTTATTTTCATGTTAAAAATGCACTTTCAATAAAGTATTTGGAACTCATTATTTTTATGTTGAGATGGTGTTATCGGCAGCTGCTGAAAGTAACTAAAAAAGTAACTTTTAATCTAACTTAGTTACTTTTAAAATCAAGTAATCAGTAACGCAATTTAGTTACTTTTAAAACCAAGTAATCAGTAAAGTAACTAAGTTACTTTTTCAAGGTAACTGTGGCAACACTGGTCCTTACATAGTTAATGGTCGGGGCTGCCTGATATAGGAAAAAATGACATTGAGAGATATACATTTTAAGCCTTGTGATGTGGAAAAATAAACAAAACAAAAAACTTACTCGTGATATGTCCAGCCAGAAGCAGTCCAGCCAGATATCATTAAAATAGTAAAATAAGTATTTTTTGCTCGTTTTCAAACTCTGAGCAATGTGGTGCATGCTTTTTTTTATTTATTTATTTTTTTAAATATCCATAAGACACCTTGTTACAGCTGTTACGAGGTAGCTTTGAGAGATTTCCTTAACAAAATATGTAGAATCCATAACTACAGCAAATTGGTATTCGTTTATAATTTTGAACGATGTATCTATCATTTTCTTACCACTTTACAATTAATTGCCCTTTGTTTTGGTCTATCCCATAAAATCTCAACAAGATGTATGAATACTTTTCAAGGTGTTGTAAATCCACAACACTACTAGTTTGGACAGCCTGGAGTAAAAACATTAAAAATACATAAATCTAACCAGCCACACTGTTTTCACACAGATACAATTGCTATCTTAACCTAAAAATAACTGATATAACATTTAATTACATTACTGTAACATACACAATGTGCTTAACAGCAAAATTCAACAGATTTTGTTTGTAATTCTGCCATAGTTATCTTGAAAAAAAAGACATGTCAAAGAGACAAAGGGGGGAAAAAAGTTGAACATTGATTTTGAGAGAAAAAGCAAGAAAATAATTATAGGAATAAAGAAAGCTGCACATATTAACATAATAGAAAAATGAAGTGCAGTGACAGAAACCAAAGACATTATTGCTTGTGGTGCAGTTTTGTTTTGTTTTTTTTCCTCCTTTCTCCAGAGCAGGCAGCAGGCTGAAGCCATGCAGGAGAAGATGAAAATACATTGGTAATAAATGAAAGAAACAAAGACAATGAAATACAGTGAGGATAACTAACAGTCAGCAGTTAACCAGCACTAGTGGGGAGAATATATTTCTAAATTTAACTGTCCAATTGTCTTCATTTATGTAAACCATAAAAATAATTTAAGCGTGTCTGTTGCGACGCAGATGCTTGAACTGACAACATCTGCATCGCTACCACCTGATTGTTGACTATTCCTTTTTTGTAATCAGGACATGTTTTGAAGAAAATGTTTTGGAATAAGTATGTTCAATATATAAATAGAAATTTCAAGAAGAAAAAAAATATACTGTCTTTACTTATCTCCTGTGTTAACTAGGAGTCTGCATTTTTTTTTTTTCCCACAGGGAGATCGTGAGCCGCTATCAGTGCACAACACACACACACCTGGCTGTTGTAGACTGTCCGAGCAGAGTTCATGGCCAAGTGGTCCCTCTGAATAGGCATGAATAGGAGTGTGGCGTGAATCAGTCCACGTGCTTGTCACGCTTCCTCCCCATTAGAGCATGACAATAGCACAAAACCCCCCCTTCCCTCCCACCGAGAACACAAGTGTGCCATCCAAGGCCAGTGTGCGTGTATAAACAAATGTGCAGGTATTGTGTGCGCGTGTACAGCAGATGGTGACAGATGGTGACAATGTTGCCTACAGTGAACCTGAACAAGTTTCAGCACTTCTTACAGATGCAAAAGCAATGTATTTGAGCTAGTTTTTGCAATGTTGCCTTTCACTAAAAATATTTTTCTGCTTGGACAACTTTAACTCTTTGAGCGCCAAAAACGTTTAACTCATTTGCTCCCAATAACGTGTAAATACGTTTTTCTTTTTAATGTTTTAAGTGTCCCAAAGACGTATTTATATGTTTTGTTTTTGTTTTTTTTTAATGCTAGAGCATACATAAGGCTTTGATGCAGCCTCTCAACTGCAAAGAACGGTTGCAGAAATGGTAGTTATTACACAAACGGCCAGCAGGTGGCAGCGGAGCAAAGGAAATCAACCAGGGCCATCTAGAAAAAAAGCTCAATTACTTACAATTTTAAATAGATTTGTGAAAACTGATGAAACTTAGCTCTATTCTAATGCTAATTGCTGCAAAACGGAAACAGATAGAAACATTTTTTTTCCTGATGAAAGAAGAGACTTTAATCTTTCTTTTGATAGATTCCATGCTTTTATAGCAATAGAACACAATATTCTGTGGCCTTGCAAAATGAGTCAAAATCCAGTAAAACAGCCGGGTGAGAACGGGATTGCTTCAGTGAAAATGGTTGGGAGTGAATGAGTTAATAACAATTACTAAAATCACAATGTATGCGGCCATAAACACTAAATGACGTCAAACTACGTTTTTTTCCTTTATGAATGGGCAGTGCAATCTTTTAAGTGCAGCGCTGCCTGGTCAATGGGTTGTGGAATCAAAAACAGCCACTAACTATGGCCAGCAGATGGCAACATTGTATCTCTTTTCAATGGTCTGCCGTGTATGAAATTACAATGAAACATGACATAATCTGATGAAATCGGAACTTTTCAAGGATAACGTGAATGATCAAAGCCTTTGTCATATTCAACCTAATTCAGATTCAGACTAAACATAAAAACATTATTGTCAAAGTCACTGCTGTGCGGAAAATGTATCTTTTCACAAAAAGCTTGTTTTCTCCTTATTTTTTCAATTTTTACTCAATGTCACTCAAATTACATATTTTCAAATGGTGATTACTAAAGAACGGAATAAGCTAGAAACATACTTTTTTTTCGAAGTAAAGAATGAAATGTGATCTTTCATGTGGTACCCACGTTGTAAATGTAGTAAAGTACACAATACTCTGTTTTGCCTTGAAAGATGAGTTAAAATGCTCGAAATCGGGTGGCTTTTTTTTTTTTTTTTTTGATGACGTGTGGCAGTAAAAGAGTTAAAACAGATTGAAATGATAACAGTAACAAATATGACTCTTTTTTTCTTGTTTTGTTTCTGGGAGACTTGTCATAATATTATATGATACTATGCACATTGACTAAACCTACATAGTTCAACGTGAAATGTTAAAAAATTACATTAGATTTGAACTTTTAAGGTGGGAAAATAGTTTTGATACACATTTGATAGTTTGTTGAAGAAATACGTCAATTTTTAGACAAATTTGAGATCAATAAAAACATGGTGCTCAAGAAGACTTACTTAGAGCTAGTTAATTTTCGAGTCCTTTGTTTTATAAACATAAAAGACCTTCAAATTATTTAAGAAGGTTGAACTCCAGCTGTTATACCTCGACCATGTCAAAAATGACAAAAGAGTCCTTTAAAAGACCCACTGAAAACAAGAAACACCAGCAGCTTCCTTCTGTGATATTTTTTTTTAAGTCTCAGTGGGATTTATCGCCAGTAGGCTACATTAGGAGCCCCCGCCTCTCTCCCAATGTCCCCGCAGGGCCCCATGGGTGTGTGAAGCAAATGCCCCCCCTCCTTTTGTAGTTACCTTGTTTGATCTGGGCTTGTAGCGCCGGGTTGGAGGGCTGAGGGGGTGTGGCTGGCATCCTACGAGGAGTCTCCGGGGTTCCTCCTGGTCTGGGAGGCCTGGAGGAGGATCACAAAGACAAGGCATGAAATATTAAAGGAATGGACTGGAGAAAGGTGCAAGAGCACAAAAAAAACAGACAGCAAGCACTGTCCATACACACATGTACACACACGCACGCAAACACACAAAAGGGCATTTGTATGCTCAAGCTATTGAATTTTTAAGGGCACAATCCTGCGTCTGAACATACTAAAGGAAAACTAGACACACAAATATCAGGAAAAATGATTGACAAACAGGGCTGCAAAGACCATTTCATTTTTTTTTTCTTTTGAACTGTTTTTATTTGGTTGATACTGAAAGCTTCAGTGTTTCCTCATGGGGGAGCCTCGCTCCTGCAAGAGGGCAGTCGTCCTGGAGGCCCCTTGACCCCCAGGGGACTGTGGCACGCTTCACTCTGTGTGGGACGGGCCGCTGTCGATCTGGGCCGGGGGTCCCTGGGATGACACATTGCTCCCTGTGGTGGTTGGCAGTCATCCCTCTCAGTGTGGATGAGCTCCTCCTGGGTGCCTTTCCTCACAGGGTTTCTCTGTGCCCCACCATGTTGTGGTCTGTGTGTGTGTTTGTTGAGTTGCATTTCAATGTATGAAAGGTGCTATATAAATAAAGTTTGGTTTTATTTGATATGAATCATAATCAAAAGTATCAGTGCCGATACCAGCCTTAATTTAAGACACCAATACTCATACCCTCTTGTGGCCATTTTATAATAAGGAACTAGGAATTAGAAGAATAAAAAATTGCTGTTCATTTCATTTCATGCAGTTTTAAGAAAAAATCCTATAGTGGGTTACAGTGTTCTCTCGTTTTCCGCTGGTGTTAGGCTCCAAAAAATACCCGCTAGCTATAAATGAAATCCGCAAAGTAGTGTTAGCTTTATGTTTTACATTTATTATAAAAGCTTTAAGGCGCAAACACCTTGCCACACAGATTATACACTTTTCTCATCGAGGCATTTCTCTCTTGTTTAAACATTCTCAATGTTAAAACTTCCATAAATTTTATAATATAGGTACAGTACATTACTGTAAAAAAAAAAAAAAAAAAAAAAAAACACATACAAAATTGCACTAAAAAAATCTGCGAAACAGCGAAGCCGCAAAAAGGGAACCGCATTATAGCGAGGGAACACTGTATATAGGTCTTTAAAATTGTCTGCCATTGACATTTGGGGGAATTTTATGCAGTATTGGTTTCGGCATTTGATATTATATCGGCGACTACTCAAGAGTTGCGTAGCATGAAAAAAAGTCTGGAAAAAAAAGTGGTATTGAACGTCACAAATCATAATTAATCCTAATTCAATAGAGACCAGTCACAAGGATGATCCAAATAAGGATTTGTGAGTCAGCTAAGTTTTCATGTGGCCTTGAACAGGAAAAGAAACAGTCTAGACACAGCATGCAATGACTGGGTGGCATTGGCTTTAGAAATAATCATCCATATTGGAATGTTTGTGTTCATTTCACGATGAATGACATTTGAATATGCTGGTAAGATTGGAAGGCTCAGGGAATTACAGATCAGATTAGAGATATAGACATCACTATTACTGCTAAAGGACCACCTTTTATACTTATTAAAATAATAATTAAGACAAAATCTCTCAACAGAAGTCAAACAATTGCTTTTTTGTTGTTTCCTTGTCCTCAAGATCGATTACAACAACACTATTTAATATGTTTCTTAATGTTCCAATAACAATTATTAGGGATGGGCAAGTACCGATACCAGCCTTTTTTCAAGTACTGTAATCGAGTACTCGTGACACAGACGAGTACAAGCGACCGATGGCAGAGGGGGAAGACGTTAAGTGAGTCCTCCTTGCCTGTAACTGGCGCTAGCTTGCAGCAGTTTTTCACCAAGAACTTCACCAGTTTGGAAATACTTCAAAATTGTGAATCTTAAACTAAAATAGCATTTTTGTATTTTATTTTGAGTGTTAAGACTATTGAAGAGTGACTGTGCTGGTTTTTTTTTGTCAAAATTAAAGGAAATATATTTGTTTAAAAATATCTTTGAGTGATTTTTTTTATTTGTCAAAATGTACTACTGGTATCGGCAGTTGGTATCGGTATCGGTGAGCACTGAGGGTCTGAGTATCGGTATCGGTCTGAGAAAAAGTGGTATCAAACATCCCTAGTAATTATAATATTGCACATGAACGTGGGGCAATTTTTATCACAAATTAGAATTAATTCCAACAAAAAATCCACACAAACTCAGTTCAGTCTGTTCAAAAAGTGCACCGTTGTTGGACGCAGCTTTGGTAACTGTGATAGTAAAAGGATTTATTTATTTATTTTTTTCCCGAACCGCTTATCCAAATTTTCAAAATTCAGATCTTGTCAAGAAAGACTTTCTTGTCAAACTACAAATCAAGCCTTGCCTAGAATTTGTGGGGCAGGCGGCTGCATTTTATGAGATAAATCAACCCACAGTGTAAATATTATGGCTTCCATTTTACCTTTCTTTTTTAAATGCCCCCCAAAAACTAAGGTGACAAATCATCTACTTAATTAATGACTAACTTAGAGTCAGTCACAAAAAAGGATTAATGCCATATTACTCTGAATAAAATCCTTTTAAGTCTGCATTACATTGCATCTGTGTCCCAAATAAAACTTAGCCGGGATTAATCCACAGAAACATCATCATTAAAATATCATCATTTGAACAGGAACTCAAGGGACTTTTTTTTCTCCATATATTGATGTAATTTGTGATTTTCTCACTGCAGTGCTCTTCTGCGTTGGGTTGATGAAATTGTGAAGCGATGTTAGAGCAGCTGGAGCACGACCTTTAGCGTTAAATCTTTTATAGCACAATGAGAGCTCAAGCAGACCAAATAAACAGCTTTACACAAACTCCAGACTTGCTTGAATGTTTGCTGCTGGTCTAACTGGATGCGTGTTTGTGTGCAGCCTCCTTTGTTTGTATACTGTCAATTTGGGGTCTTGGCAGGAGTGAAGACATTTATTTTTCCTTCTACAATTACATCAATGGAGTAGACTGCTTGCCTGGTGGATCTCGATGCACCTAATTAACATCCCATGAGGAACCACGCTAACCTCTAGCAACCAGGAACGCAAGATAATGACCAAATACTGGACAGCATGTTTGACAGCATCTGGATTTACTACCTGACTGGCGCCTTCTTCATATGCTCGCCGACAAAGGTGGCATTGGTCATGCCCATCAGAGTGTTGGCCAGAGAGATGACGGACAGGAGGTGCTGCGTCGTGACCGCCCTTGACACGCCGTATGTCCCCTTGCCAACAATGTCTGACAATGTCAGCTTCCGGCCTGTTGCGAGGGACAACTGCCGCAGCAAAGACTCCTGGAAAATGGAGTGCGATACGATAAATGATCCAAAGTCAAGTGATGGTGAGAGCAGGTCAAAGGTTATTTTATCAGCTACCATGACAGCAGAAGATATAAGCATTAAAAGAAGGGGCAACTCATATACTCAACAAAAATATAAACGCAACACTTTTTTGCTCCCATTTTTTATGATGAACTCAAAGATCTAAAACCTTCCACATATACAATATCACAATTTCTCTCAAATATTGTTCACAAACCAATCTGAATCTGTGATAGCACTTCTCCTTTGCCGATATAATGTATCTAACCTCTGAAAGGTGCAGTTTTTTTTTTGTTTGTTTGTTTTTTTTATTGGGGATTGGTGATCGGGGGGGGGGGGGGGGGGGGGGGTCCCCTACTGGTTTTCTGAGTCCCCAATAAAACAAAACTGCACCTTTCATTCAAATTGGCCTTTTATTGTGGGCATTCTAAGGCACGTGTGTGCAGTAATCAAGGTGTCTAATTTTGACATTGAATTTTTATTTTTCATTTTATTACTATTATTATTAATTCAATCTCTGGTGTAATAACCTTATTTATTGATTGATTGGATTATTTTTTGTTTTCTTATCTGTTCTTATTGCTGCTGGACATGTACATTTCCCAGAGGGAGCCATCCCAAAGGGATCAATGGGGTATATGCCAAGGAAGAGGCGGGACGTGATTTTGCACATCAGTTTATTCCCGGTCCGGGTTGCGAACGCGCAACCCAGGGGCACAAAGTCGGAAGCACAAGTATTTTTGACGCAGCCCACACATCGCAAACCAAACCGGAAACAAACTGATGTGCAAAAAACAGTCCCGCCTCTTCCGTGGCATATACCCCATAAAGTCAAGTTTAAGTCTAAATCTAATCAGCATCTTGATGTGGTACACCTGTGAGGTGGGAGGGGTTATCTCGGCAAAGGGGAAGTGCTCATTATCCCAGATTTAGACTGGTTTGTGAGCAATATTTGAGAGAAATGATTTTAAATCGGAGTTGATCTCATAAAAAAAAATGGAAGTTAAAAACAAAAGTTTTGCGTTTATAGTTTTGTTGAGTATATAATTGGTACTTTTAGAATTTCACATTTTTATTTCAACTAGCGACACTTTTTTTGCAGAACTGATTCATATCCATATTTTATGGGTTTAGCAAGGTAAGAAAACTTCTCTATCACCAAAAAATGTGTCTGAACAAAATCCCATTCAATCAAATTACTATGAAGGCTATAGGAAAATCAACTTTTGAAAGGGATATTTTGGTGGTGCGTAATATATTCAAGTGCATAATATGCTTGAGAAATGGTTACACTTTACACCTTAATAAAGATCACATTTTACATACAGAAAATATGGACTAAACCATTGCAAGCTTTAGTAAAACTTAGTCCAATCTGGCGGTAGAACCTTAGCAAGGAATGAATAAGCAGCATATAAAATGGATGTGCCTAAAATGTACTTTTTACCATTGTTGCAGCACATTGTGTTATGTAAAGTTCTTATTAATTAAAATTAATTTAAGTTACAACACAGGACCATTATACAAATTAGGGATAGACCGATAATCGGCCAGACTGATTACCGGCGCAGATACTGGGCATTTTGACGAATATCGGTATCGTCCTAAATCTAATGGACATGACAATAAAAGGTACATTTAAAGCCATTTTAATCTCCGCGAACCATTTATTTAAATTTTCAGTTAACTTTATAAGAGATGACCCTGGGAACCTTCTGCACCTTTTTTTTTCTCTCAACATTTAAACAAAAGTTTAAGATTTCAGCTTTTTTTTTTTTCTTTAGATTTCAGCTATTTTTAAATTTTGGGGGAAAAAATATTTACTGTAGAAAACTATAGAGCTCTATTGTATTTACTTGTTTAAGTTTCCATTGAACTTTTTAAGACGTACTGATAACCTTGGTGGCTCCCTGAACATTTTTTTTTAGACATTTAAAATGAAATCTATTGTCTAAGATTGTCTGAAAAATTAAATTGTTCAACAAGCAATAATGCTTTAAGACACTCCAATAACCCCCCCACCCCCACCCTCTTTTTTTTTTTTAACTGAAAATAAATATCGGTTTCAAATATCGGCTATCGGCCACCTTGACCACTAATAATTGGTATCGGCCCTGGAAAAAACATATCGGTCTATCGCTAATACAAATGAGCGGTAAGCTGCATACACCACTGTTAAATTATTTTGATCAATTCATTGACTGTTTATTATGCGCTTCAAACTGTTGATTAATCGCATCTGGAAGCAATTTAAGAGCTGTACTTGCTTGCAAGCAGATTCCAGTTTGGGATATACCTTGAAGGTGGGCAGCATGAGGGACATGTGACCTCCTCTGGAGATGAGGCCAAACGAAATGGGGCAGTGCGGCCTGAGCATGCCGAGTCTCTCCATACAGATCCCGTCCAGCTGCTCGTTGAGACCCCAGGCATGCAAGCAGGACATGAAGAGTTTGGCTGTGTCCATTGTCAGGTTGTACTCCAGAAGACTCAGAGACTTGGACTTCTCCTCTCGCCTCCGCATCTCCTCTTCTTCTTCTTCATCTTCGTCCAGCAGGTGCTCCTTGATAGTCTCCTTCATTGTTTCTTTCACCTATTTTGAAAAAGATGTCAACACAAGTGTTCACTATGCCTTGTCGCGTTCAGGTTAATGTTGTATTTAATTCTGGATTGCTGCGTGTTTGTTGCTGACCTGCTTGAAGATCTTGTTGGCCAGGAAAGAGCCTCCCTTGTCAGCCCCAGCCTGGCTTTTCTGCAGCGTTTCCGGGGACACCAGCATAGGATTTGGCCTCTGAGCTTCTTCTGTCAGCAACTGGATGATCACGGCTTCCACGTCAAAGAAAAGCACATGCATGTCGGGGTCCGTGAGGTTGGTCTTCATTGCCTGGACCACCAGCGCGTTGTGGGAATATTTGGGCAGGTTTCCCTACAGAAGGAAGAATGTTGAAAATCACTCAAATCAAGGAGTCAGTGAGACACATTGAACGTTTAAAAGGGTAAGACTTTACTGTAACACAAACTGATCAATTATAGAAGAAAGCAGGCATTTACATTACATTGTGAGAATCATAACTAACATGATAGACATGCACGATTAGACTTCTTTGCCACCAGAATGGAAAAGTTAAATCAGCTGTTATGAATGAAAATCTATATACATTTTTTAAATCATACATCTTAGAAATGCCATGTAGGAAGGAAAAAAAATAAATACAAATAAAACTTAAAACGCCATTCTTGTCCTGGTCCTTGTGTCAATCATCATGGAGTTCCGGTGGATGAACATTGCCACCTAAAGGCAGAGGGCCTCATAACGCATGGTTTGGGCTTCTATGGCCTTTTTTCACACTCACCAAAAACCAGAAGAAAATCTTTTGTGATATAATTTGCAATAATCTATTATGTGTTACGTATCAAAAATTGCGAAATACAATCACTAGTTAACATTTAAAAAGCTCAATCACAACGTACTTAAATTAACCTTAATCACAGTTTCCACGAAAATCCTCTTAATTTCACATTTAAAACGATGCACAATATACATTTGAAAAACGTATTAATGACCTGTATGGAAACAATAAATGGATTATTAATTCATAAATTGATGCTTTTTATTTGGCATTGCAGGAATTTCTGCATTCTGATGCTGCTAACACGGTTTTGAGATTTCTTTTGAGACCAATAAGTGCATGTTTCAGTGGAAACCTGCATAAATGTGGTTGGTGACACATCTCTGGATTTTTTCAAACATCCTCTTGAACACTGCTACCACGGTCCCTTAAAAAAATAATAATTAATAAATAAATAAATAAATAAACAAACAAACATACAAACACCTTTATGGCATGTACAGGTTCAGATTTTCAGATTTCTCACAATTACCGGGATTTTCTTTGATTTATACACACTGATAAAGTCCAACATCTGTTTTACTAGTCATTTTGCAGCAAATGCAAAAAATCTATTTTTTGTGCATTCCAGGTCATTTTATGAAAAGTCAAAACACAAGGATGACATTTACTGTATTTGCATTATTGTCAAATTTCAATATTGAATAGTATATGAACATTAAATGTGGCTAAGGATTCTGTGATGTGTTCTTTAGATAATGTATGAAAACTGTATAGGTGGGACTGAATGATTATGAATTACAATAAAATCATGTAAATAACATGTATAATACGCCCCATCCAAAATTACACTAATAGGCAAAAGGGATGTAACGATATCCAAACAACACGATACAATATTGTCACGATAAGAAAGTCACAATATGATAATTATCACGATATTGTGGGGGCATTGACGATATTTAAAAAATGATCACAATATTGTAAAAAAAGAGAGCTCATACTAAAAAAGAAAAGCACAATATTGTGTTTTTGTACATTACAGAAATGCATATAAACCACCTACAATCGCTAATAACAATATTGAAGCACTTACTTGCTAATGCAAGCACACATTGATGGCGTCACAAGCAAATTAAGTCCCCCTTCATCTGACAATTAGCATAAATTTTAAATACGGAAGGCCAAAATATCCCTAATGAAAACTAAATTGCACTAATAAACTAGCCACTATAGGGTGCTACAACTGCACAAATGGAAATAACAGACGTATTCCTTTTAAATATTGTGAACATGACAATAATATCACGATATTGCCCTTATCGTGACATCCCTAACAGGCAATTGTGTTTCTCTTCGATTTTGGGTTCAACTCTGACCAACTCTCAGTGTCACAGATTAATCGAACTACGCACACCGATTTTGTAGCAATCTCATAATCAACATTTACACACTTTGCTCAACAAAACGACAATTTGACTTACAGTTCACCTAATAAATCATGTCAATTTGAAGAGCGTATCAATCTTAAACGGATTATACCCAGAAAAAAACCCATCTATTGATGATCTTTTTCCACACTCAGGCAATATTGTACATACCTCCTTCAGACAAAAAAGAAAACAAAAACACGGTTCAGCAGAAATGCCAGAGGACGACTCAAAGTCACATATTGACTTCCTTACACCAGCCTAAAAGCTATAACTGTAAACACAGGTGATGGCTTGCAGTTGACTGGGTGGGTGTAGTGTTTGTGTTGATAGTATGACATTTCACAGTCATTATCTTCCATCACACACGGCAGGGGAGCATACATAGCCACTCACATGGGGGGGGGGGGGGGGGGATGTTGGATAGTTTGGACCCATAATTTTACAGTTATAGCAGACAAATGACCCTGGGGTGTGAGAAACAATAACAACAAAGAAAAACAACAGTGATGTATTTCTGATACAGCAAGGCAGGAAAATTGCAGCTGTTGTGCGTTGGCCTTTTCAGAAAACGGCTGTGATTATGTGGCGATGAGGAAAATCCTGGAAGACACCTCCAGTAAACACAGTGGACGGACCATGAAAAAGTCACTCCCGCAGCAATTTGAAAGCACGCACGGATTATTATTATTTTTTTATTCACTCACTCACAGAAGCTTACATGTGTGAATGAGTGAGTGAAAAAAAAATCCGTGCGTGCTGTCAAATTGCCGCGGGAGTGACGTCACGCAGCCGACACGTTCGCCCGGCCCCGTTTGCGACACGCCACCCCCGCACTCTGCGATTGGCTGGAGGGGTGTAAACAAACGTCCCGCTGTTTACAAAACAAACACAAAATGGCAAACTACAGGCTGGGGGTGTGGGAGTTTAGGACAAAATCACCCCCACACGTTATGAAAAGCCCATATCTATAAATTTAGAAGTAGTTTGTTTGTTTAAATCCTGTATTTAAAAAGTGCATTTTCCTGAGTGAAACCGGCAGACGGGCCCTTTAACACACCCTAATATAAGTTGAAAATTATTTGTAAATCATTGTATTGTGTTTTGTTTTAAGTTTTACAAAATGTCACATCTTCAATGGAATTGGGGTTTCTATGTTGTGCAAAAGCAATTTTATAAGAAAAAAAAAATATCATAGTTGAACAATGGTGGATTGTCTATTTCAAGAAATGTGTTGAACTTGATCAATTTGAAATGTCCTAAAAAAAATGTTGATTTTTTAACAGGTTTGTATAATGTGTAGATGTGCACCTTACAGCAATGCTTTTAAGTGTTACTAAAATGTAGGGCTGCTCGATTATGGGAAAAAATAATAATCACGATTATTTTGGCAATAATTTAACTCATGATTATTCAAACAATTATTTTTTTGGTACAAAACAAGAAAATGTTTAAGCATTTAAAAATATTAAGGCCAATTTTAAAAAGAATAGAAACACTATAATTTTGCAAGTTCCTTTTGGGCCAAATAAAATGTATAATAATATTCATTCATTCATTCATTCATTTATTCATGCATTCAATAATTAAATGATTATTTTTTGGTACAAAGCAAGAAAATGTTTAGGCATTTAAAAATATTAAAGACCAATTAAAAAAATAGAAACACTATAATTATGTAAGTTCCTTGGACCAAACAAAATTTGTAATAATATATATTTATAATGTATA
Organism: Festucalex cinctus; assembly: GCF_051991245.1. Taxonomy (NCBI): domain Eukaryota; kingdom Metazoa; phylum Chordata; class Actinopteri; order Syngnathiformes; family Syngnathidae; genus Festucalex; species Festucalex cinctus. Next base: position 11,619,287 of record NC_135425.1, on the reverse strand, counting down.
TTATTTATTTATTTATTTATGTGTGGCAAAAACCTGAAGTTGGAGTTTAGAGCATGTGCACTCTATTTTTGTTTTAAAACAAGAAAATGCTTAAACTTAAGAAACAAATAAAAATATTAAGACAAAATTCTTCGAAACACTATAATTATGCAAGTTCCTTTTGGATGAAACAACGTTTATATTAAATTACTTATCTTAAATAAAAAATAAAAAAAAAGGTGCAACTGTGTAAATTTTAACTACTCAAAATTTAGTATTAATAATCTTTTTTTTTTTACGATTATGCTGGTTTTGTAATTGTGGAGTGTAACTGAAATTGTAATTGAATTTCAATTAATTGCACAGCCCTACTAAAATGTACTGATTTTGCTTTTTTGGGGGGTTGCAACAACACTAAACGACTGACTGTCAGTATTCACACAATTAGCAAATAACAGGCATCCGTCTAATTTTCAACACAATGCATACTTCCTAGATCCTGCTATGCAGTACTTCATTGAAATGTGACTGTACCTTGTCAGCGTTGTCTGCCGCCAGCAGATTGGTGGCAAGTGTTTGCAGTTTGTGCTGAGCCATGTTCTTCAGTGCCGCCAGGCTCCGGCGAGTCATTGCCTGCTTCAGGTTCACCGCCGAATGGCTCAAGGCATCCACGGTGGCTGGAGCCAGCTCGTCGCAGGCATTGAGTATCTCGACAGCAGTTATACCCATCACACAGCGGTCCAAGGCCCCTACAAACATGAAGGAGCGGAGAGTGAGAAAGTTAAGAGACCCGGGTGATGGCTAGCTAATTGTATTTGCTAAGCAGTTATGTTACATTTCGCAGGGTAAACACTACCTGGTTTGTTTTTGTTTCCATTTTATTCCATTACAGTTGCTATATTTGCACTTTATATACATTTAAATTGTGGGGTAAAAAGTGTCTTAAAAATTGTTGCTGCAATATAAGTGCTATTGTCAATCACAAATCTATTGTTCAGTAATTATTACCAATATCGTCAAAAATATGGTCACCGCAAATTTCTTTTGAAATATCGTGATATAATTTTCAGGCCACATCACCCACCCCTAATAAAAGCAAAAGGAGCATTTTAAGCAAAGGCAGCATCCTGGGTACAAAACTTAACAGTGACTTTGGCCTTATATGTCAAACATGACTGTTGGGTCAAGAGCATGTGAATATCTTTTTAGCCACAGTCTAATGTATTTTTGAATCCTGTGACCATTGTACGAGGACACACTTTCTTGTATGTCATTTTTTTCTTCTGTTATCACCGTATTTTTATCATTACCAAATATTCTTCATCAACCATGCCTTGGTTTCATAATGCTTACTACTATGACCATCTATTGTCTTGAATGTGATTCAAGTCAGTTATCTCTGGCTGTAACAATCCTCTGCTCTTCTCACAAAAAAAAAAAAAAAAGAAAAAAAAAAAAAAAAAAAAAAAGAGAGAGTTTAGAGGAGACCCCATTAGCTGCAGACAGACCTGATATCACGATTGGCTTTAAGTATTGAGTGAGAAGAGAAGTGGCACCATTATGCTGTGCGTGTGTGTTTCAAAGAGAGTGAGTGACTGTAGACTCAGACATGTAATGGTGCCAACGCTCAAGACACACACACTCTCCCTCTTTCTGCTCTCTGGATCTCTTTCTCACATCCACATAAGCAAGCACACTTTTTCCTCACTCACTGTCTCATACACACGCTTTAATTTCACACCCAGTTACCCTGCAATCTCTCAGCGCTACAGCTCATTCAGACTCCAAACACGCACACATGCATGGGCACGCTCACATGCAGTCATTCCCAGCTGATATCGTTGTCGAGCTGCATTCAAACCAGTTATGTTTAGACTGCCCGTTTCTAACGCAGAATAAACCTTCAAAGTTAACTTTTTTTCAGTTTGGCTAGTCCTGCACTTTATACTCAGGTGCGACTTTTATACAATATATTTTAAAAAATTAAAGTTTGGACAGCAAGCCAAATGTGCCCTAATCGTGTTGACTTTCTGAGCAATGCTGCCACCTTTTGTCCACCAGTAGTAATGCACCACAAGTATATAGTAACTACCAAAAGAAAGTAGAAAAAGAAATGGAAGAAGAAGACTAGTAGTTATATGTGTGACATGTAGTTTCGTTTAGCCACAACAAGGATTTAGAGCACCAATAAGACACAGTCTACCTTTGACCACAATGTGACGTGGGATTCTAGTTAAGCTAAGACATTTTAAACTAATAAGAAAAACTTTTACATAGTAAGAGGCGGGCGATTTATCCTACCGGAACTCGTTTGCTGCTGTCAACATGCATCCACAATTAGGCATGGGGGATTTTGGGTGCAAGTCCGAGCTCCATTGTTCATTGTCTCGGTTTTTGTAAAATAAATTTCCCCAGAAAATTTGACTTATACTCTGGTGCAACTTATCTGTATTTTTCTTCTTTACGATACTTTTTTTTTTGACTGACTTACACCCTGGAACGACTTTTAGTGTAAAACAAATATGGTAAAAATGATAAACATTCAAAGTTAGTCTAATTTAAAATGTGGAGAAACCATGGTTTGTCTCTCATATCTAATCAGTGCAAATAGCTATACAGGGAAGTCCTAATTTAGATTTGCCTTGCCTCTTAAAGGGACAACAGAATGAAAAATCTATTTTTGGAGCTTTCAGCTATGTTAAAATGCTAATTCCTCACGAAACACATGACGGAAGTGGTGTTTTCCTCCATTCACCCTTCTATGAGAAATTCTAGGTCATTCTGCTGTCCAAATACCAGCCCCTCCCAACCTGAGAAAAGGACAGAGTGCTCACTTTATGACATCATAAAGTGCGGACCCACCCCCGCACCGCCTCTGCGGACTAAATGCACGGCCACTTTCTCTGAGACCTCCATGGAATAGTGAAAAAAATAGCCTTTATCAGTAAACATTCTGTCCAAATGAATTCAAAGCAATCAATTATCCTTCACATTTGGCAATGTCAAAGTGCAATGACAATTGGCTGTCTTAAAATCCCAGGTTCTGGCTAACATTTGTGTGAACTACAAGTAAAACAATTGCACTGTTGAACCTAACTGAACCGATAGTATAGAGGTTAGTGTGCAGCAAGTCACGGGTTCGAAACCAGCCCAGGATTTATTTTTTTCGCCTCCTCCTCAAAGATTTCATGCGGCAAGGAGCCGTTTTGTTTCAAATGTTGATTGAAGAATTGGCTTGCGTCAATTTGTAGGGCGTACTCAGAGGAGTGCTCAAATGCAGAGCCCCAAAAGCGGACATGCAGTTAGCTCGCCGGGGGCGCGGCAATCACACGGTGAGAGGCGGGGTTTTACTGAACCGGCCGTTTTACTTCCGCGTTACAAAACTGACCAGCAAAAGACCTAATATTTCGTAAAAAAATTACATCGCCATGGTGTCAAAGGTACGATTTAATCATTATATGCCTAGTTATCATTTGGAAGGGCTTAAAATACCGTGGTGTAATCCCTTTAATTGGAGAGTTGTGCAAGTGAGCAAGTGAGCAGTCACTAATTGCAGGGGTGGCGAGATCAGGTCCTCGATGGCCGCAGTCCTGCAGGTTTTGGATATTTCCCTTCTTCAATACATCTGATTCACGATCAGCTTATCAGCAAGCTCTGCATAAGCCTGATAACAATCCTGTTAATTGGAATCAGCTACACTTTGAGTAGGGAAACCTCTAAAAACTGCAGGGCTCCGGCCCTTGAGGATCGCAGTTTGCCAACCCTGGGCTAGAGCTTATATCCCCTGCAATAAAACTCTCACCTGTGTCCATCTGCCAGACATAAACAGAGCCATCAGAGCATCCAACAACGAGGTAGTCATCAGCGGGGCGCCACTTGATGACTTGGATTGGGAACAGGTGCCGCGATGCAAGCATGATGCACTTCCTTTCCCTGAGACTGAGCAGGCCCACAGAGTGGTCGCTGGCAACAGAGCAGACGCAATGTTGCACCCGAGTCTGCAGAGAAAACAAGGCCAGAAATGTTTCAATAGTTGATCCATAATTGAGCCATCGATTTGCTTCACATAAATAAAAATACATCCATCCATTTTCTTGACCACTTAATTCCTCACAAGGGTCGCGGAGGTGCTGGAGCCTATCTCAGATGGCTTTGGGCAGTTGGCAGGGTACACCCTGGACTGGTTGCCAGCCAATCGCAGGGCAAAATAAAAATACATTTAAAGGCATTTACAAACAAAATGTTTCAAGACATTTATTAGCAAAGTAAGGAACAAAGTACACACAAATAAAACAATTTAAGACATTTAAAAGCAAAGTGAATAAAATTCGCTTACACAAAGTACTAAAATAACGAACAGCGCAAGATCAAGATTGGAGACATTTAGATTTTAGAGATGCTTTAAAAGACCTTAATCATATGGGCAAAAGAGCGTCTACTTTTTAACCTGGATTTAAAAGCATTACACTTGGGCCTGACTCCACTTTTGTTGGCAGCTTATTCCATTTCCGTGCAGCATAACAGCTAAATGCTGATTCACCATGTTTGCTTTGAACACCAGGCACCACAAATTGACCCAAGCCTGCTGACCTCAAAGCCTAGTGTGTAAGGCAAGGGCTTGTGTATTATATGACAAACTCAACTGAAGGAAAACTCACACTGCAGTTTTCTGGAGGGACAATGAGCTGGGTGATTTCTCCTCCGTGCACACAGAAAATGTGCTTCATCTCCCCAGTGAAAATGTCCCACACAATGACAGAGAAGTCAACTCCTCCCGACACCAAAGAGCGCTGGTCGTAACGGGGAGATATCTGGTATGGATACAGGACACATGTCACCTTATTCCTGTGACCGCGTAGAGTACGATGGGGTGGCCATCCTGCAGAGAAAATGACAAAATTTTTTTAGAAAAGTGGAATCAAATTAGTGCTGGGTATTGCCGCAAACCTCACGATACGATACGTATCACGATACGATACGTATCACGATACATATCACGATACGATACGTATCACGATACGATACGTATCACGATACGATACGTATCACGATACATATCACGATACGATACGTATCACGATACATATGTCTCCCAATGGGGTATATGCCACGGAAGAGGCGGGACGTGTTTTTGCACGAGTTTGGTTCCGGTCCAGGTTGCGAACGCGCAACCGAGTGGCACAAGTATTTTTGACGCAGCCCACACGTCTCAAACCGAACCAACTGATGTACAAAAACAGTCCCGCCTCTTCTATGGCATATACTCCATACTTGATCTTCAAGGTGATACGTATCCCGATATATTACATTAATTTTCTTGCATTTTATAATAACAGTCATATGTTTACCTAAAGGATATGTTTGTTATGCTGATTGACAAAAATATTTTTGTAGCAGCTCTTCCAGTTTACCACCTAGCGGCATGCCTGGTCTAAATGTGTACACACTGCAGAGCAAGGAGCAGCTTTCACAGATACACCGGGAACATTTATTAATAGGCATGAGCCGATATGAGCAAAAATATCAAAGTATTAAAATTAGAGCTCTAAAATGTGCTTATTTGAAATATTTGGGGAAATAAAAACAGCATTTTTATCATGTAACACATTCTATTTCGTTTTTAAACAAAATATACGAAAATTGGTACATTAAGACACATGTGCAATGTTAAATTTATAAGTAAATAAATGTTGACATTCTTCTTTTTTTTCATTTATCTTAGCAAGACACCGTGTCCAATCACTGGTGAGATATTTCTGCATTAATTGAAGGCAATTAACTTCAAAGATGCTGCTGGGTTTTATTTTTTAGGTACAATGCAAGCTGCAAAGGCAAACGTTAACTGCCTATTTAAAGCTAACGAGCAATATCGATTCTGATGCCTGTGTATCAATACGTGTATTGTAATGAGGCCCGCAACGATATATTGCCGTATCGATTTTTTTAGCACACCCCTAAATCAAATGTTGCCTTTCTTAATGTCAAACTTAGATTTATAGTTCATGAAGAAAAAATGCCACTAAAATGAATGGGTGCTTTTACTAAAGATTGCCACACAAGCTGGGAATGGTAGAACATGGACCAAGATTTTTTTGGTCATTTCCCAAAATTTTCAGTGTACCTTCCAATTTATTTACATTAATGACAAAATAAGTAGTGTCAACAGTCTAAAAAGCTCCCCCTTAAAAAAAGAAAAAAAAGAAAAAAAAGAAAAAAAAGAAAAAAAGAAAAAAAAGAAAAAAAAGAAAAAAAAGAAAAAAAAGAAAAAACCTGTCCTTCCTTCACCTCTTCTAAGCATGTGTTCTCCTTGTAGCAACTGAACGATGGCAGTTTGAGTTGCAGGAACCAAAATAATGCTGCCATCTTCTCTTCCACATACTAGTCGGCCTTGGGAGGGGATGTACACACTAGCCGTCACCTGAAGAAGGAAAGCATATATGCATCTTAATGGGAGGTAACAGAAATACAAAACTCCATCGGCTATTTAAATTTCGAACTCAAACTGTCTGAGAAATGTATTCCCGCATTGGTGCCAACCTTAATGGGTTCGTCTTTGCTAGGGAGGATGCTGAGCTGATCAATGATACCAGAAGACACAGGAATTAATTTATCAAACGCTTCTTGGAGACTGACGGTGGATGAGACCTGCAGCTCTAGAGAGGAAACAGGCAGACCTGTGAGATTAGATAATCTGAGTTGCTAATACAGTTGTTTCAATCTGATGCCCCAGGATCCACAAGCCCAATCTTGGGGTCCTTAAAATGCACTTGCAATCAATTATTTTGCCAAAACATTTCAAATGTGCATTCCTATTACAAAAAAACGCTAGTCAAATGCATCCCGTAATGACGCTTATGGAGACGCCTAGTAACTGCAGCTTCAGTGGAACAGTACCCCGTTATTCAGACCATAATTAGCTTGGAGTAATAATCACACCAATCACAAAATGCATTTTGAAGGAAAAACAAACAAACAAATTGCTCTGAAGCACAAGTGGTATTTTCAAAGGAAGGCATTTTCAAGAGGAAGTTTCAAATCCAACCAGAACTCTATCAGGAGTCCTACCTGCCGGAGTGGCTAGTTTCCGTGGAGGCGAGGAGTCTGGGATACTCCACAGAGACAGTCGGCCTGAAGAGTCTCCCTGGATCAGTAGCTTGTGGAAGGGCTCTCGTCGTCCAAAGAAGAAGCAAGTCACAGGAGGACATATCAGGAGCTAGAAAATAGCGCAAATTGGAGGACACTTGAGAGGGCTTGTGCAACCTGAAGATTCAAATCAAGTTGTTTCTGTTGTTTGGGGGTTATGGGAGATTTTGATTTATTTATTTTATTTTATTTTATTTTATTTTTTTACGTTCGATATACAGTACTGTATCGTCAGATTTTTCAGTTTGGTATGTTTCTAGTGCATTGCCCCTACAAATGACATTTTGATGACTAGTGGAATTTTTATGCCGAACAAATTCACTCCACCACTTACTTTCTGAAGCTGCAGCCTCGTTTTGAACAATGTAAGCATGTCTTCTGAAATTAACACCACTTCACCTTGTGAGACTGATTAAGGATGGCTCGTTTACACTTTTCGAGCATGACATCAAGCATTTGGACTGTACTGAGAGGTTATCAGACTTTCACAAATCTATTTAAAATTCTATGTAATAGAGCTTTTTTTCTAGATGCCCCTGGTTGATCTCCTTTGCTCTGCTGCCACTTGCTGGCCGTTTGTGTAATATTTCTGCAACCGTTCTTTGCAGTTGAGAAGCTGCAACAAAGCCTTCTGTATGCTCTGGCATAAAAAACAAACAAAAAAACAAAAACAAAAAACGTATAAATACGTCTTTGGGACACTTAAAACATAAAAAACGTAATTACACGTTATTGGGAGCAAATGAGTTAATATGATTTGACTGACAGAAACATTTCTTAATGTGCTTCTATCAGAACAAACTTGTTTGCTTCCTGAGTCACACTAAATTTAAGCGATGACGCCATCCGATTATGAATTATTTTATTTCCTGATTGTACTGTATATTGGCCATGAGATTGGCTTGCAACATGTCCATGGTCAAACAATGCTTGTATTGATTTGAATTAAAGAGTATACTCTAGTTTCAATCAGCTGCCAATCTCCTTAAAGTAAAATACAGGTTCATGCCTGCCTCAATGAATTTTGAGAGTGTATATTTTGTCATTTTAACAAAGAAAGCCGAGTGACTGACCTGTTTGTCTGTTAGATTCTCTATGCTGTAGATCAATGGCGGTATTGAGCCTTCTTTTTTGCCCACATCACTTCGGAAATGTACACTGGCAGGTAGACAGCTGGAAAATAAATAAATAAATATTTATGGTCTATAATTGTCTTCTACAGCATGAGCTGCCATGACGATTATGATGATGACAACTTAAATGCAACTATACCTGGCTGGTAGGTTATAGATGTAACTGCAGCCATCTTCAGTCCAAATGATGACTTTGTCTGCTGCAATGAACTCTCCTCCAGCCCAGGCCTTGTCATTGTCACTGGGCACGGAGCAGAGTAGTGAGTAGTCACCTGCATCAAAAACCTGACAAAAAAAACAAAAAACAAAAAAAAAACATATTTGGGTTTCAAGTTCCAGGCTATGTGGTGTTTTGCTCCATCTGCATGTACTGTGAGCAATACTTTTTTTTGAGGACCAGTTCTTACCCTCCAGAACTTGGAGCAGACCACCAGCAGGCTGCTCTGAGTGAACGTACAGAAGGAAATACTCTGACAGCCTTGACAGTATATGGGCTTGGACTCTTCTTCAAACACCGGGTCCAGGTCCTGAGGTGATATTTTTCCAGTGAAAGTGATATCCTCATTCTGAATGCAAAATAACTACTACCTGCATCCTGTTGACCTCAGCTGTGATGATCCAGACTTTTAAAATGCCTGTCACTGACACGGCCACGACGGTGTCCTCTGCAGGGGGGGGGGGGGAGAAAAAAAAAAAAAAAAAAAAAAGACTCATTAAGTTAAAATGTAAGTTTGGATCACTATTATAACATAATGCGTGGATGAACTCTCAGTGTGGATGAACTCCTCCTGGGTGCCTTTCCTCACAGGGTTCTTCTGTGGCCCGCCATGTTGTGGTTTGCGTGTGTGTCTGTTGGTACGATCATGGGGACATAGGGGGCTATTTTTTTTTTTTTTTTTTTTGTATGATGGATGTTTTAATTGTTCAGCACTTTGAGTTGCATTTGAATGGATGACAGGTGGTATATAAATAAAGTTTGATTGATTGATTGATTGATTGAAGTGTAAATTTTACATTTCAAGTAGGGATGTAACGATATCCAAACGTCACGATACAATATTAGCACCATATGAAGCGCCACGATACGATAATTAACACGATATTGTGGGGAGGTTGGCGATATTTAAAAAAGCTCACAATATTGTATTTTAAAAAAAATTAAATAAAAAAATAAAAAAGCTCATACACAATATTGAATATTGTGCTTTTGTACATAACAGCAATGTTATGTTTTTGTTTATTATTATTATGTTATTATACTTGTGTTATTAATGCACGCACACATCGAGTTGCTCCACATATTGACTCGCTTCAAAGCACATTACGTGATCCTTCATCTGACCATTAGCATAGATTTGAAACATAAAAGGGCCAAAACATCGCTAATGAAAATTAAATTGCACTAAAAAACTAGCCACCAGAGGGTGGTACAACTGCACAAATGGAAATCAACCTGACTTTTTTTTAACAGATGTGTTGCATTTAAATATTGTGAACATGACGACGACGATATTGTGGCAGTTTTAATATCGCAATATCACGATATTGCGCTTATCGTTACATCACTAATTTCAAGCAAATTAAAGGCACATTCATCACCAGCTGTCTTGATTGTAAACATTTGTTCAAGATGACCAATCACAAATGTGCGAACGTGTAGTTCAAGAAAGTATTACATCAAAAAGAAGATCATTTCCATGTTTAAAGTGCAAAGTCTTGCAACAGAGAATGAGTAAACAAGAAGTAAAACCACCTACTGAATACAAAGAAGTACAACATGAATTACTAGATTCACCTCAAAATCGGTGCTCATTTCAACACCCATAGAAAGATTGCAAGTTTGCATAGAACATTACATTACGAATAAATTGATAATTACAAGTAAGTGAATAGTATCATTAAACCTTGTGTGCGGTGTGATCGGATAATACTCATGGAGCTGATCCAGTCGGGGGAGATTTTGGACACCAGCGAGTACAGCACCTCCAGACTGGTGGCATCTACCACAAGAATCTCTGGATAATGGCCGTTGCAGAGCAGGCGACCTTCTCTCTGAGTGCTGACAGTGAACTGATAGTACTAGACAATCACAGAAGAAAAGCAACAGTGAAACCAGAACAAAAGATAAAGAAATCTGGAAATGGAAGCTGTGTTATATCAAATTAATGATTGGTAATTATTTCAACACGTGTGTTCCATGGTGTGTTATATGACAATTTGATAGTGCTGTTAGAAAGAGACTTAACTTAATATATGACTATTTAAAGATAAACAGTGTGCAATGTGTATTAGAAATGAATTTACCTGTATGCCAGTGTGAGCACAAGCCAGTTTTGTGAATTCAATACAGCGACCATCATTTACATCCCATAAACACATCTCCCTGGAAACAAAAAAAGTTATTGTACACAAATATAAAAATATATATATATATATATATATATATATATATATATATATATATATATATATATATATATATATATATAGATATATATATATATAGATTTCAATAGTTATGTTAAAAATAAAAATAAATTAAACTATTTTGAAAATAAAGTACTGTACAATATACTCACCCACTCTCTGATGCACTGACGATGTACTGTTTATCACTGCAAGCGCTGGCTTTAGACAGACAGGTGATGGAGGCTGTATGACCAAACAACATGGCCCTGGGACATATCTGACAGAATTGAAACATAAAAACAATTAAAAGATGCAAACAGCAAGGAAAGGGCCATCAAACCAAACACGCCGGCAGGGCTAGTGAAAGAGGCAAGGAAATGCAGAATTGAAAAGAGTTTTGTGATGTCAGCTGATATGGCATGATTTTCCTGTGACTGGCCCCATTAGATCATAAGCTCCAAAATTGGATATGTTGCACTGTGTGGTTTTTTTTTTTTTCAGATCTAAAAAATATTACACAAGCGGGAGAAGTCAACCTGCTTCCTTTCAGTTTGCCTGGCACCACTTTGCGTGCTGTTTGAGACCTCTCATTCAGAAACGGTATTTTAAGACACAAAATCAGACACTGTAATTTGTCTTGTGGTTGATAATTCACTTTGTATGATGTATTTGTTATCTATTTGCAGTATTCAGCCCCGAACGGACAAAATGAACTATGTCCACTGCTTCTACATCAAGTTTGGGAGTAAGCTTACTCTATAACTTAACTATAATCTTTTGGCATTTCCTGTAATTAACTAAGGATATTTGAGATATGGATGTCTGCATGATGAGATGCTAATCTATACAACAGGTATTTTTTGCTAAAAGAACAATTTAGATATTTAAAAACAAAACATAATGTAATATTTTAACTAGGGATAGACATATTGGGCATTTTGACAAATATCTGTCTTTTTCTTTTTTTTTTTTTTAAATCTGATGGCCGTTAAAAGGTAAATCTAAAACCATTTTATCTCAAAACCTTTTGTTTTTGTTCGACATTAAAACAAAGTAATGTGAAAGTTTAAAATTTCAGGTATTTTTAAATTCTAGGAAAAAATATTTACCGGTACTCTATTAAACTATAGAAAGCTATGGATTTATTTGTTTAAGTTTCCATTTAACTTTTTATGACGTACTGATTTCCTTGGGAGCTCCCTGAATATTTTGTTAGAAATTTAAAAGGATTGCCTATTTTCTAAGATTAAAAAAAAAAAAAAAAAAAAAAAAAAAAAAAGCTTTAAGACCTTACAAAGTCTGGATTGCTATTTGCATTTATATATATATATAAAAAAAAAAAATTGATGCCAATGCTCCACCCCTACCCCAACCCCCGTTTTTTCTGAAAATTATTATCGGCTCCAAATATTATTGGGGTTCTTGACTACTTATTTATAATTAGCCAATAATAATTTTAACCATAGCTACACAAGTTCAAAGTGCCTTCCAGAGAACCTTATTAAGAAACTTTGGGTGAACATGACAAATGCATGTACGATACTCATATAAATAGTCATTATACAGAAGGGTATATGCAAATCACTTGTGATCAATGTTCAATATTACACCACACAGGGGACCTTGGTTCACGTTAAAGTTCCGGTAGTTAGTAAAGTCATAATTAAAATAAATATTTGGATGAAAAACATTGCTGGGCTTTAAATCCAATCCAATGAAAAACAGTGAATATGACAAAGGCAGTAACTGAGAGTGCCCTCTCCCTGTGTCGCTATATGTCGGTACAGTTGTTAGCAGTGGTTAAAAACAAACAAACAAAAAAATGGTGTCTGCCCCGGCTGGTCTCCGGGCCCGAAAAACCTCTCATGTTAATGACACACACAACAAAGAACTGCACCATACGATCCGTGCACTACCTCCAGCTCCGATGTCATGTCCCAAAGGCAGATCTGCCCGTCATGGCAGCCAGTGATAATTGTGCTGAAGTCATCCATCACCAACAGGCTGCTGATACAGTGGGTTGGAGCGGTGCGGCCCCATAGAACAATGGGCAGAACCAGATTGTTCCCCGACATAGTGCTGACTTATCTGGTAGGGTTGAAAATAAATGTGAGTTAACACTCAAAAACATCCCCATATTTCAATGTATTGTATTGTATTCCAACACTTGGCAGTATCTGTTGATCAACAGATATTTATAATACTGCCTTAAATAACAGCATTTGAAAAGATTTGCAACTACTGCTTGGATCATTTCGCAAGATCTTGTCAATGCCATCAATGTTTGAGTATTCTTCAAATTCTTACTTTCAGAGAACTTACCATTTTGATTGCATTCACACATACTAGCATATGCTGTTTTTGTGCACAAAACGACTCGCCTTCAGTATCTAAAAGACTTCGTGTCCACAAACAAAAGCTTGACACATTCTCACATTTGGTCATTTAGGGAGCTAGTGTAGTAGTAGATACATCCATCGTTCACTCAATTTGCGCAGAACGATCTTCCAAAGAAGACGTAACATCAGCTCAATTTTGTTTGCGCAGTTCCCAGATGGGTGATATTTCATTCACTGACTGGGATAGAACTGAGAATAACGTTGGATTATACGAATTAAATGTGGCGATTATTTACATTGAGGACAGTAAGTGTAGTGATCAGTGAGAATAAGGTCATAGGCGTATGAATGGCTCAAAGAGCTGTCCGTGTGTGACTCCCTACACTACACGCATTATTGCTTTTCATTTATACCCCTATTTATGCGCGTTATCGTGAAATAAATACCTGAACGGCTACAATGATGCTATGTTACACTAAAGCCAAACAACTGTAATGTCGGGACTTCCGGGTTGCTAAAGCAGCTCACAGAATAAAAACATAACGCTTAAGGTAGTGGATACGCACCGCAAACCGCAGCTTACTGAGGCATCTCCTTCGTGTTGAGATTAGGCAAAAAGCTCTCAGTCGGTGATCAATAAAAACGGAGGAAATTTACTGCTTGTTTTGGGGGTTTTAGCTCAGTCAAACCTTTGCGTGACGGTCAGCGAACTAATCACGAGACAACATTAGCGATGACCCCAAACACATCCGGCTGTTCTCTGTCAAAGTAAAAGCTCTCAGGCTCAGCTCGCACAATTTGTTGCAACGTAATGCTATTTACAGTAGTACAGTATTTTGTATGCACTGTACATCATTATTGTGAACTTTGACGGTTGATACACAGCAGTCTCATTGTGGTACAAGTTCCACTACACCAGATTTCCTGTAGATGCCAGAACTTTGTTTTCTTTTATATATTTTTACAGTTCTGTTGCATTCTCTTTTACTTTCAATATATTTTGGAACTGCTTGTTGTAAACATTTATTTAAGCACATTTTTATTTAACTTTTGTGTGCAAAACATGTTCAATGTATCATTATTCTAGTAGTTTCCTTTTTTAATTTAATCGCAGTGTAAATGGTCAAACTGCGCATAATGTTTTAGTTGCTCACAATATTGGGCTACGTAACCTCCTGACTACCAACAATTCAAATTTGTCCTCTGTAGTGGACCTTTTTAAACCTGAATATCTCCCACCCAGTGCATACAATTGAATTAACTTTTGTGCTCTACAGAGGACATTCGGAGCTTTCCAATGATACCAAATGTGTAGGGGTGGGGCTTCCCTTAATGCAAGCACTTTTTAGGGAAGAGGAAAAGTAAACGTATAACACTTTTTAATGAACAAATTTAGGCTTTAAATGTTGTTAGCATGTGTTCTGTAAGACCCTTAAGAACACATTAAAGTATTGTTTGAATTATTTTAACTGTATTTGAGCCTAGCATTTAAGTTTAAAAAAAAAATGCCATCTGTAGTAGATACATCATAGCTTATTATTTTGGTGTGGTTTTTTTTTTCCAAAAAAATATTTTGCAGTATTCCAGTTATTTCACAAAGATTGCAGAATATCAAAATAAACATGATTGGACAATATTTTTTTTCCCGGTAGTCAGGAGAATATACGCCCACCTTTTAACAATACAATCTCTTGATGAATTTGGCCTTAGTCTGCTCCATTAGTTTTATGTTTGTCCATATTACTGGTATTAGAAGTATTTATTTGGCGAAACTTTTTTTGGTGTACAATTGTGAGAACCACTTCTAACCAATATTAGGATCTTAACACACACACACACACCCCATTTTCATGATTAAATAAAATACTGAAATTTAATTGAATATGCATCTCAGCATCTGATTAACACAAACCATGCTTGTTTCTGTTTTCTGAAATAACTGCTCAGTATCAATAATAGTATTAGAACACCTCATTCTAACAACATATTTTTCTTCTGTGGTAGCTATTTTTTTTTTTATATTTATTTTTCTCAATTTCTTTCAGGATCCATAAAGGTTTTCCCTAATCAATGAGTATTTAATCTCTAGCAACATGACAAACAGACAAAAAGTCGCAGAGAGGGGAGGCCTGGATGCTATTAAAAACAAATAAGAAGCTTTTTACAAATATAAGTTACTCAAAAACAGTTGGTCAGCTACTGTTTGTGACCCCTGAAATAACATAGCTTTGCTTGCTTCAGTTTGCAGGCAACACAATATTTATTTGCATTCTATAAATCTTGCTTCAGTTAGGATTTTCCATAAAATCAGAAAAGACACACATGCCTTTGAAAAAGGATTGTTTTATTTACAGGGATTTTCATTTGAATTACAATACAAATGTTAATCAACTGGGAGTCCCCAGAGACTGATAATTCTTTAAATCAGAAGTTGAGGGCTGCGTGTCTGTGTGCATTTATGTGTGAGTTGTGCGTCAATGTCTGCTTGAACGTGGTAGCTTTGGCAAAGGGAAAAGTCCTTCAAAATATCAGCAGACTCCTCTTTCCCCCCCATTTGTCCTGACTCAGTGACTCTCTCCTTTTTTCCCCACAACCTGTATGAATAGAATAGACCATTCATTTATTAGTTAAAGAAAAAAATATATATACACATATGCTTAGTTTGATGTGATAAATTCATACCCTTTTGAAGTCATTCATGTTGGTGGCCTGTACTGGAGTACCAATGAATGTCAGATAGTTTATTTTTGTAGTCTCCTCATCTCCTTGGTTTGATTTGATGAACAACTAGTGAGTGGGGAAACAAAGACAAAAATAATACAACGGAAATGCATTTTTCGACTCAAGAGAAGTCCTAGATGTGTTTCTTGGTGACAAGCAGCTAAGACTGCTGTTCTCTAATATGGAGTGAGAATAAAGCTATTTACATCTCAATGTGTACGTCATCTTTACAGCTTGTGACAATTTAGTGTGAGCATCCTGATATGTGTAACAATTGTCACATTGATTCCTTTTTTTGTGTCGCATCTCCCCTTTTGTGTTCTGTACTGACAAATTATGTGAAGTTATGTGGACTCGTAAGAAATCTATTCTTACGAAACTTAAGAATGAGGATGAATGGAAGGGTGAAACTTGATTAATTGAGGCACTGAATGATCATTGAATGGGGAAAACACAAATTTTAATCCAGAATTTGTACTTTTTACTTCATTTATAAAGTGATTTGGTGCAAATGCAACCAGGCACATAAAAATCCCCTTTTAATGTATTTAAAAAGTAATATTTCGTTTTATCTCACGCTTCAGTGCAGCACAGGAGCACCAAGAGTGTTCTGGTTCTTACCGTTACACTTTGCACGTTCTGAAACTTGACATAGCGTAGGGGAATGATTCCATCGTCTTTGTAGTCTTCCTCTGCCAGCTCCAGAGTTTGGGTGGCTTCGTTTCGCTCCGCATCGTCAAAACCCATGGAGCGCGGGAGATTGATAAATATCTTCACCACTTTAGGAGCTTGCGCTGGTACACCAAGAAGGGATGTTGCATAGTAGGAAAATGAAGGGAAGACAGAAAAGAAGACAAATAGTTCTCAGAATACAATGCGAAATAGCCGTATGAAGAATTCAGTTGACTGAAGTGGCGATCAATGCAAAAATACTCACCAAAGTCTGAGGACTGTAGCCTCATTGAGAAGAGTCTCACAGGCTGGTTGAAGGCGATAGTTATCAGCAACTGCAAATAACATATAAAAAGTCGTTAGGGACACGACATCTTTCAAGCGGTTAAGTGTGACACGCAAGCAGCTGGGATTTGACAGAGATGGACAAATTTACCTGGCTCACACATACTCAGGAAGGCATGCTTTATGAAATGCAGCATATGCAGTCGTGGGTTGTGTACATGCTGCAGTAGAAAGAAAGCTGCTACCAAATACAAATGACAAGCTCCTGCTTTATTACAGTGGCTTGAAAAAGTATTCCTACCCCTTAAACTTTCCCACATTTTGTCATGTTCCGACCACAAACAAATATATTTTATTGGCATTTTAGATGAAAGATCAACACAAAGCGACACACAATTGTGAAGAAAAAGGAAAATCATACATGACTTAAAACATTTTTTAAAAATACAATTTCACAATACAATTGACTTTTTTTTTTTTTTTTAATACAAAACTGAAAGATGTGGCGTGCAATAGCATTCAGCCCCCCTGTGTCAATACTTGGCGGAAGCACCTCTCGCTGCAAATACTGGATTGGATTTAGGTCTGGACTTTGACTGGGCCATTCTAACACAGGAATATGTTTTGTTTTAAACCATTCCATTGTAGCTCTGGTTTTATGTTTAGGGTCATTGTCCTGCTGAAAGGTGAACCTCCGCCCCATTCTCAAGTCTTTTGCAGATTCCAGCAAATTTTCCTCCAAGATTGTACTGTATTTGGCTCCATCCATCTTCCCATCAACTCTGACTAGCTTCCTTGTCCCTGCTGAAGAAAAGCAGCCCCACAACATGATGCTGCCACCACCATGTTTGAAAGTGGGAATGGTGTGTTGGGAGCGATGTGCAGTGTTAGTTTTCCGCCATCCATAATGTTTTGCATTCAAGCCAAAAAGTTCCATTTTGGTATCATCTGACCAGAGCACCTTCTTCCACACGTTTGCTGTGTCCCCCACATGGCTTCTGGTGGCTTTCTTTCAACAATGGCTTTCTTCTTGCCACTCTTCCATAAAGGCCAGATTTGTGCAGTGCACGACTAATTGTTGTCCTCTGGCATGTAAATCCTGATTTATGCCTCCACGTTTGCTCTCGCGTTGATGACCGGCGTAGATCACATGATCTAGGCGAGCCATGAATTTTAAGTGCCGCGTAGCTCGTGGCCGGCTGCGGTGCACACGTCGCCAATCTTTGCACGCCGTAGATGGCGGGGCGTAGCTCGCTTGTGATTGGTCCGTTCGATGGCGTACTCGGCTTTTTCTTTTCTCTCTCTCAGTGCGCCGTGAGCTGTTCAAAGCTTGGGAAATCTTTTATAACCTAACTCTGCTTTAAACTTCCCCACAACGTTATCCCTGACCTGTTTGGCGTGTTCCTTGGACTTCATGATGCTCCTCTTAGTGTCCTCTTAGGCCGTCACAGAACAGCTGTATTTATCGCTACTAAGGTTAGATTACACAGAGGTGGACTCCATTTAATCATTAGGTCAACAGCTGATCATTCAGCAATCATCAACTGGCTGCACTCAGAGAAAAGGGGGCTGAATACTTTTGCACACCATATTTTTCAGTTTTGTATTTTTAAAAAATGTTTTAAGTCATGTATAATTTTCCTTTTTCTTCACAATCGTGTGTCGCTTCGTGTTGATTTTTCATCTAAAATGCCAATAAAATATTTTTATGTTTGTGGTGGGAACGTGACAAAATGTGGGAAAGTTCAAGGGGTATGAATACTTTTTCAAGCCACTGTACATCTATCGTCAGATCTAAAAATGTCAAGTTAAAATATGTCACCAGTATGCTATATAGTATATAACTACACAGAAATGTTTAAAATGATACCTACCAGTCACATCAATATAAAATGTTGCTTGTTAACAGCATATTGGTTAATATCTTGAAAATGTGGAAGTAGCCCCGTTGTCTGTTGTGCTTCTTACCTGTTCATCACAGTCTGACTCCAGGTAGGAAGAATCAGCTTTCAGTAAGCAGTTGTCAAAGCCACAGTCATCGCTCTCATTGAGGCACTCACAGCCGGCTTTGTTGACGAAAGGCATGAGGTCCATCTGGAAACAAAATAAGGGTACTATACTGTATTTTAGCTTCATTTGAAAGTCAACAGAAATGCCTGCAATTCAGTAAATACTGCATATTTTGTAATGCAAGAGTAAAATGACATCCACTTACATATCCCTTCGGAATGTCAGAATCCTCACTGTTTCCTGGATCATTCTCTGTGAGCTGTTTGATCTTCTCCTCCAGACCTGCAGCATCTGCTCCTTGATACTGGTCCACCCGTTCCCGGTTTCTGAAGAATAAGAATGTCGGTGTGGCTGCTATGTTGTTGGCTTCTTTTGTTGCCTAGGGAAGAGAAAGGTAGTTCAGTCAAATGATCGAAATTGTTGCATTTCCTAAGCATAGTGTCTTTGGTCTCAAGGCACTTGTATGATGCCTAGCAAAATTGATAGAAGAGCCTCTTTTATAACATTTTAAAAACAATGATTTTACTGTACTAGTCATGTGAGGTACACCTTAAAAATTTGATGCCCCCCACAAATTGCCAGAATGACAGAACCAATACATTTGCAAACCTAATACAGTAAAAGCCGAATTATTTCATATATAAACATCACAAAGTGAAAAACAAACCTCAAGGTTGGTTATAGATGATCATGCAATGTGTGCAAACCTCATCTCTTTGGCTTTTGCAATTGTTTGGAAATCATTTAATCATTTTACGAAAACATATTCATAAGAAACATATGCCATATGTTTTATTGATTTTGTGTGTTTGAGATCTGGCTGACCGGACAGACGTGGACATCAACTTCGAGGAAGACGACCTGGGGATACTTATTACTCAACATGTTGAACGCTGGAGCTATTCTGACACACGGCGGGCACCTGTGGGGCAAGCAGAATGTCCTATTAAGTTACTCTTGTCATGCAGAAGTATTCAAATAATTGATTAAAGACTATAACCTCACTTAATACAATATATGTATCTTGTACATAGCAGTGTTGTATTTTGTTTCATCTTAAATAAAGCAGGATTGTCTTGCATTTCTTCTTCCAGATATGAGTTGGACTAACATATCCACCCAGGGCCAACTATCTAAAATTTATAGTCAGTTCTTATCATGCAACCAATCAGTGAAATACTTAACACGTGTAATTTGTCAGAATATCTGTCATTGACAAGTCAACACACAGTGCGAACTGTCAAAGAATAGACAATTAAGGGAAATGGACAAGTTCGTACACTACATACTTTTCAGTGATGACACAGGATCAGATTCTCTATCAGTCAACTCGTTATTGGAATTTACAATGCTCCAATGCCAAGTCAATGCAATAGTGCTATGTCATTCTAAGCAAGCATGCCGGAAAAGCTAACGCTAGCATAATGCTAACCCATCAATACATCGTGCAAGCTGTTGTTTTCAGATATAGATCCACACCGTGAATGGCATTTCTTCCAAAAACTTAATGGTGACCATTCATGACAAACTTAATCTATGTGAAGAGACATAGTTGATTGTAGGGAGGATTCCAACGTGGGTCTTACCCGGCCATTGTGAACTTTACCACTGCGAGCCTCGAGCCGGCGGCCGCTAGCTCCGGTAGAAATTCCGGATCACTCCCGATCACTTTAACGCCGACCATGGTCAAACACAAACGACTTAAGCAGCCTGGCCTTGTAACTGTGGATATATTCCCGGAAAAAAACGCAATTGTACTTAGTTCCTGTAAATTATATTGTTGTGCTTTTAGCTTTGCGTCAAAAGTAGCTAAATTCAATCTTTTTGCTAGGCGCGCTCCAGACACACGACAAGTGATTCGACACGTGATGTTCTGATTGACCAATAGGAGTGGAGAAAGTGACCTGTGTTTTATCGCAGGCGTAGTTTCAAGTTAGTATTACCGCCACCTTGTGCATTGGAGTGTGAACACATTTTTTTTTTTTAATACGCTGTATATCATGCGGCTTACGCTATTTTTTTTAAGTTTGCTGTATAATGTTTTAACAATGTCAATGTATGTTCCTGTTCCTGTAATAAATTTTGCAACCTACTTTTGTTTTCTTTTCTCCGAATGTTAACTACTGTGTTTGTTGATGCTAATGTGTTGTCTTTCCTTGTGTAAAGCACATTGAGTTGCCTTGTGTATTAATGTGCTACACAAATAAACTTGCCTTGCCTTGAATATAGAACGGATAATATAGAAACAAAATTTAACGACAATTGAAATAGTAATGGATGTGAAATAATTATTAGTAACCATGATTAGTATTAAATATTGCATTCGTACTAAAGAGATACCCATGCTGGATTCGAACCCAGTTTCCCCACGAACCAGAATTTATTTAGTCATTTATTTATTTCGAATTTTGTCAATTTTGGTCCTCCATACACTTCAGCTCAGGGATCCACATCGCCAAATATGCAAAAAATCTGGAAATGCAGCCACATTTCAGAGCTTGATCCTCCCTTTTTGGAAAAGGGGAAATTGGGGCCTGTCACAACGTCCCCTGTCTGCTGATTGTCTCTGTTGATAAGCTACCTTCGGGTTTATTTGGGGCTACTAGAAGATTTGGTATTTGAGTTTTAGACATCATTTATCTATCAGCTGGCTCTGGGCAGTAGGCGGGAGACACCCTGGACTGGTTGCCAGCCAATTGCAGTTCCTACAATTAGTATGTCTTAAATAGGCCCTATTTATTGTTGTTTTTATTTGGGTCAGGATAAATAATTGATTGTTAGATGCATCAATTTGATACTCTTATGTAAGTGATTTGGAGACGTGAATTGATTATTTGTATTATTACAATTGTTAGAATTAAAATGAATACATGATGTTACTTTTATTTTGAATAAATAAATAAATCCATGAAATTATATACTCGTGGTAGTTTATATAATAAATAATTTAGAATGCATGTTTGTTGATGGTATTATTACAGAAATACTTATTTATATGATATATAATTTTAAAATAAATAACATACTGGTTTTGTTTTCATGTTTATTAATTCATTCATTTTTAATAGCAGAGTATTTTTTTTCTTGCTGCCAACTACACTGCCTGACACCAACAATGTAATTGACGAGCCGATGGCGGCCCCATGTGTCGAATAATTGAACTGCAACTCAGCATAAATGAACACTTTTAATTTGCTCGCAGAGTACGTCACGTTTCCAAGTGTCTGTCATCGTGATGTCACATACCTTCAAATGCCATCACACGTTTATAAAGCTGAGCACGTCCGGTTGTATAAAACGATAACGTTGTGTAACATTAATCAAGATGGTCGCTCGTGAATAATATCTTGTTTTAATGCTATCCAGTCAGCGAAAAAAAAAAAAAAAGAGCTACTTTTAAGTTCAAACAGCTTTATTTTGGAGCTTTTTTTCCCACCCCGGAAAGCAGTCTATCAGTGTTCGCGTTATCATAACTCGAGGGCTGTCAAACTTGACAATTTGGAAACAACCGCACCGCGCCGCCTGTTGAGGTAGTACGTGGGGGGGAAAAAATAAAAAATAAAAATACAAAAAAATAAAATAAAATACGATATTAAAAGTAATCTCACGAGAATAAAGTCGTATTTTTGTGAGGGGGAAGCAGTAATATTTCAACAAGTTTGATTATATATATGTACGATGTACGACGCGGGGGGGTGCTGGAGCCTATCTCAGCTGGCTTTGGGGAGTAGGCGGGCCTGCTGCCCATAGCCAGCTAAGATAGGCTCCAGCACCCCCCCCCCCCCCCCCCCCGCGACGTTTGTGAGGAACAAGCGGTTCAGAAAATGGATGGATGGAAATTAACACATGCAGTATGTATTTGTGAGGGGAAAAAAAGGGAAATTGACCAAATTTGGACATATTACAATGATTTATTGATTCATTGTATTTTGTGTTGCATGGTATACCTAGTGGTTAACAAACCTCCACTTTGTCGCTTCTCTCAGTCATGCTTCGCAGGAGCATTCGACTGGCGGCCACACGCTTGGACAACGAATCCGACCCGAACTTTTCGTATCGGGAGAACCTCGTCAAGTGAGTAACGGTGGCGCAAAATCTTGCGTAACATTTGGTTAGTTGTTTGTTTTTTTTTTTTCTAATGCTTGTTTGTTTTTTTCCCTCAGGATTTTTAAGAAGAAAGCGGGGAATGGCAAGCGTGCCGCCGCTGGCCCGAGCAACTTACAGCCGCCGCCCACCATACATCCGGGTATGAAGTCAACATGTAGTCAGTCACCTGTCTGCTTCGAGAGAATTTAGCTACTACAGAAACATCAAAAGTTGTTCAAATAAACAGAAATTTTCGTGGTACAAAAATAAGAACAGATGTCGTTCATGACGTCACAGAAAAATTCATAATAATTAGGGATGCTTGATACCATTTTTCTACAAAGGACTGTAATGGAAATTTTGCTGTATATTAATTCATTTGGTTGTTATTCATTTTTCAAAAATCATTTCCAGTTTAATACATTTTGTAGAAACTTTATTTGGAAATTCAGACCAATACTAATACGAGTACTAAACTCTTGAGTAGTCACCGATATCTCGTACCACTAGTATTTTTGATACATAAAATTTCCCCCCCAAAAAACAGTATCATTTTAAAGAAAGACCAACATATTCCAGTATAGAATTTGTACTTAAAATTGCATGAAATTAATGGCAATTTTCTATCCTTCTCATTTCTAGTTCCAGAATGTAAAACGGCAACAAGACGTATTGCAGCCATCGCGAGTACCAATACTTTGAAATACCAGGCTTGATACCTGATATTGATATCACTAGTAATATGTGCCAAAATAATTTATTATTAAATTTACCTATAATTAAAATTTAAATTAATGTACTTGTTTAGTTCACTTTTCACATTAAATAATGTTTTTTTTTAAGGAAAATAACATTATCTGTATCTCTGTCCATATTTTCTAAAAAAAAAAAATATAATATTAAATAAATAAATAGCTAATTCTCAACTGTGGCAATGAATTATTATTATTTTTATTCAAATAAGCATTTGTTTGCACAGCCAACAGTAACAGCGTGGCCCCAGTGGCTCCCGCTGTCGGAGACAGACACCGAATCCAACGAAACAGCGCCCTCTGTGGTATGAAGGGTGAGTGCATGCCTTTGTTTGCTGTGTGCTCTGCTTTTCACTTTCTTGTATTTTTTTATTTTTTATTTTTTGCAGACTTACTGTCAACATTGACTGGAAAGATCAACCATGTGACCACTTTTGGTATGAAGTGTGTGCTTGTGTGTCGCTAAGCAGAGATGGGAAGTTACTTGAGTATTTATTTTTTTCATTGCTTTCTGCTTTCCTGAGTATTATTATTATTATTATTATTATTATTATTATTATTATTATTATTTTACCTTTATCCGTTACATTTTACTGCATATCTCATTTTTACTTGATACATTTTCAAAACATGGTCGTACGGCTGT
Organism: Festucalex cinctus; assembly: GCF_051991245.1. Lineage (NCBI taxonomy): Eukaryota > Metazoa > Chordata > Actinopteri > Syngnathiformes > Syngnathidae > Festucalex > Festucalex cinctus. Next base: position 11,595,112 of record NC_135425.1, on the reverse strand, counting down.
GCAGTTAATCGGAATTCAATTACAATTTCAATTATGACACGCCACAATTACAAAATGAGCATAAAAGTGGGGGAAAAAAAACATTAATACTAATTTTTGAGTTGTTTATACATTTGCACCTTTTTAAATTTTAAAATAAATGTTCCATCCAAAAGGAATTTGCATAATTATAGTCAGTGTTTCAAAGAATTTTATTTTTCTTAAAAAAAGTTTTTATTTAATTTTTACATTTAAACATTTTCTTGTTTTGTACCAAAAACTAAATGATCATCCCACTGCACAGTGCACATGCTGCACTCCAACTTCAAGTATTTGCCAACATAAATAAATAAATAAATAAATAAATAAATAAATAAATAAATAAATAAAGACATTAAAAATTAATAAATATATATTATTATACATTCTGTTTGGTCCAAAAGGAATTTACATAATTAAAGTGTTTCTATTTTTTTTTAATTGGTCTTAATTTTTTCCATGTGTAAACATTTTCTTGTTTACCAAAAGACAAATGATCGTCCTACTGCACAGTGAAGCTGCACTCCAACTTCAAGTTTTTGCCCACATAAATAAATAAATAAATAAATAAATAAATAAATACATAAATAAAGACATTAAAAATTAATAAATATATATTATTATACATTCTGTTTGGTCCAAAAGGAATTTACATAATTAGTGTTTCTATTTTTTTTTTTAAATATTTTAATATTTTTCCAAGTTTGTTTTTACCAGCATAAATAAATAAACTAACTCCTAAAAAATTTATAAATATATATTGTCATAAATGGCGGCACGGTGGCTGACTGGTTAGCAGGTCCGCCTCCCTACTGAGGCCCTGCGATTGGCTGGCAACCAGTCCAGGGTGTACCCCGCCTACTGCCCAAAGCCAGCTGAGATAGGCTCCAGCACCCCCTGCGACCCTCGTGAGGAATAAGCGGTCAAGAAAATGGATGGATGGATATTATTATAAATTCAGTTTGGTCCATAAGGAACTTACATAATTATAGTGTTTCTATTTTTTTTTTAATTCTTAAACATTTTGTTGTTTTGTACCAAAAAATAAATAATCGTCTGAATAATTGTGATTTTAATTATTGCCAAAATAATCGTGATTATTATTTTTTCCATAATCAAGCAGCCCTCCAAAATCGTTACTTTTGTTTTTAAATACATGAAAACGATGAAAACACTCGACCTGGAGGAAAACGCAGCCGTCGATGTATCCCGGCTCCGCCAATCATGTGAAGCGTTACATCCCGTTCATCCCCAGCTTGTGATTGGCTTTACGACACTCCATCACATGTGCAATTTTCTCGATTAGAACAACCCGTAAATATGAGGTTAATGCGCGCTGCCACAAAAGAGGATAATTTGAACTTGATAGCAAGTCAAGGCCGAGGCACTGTATTATGGAAGCCCAAAAGTGTCAAAATTCAATGAATAAAAAGGCCTTTTTGAAATAACTACCCTGTAGATAACTAACAGACAATTATGTAATATGGCAAGCCTGTGACCGCCGTGGCTCCTCATCAGGCGCTAAACTCTCCACGCGTGAATCGATTTTGCAAGTGCTGCTGCTCATGTCTGTATCAGGGATTCAGCCAATCACGTAACTGGCTCCGCCTGATGTCATTTGATTGACAGACCAAGTCATTCGGCTGTAAAATGCCATTATGTAAAAGAAGACCATTGTGGAAAAGGACATTATGAAATAAAATCTGACTTTGTAAAGAAAAAAAAAGTTTTCTTATCTTATAAAAACTTGAAAATAAATTAAATGTCATTATTTTTTAAAAAGTATGACGTTGTTAAAATAATCATTAAGAAATATTTAATCAAAATAAAATATTTGTTACATATTAAAGAATAGCATAACACTTTTCATAATACTAACACCTCATTTTAAAATGTAATGGCCATATTACATAATTGTCTGTTATTTATCTACATGATAGTTGTTTCAAAATGACCTTTTTACTTATTGAATTTTGACACTTTGGGGCTTCCATACTGTATACCCATTTTTGCTGCAATTAGCAAATATCTTTCAAATTGAGGTAGAAGGAAGCATCCGGTAAAAATAGGTTTTACTACTACTTTGCAAGTACATTTCATAGCCTGTACTTTTCTACTTTTACTGTAAAAATGACATCACAGTTGCTCAGGTCTCAGCTAACAACCAATCACAGCTCAGCTTCAGGAAACAGGTGAGCTGTGATTGGTCGTTGCCTGAGCCCTGAGCAACTGTGATGTCATCTTCAGTCGACAGCAAGTGGCAAAATGGCCGCCCCCTGACATGGATAGAAACGTCTGGATTTTGCTGCATAACTCATATTCCATAAATGTAATATTAATCAGAATGTCATGTTTAGACTAACGAGGTCACATATAACAGTTTAGCCAAATTCACAATTAAAAGTGCATGTCGAAACTCACTAAACTAGTCTTCTTGTCTTGCAGCTTATAGATCGTTCATCGGTGCCCAAACAATGAAAGTTTTCATTGGCCTCATCCTGCTCTTTGTTGTGGCCCCCTGTAAGTGTCACATATTAATCATTACATGTTCTTCCATTTACTCACCCATAACTGCACTTCCTGCTATTCTCAAGGTGTTTGGCGGCTCCTTCTCCCGGAGCTCCCTTTCTCCACTTCCACTATTTTGGGCTTCATAAAGGCCAAGTCAGAGACCAACAAACTCATGGAGCCGCTTCTGCCAAACATTATACTTCCTCCACCTAACACGTCAGCAAAGGTACAGTTTTCTCTATCTTGGTACTGAGGGGATGTTTTGAAATAAACTCAAGTAGCTATTGTTGCAAAAAAAAAAAAAAAAGTGTTGGTTTTGAATACTTAAAGGCACGGTCTTCCGTTTTCACGCTGGAAAATGTACAATATAAATACAGGATTTATACACATGAATTCCTTCTCAATTACACCTCTGGGCTTCTGTTGATGTGTGATGGTGATTTTTTTTTCCTAAACCCCACGTACGGATTTTTCTTTTTTTTTTTTCACTTATAAATTTTGTAAATGCACTTAAAAATTCGAAACAATTGGATGGAAACCTGAATACATATTTTTCGGTCAGTCCGTACCTGCTCAAAAAATATGGGTTGCACACAATTGATCTTAGAAGGACACCCACTAAAGAAACCTGCTTAGGATAAGTGACCAATAATGATCAGTTTCACAGCTATGAATAACAAAATTTTTTTTATTTTTTTTGGAGGGGTGTGTGTCTTGTTCCACTCTCCAGGACTCTGTCACATTTCCTACTGATCAAGAAGCAAAACTGCAAGGTCTGGTAAGAAGCAGTGTGTAAGAAAAAGAAAAAAAAAAGTCAATACATAACATTTAGTGAAGGGTGAGTGCATCTTACTTCAATTGGGTGATCTGGTCCAAATCAGGTGTGATAGGTTCCAGATCATCTGTGACGCTTAGTAGAACAAGTGTAATAGATTACTAGATAACAGCCTTGGACCTTATTGCTGAATTTTGTCATTAGGGTGCATGATATAATAGATATAAGAAGTCTACACACCCCTTTTCAAATGCCAGTTAAAAAAATGAGACTGAGAAATTATTTCAGAACTTCCCACCATTAATGTGGATTACAACCAGTACAACTCAGTTGATTTTTTTTTTCTTTTTGAGAGAGGAAGTAAATATAAGTTTAAAAAAATATATGTGGTTGCACAAGTGTGTCTGACTTCTGAATATTCAACTTATGTTAAATAGGAGCCTGTACACAAACACGCCAAATAAATTTCAAATGTTGTTTGGCTTTTCTTGACATTTATGTTTTGCTTTCTAGCAGAACACTGCCATTTGGAACTGGTGTCGAGCACAAAACGATCAGACTTTTCTGCTAGAATGCAAAGGAATGTGCACAAAAAGCCTACTAGAACATCTAAATTTTGAATGGAGCTCACCAGAGGCAATTTTAAAGTATAACACAAATTTAAATTATAGCTGTCAAATGATTACATTTTTTTAATCAGATTCATCACATTTTAGAATTTTGATTAATCACGATTAATCGCTTAATTAAAACGTCTTTTTATCAACCTTTTTGCCTACCAAATATAAAGCATGCACCCTATTAAAGTCTATTCTTTCATCAGGAAAAAGAAAGTATGTTTCTATCTGTTTCCGTTTTGCAGCAATTAGCATTAGAAGAGAGCTAAGTTTCATCAGTTTTCACAAATCTATTTAAAATTCTAAGTAATTTAGCTGTTTTTCTAGACGGCTCTGGTTGATCTCCTTTGCTCTCCTGCCACCTGCTGGCCGTTTGTGTAATAACTACCATTTCTGCAACCGTTCTTTGCAGTTGAGAGGCTGCAACAAAGCATTCTGTATGCTCTAGCTAGCATAAAATTAAAAACAAAAACAAAAAAAACGTATAAATACGTCTTTGGGACACTTAAAACATTAAAAAAAAACATTTAGACGTTATTGGAGCAAATGAGTTAAGTAATTAGTTAACAGTTCTACATTGACAGCGCTCATTTAAATGTTATTAGTTGATTTAAAATTTTTGCTTCCTGAAAAGCATATTTTTAAATTCTCAAGTGAGTTGTGCAGCTTCTAGGTCACATTAATGGTGAAAAAGTTTTTGAAATTATTTATCTTGGCTCACTTTATACCACATAAAGCTTACATTTGAGCAGGGGTGTTAAGACATCTTAGATCCACTGTAAAGTGACCACCCCCCACCCCCCGTAGTATTCACTTGAGAACTTTCTCTATTCTTCCCTGTTTCAGATGAGGGAGGAATTTGAGGTGCAATTGCAGAGACTGAGGAACAACTTGATGACGACGGAGCAGGTCATGGATAAGTGGCAAACTGACAACATGCAGGTAAGGGGCTGGCCAAACCACTTCGGGTCCATTCGGGTCCGTTCGGGACCATTCCCCCAACAAAAACATTATTGGGGCACAGAGAAACCATGTGAGGAAAGGCACCCAGGAAGCACTGGAGCTAAATATTAAAAGACAACAAAATAAAACCAGTTAAAAAGTAAAAGAAAAAAAATAAAAGGCAAAAACAAAGCTAAAAGACTATGAAAGGGCTTAACTTGCCGGGAAAAGTCAATCATAGTCAAGTTAGCTCCGCTGTAAAGTGATCCCCCCTTTGTAGTATTCAGTTGAGTACTTTCTCTATTCTTCCCTGTTTGAGATGAGAGAGGAATTTGATGTGGAGATGCAGAATTTGAAGGGCGAAGTGAAGACAGTGGAATCCAATATTGAGGTGAATCTGGACCAGATCACCGTCATGAGCAAGAGGATGGATGATCAAGAGCAGCATTTCCAGTCCCTCTTAGGTCATAGTGTCAGTGACAAAGTAAAAGCTTTAGAAAACCAGATTGCCGAGGTAATGGATGTGTTAAGAAACAAATGTGGATTTTTTTGTTTCCCGCATACTGTGTTTCGACCCAAACGAACTTCTGATTGCAGTTGTCAAAGGAGTTGCTGTCCATCCAATCGCAACCTCCTGTGCTGCCTTATCCTGACATCTCCGCCCTAAAACAGCTGACGCCGGAGCTACAGCAGGCCATGAAGAAGTGGCTCACTGACCACATGCAGGTAAACAAGTTCCGGGACCACTGTCGACCTCTTGTTTGTTTGGATTTTGGATCAATGCTCCCATTCAGGGAATAATGGAAATGTCAATCTGTGCACATAAAACTTTTATTAGTTGTAGAAATAGCTTGTTATTCACATTTTTTTTTCTTTTTGCAGCCAGTCATTTTTTTTTAGCAGTGCAAATAGTCATATAGATGAAAACAACCTCAAATCTTAGCATATCTCATACTGTTTTTTGTGTGTTTAAAATCCATGTAAAGTGAAAATAGACTAATCTTTAAAAAATTGACATACCACAGAAAGACAACACCCGTGCCAAATCCGAATGATAAAAAAAAAAAAAAAAAATGCCGTTAATATGATGACGCTTCAAAACTGTAAAAAAAAAAATCAAGCTCTTGCTTCTGCTCTCAAAGCCACTGAATGCTTAAGACTACTTTAGGCCTGTAACTAACATCTTATTAGAATTGATTATTCTATTTTTCCATAGATTACTCAGGTATGAGCTGCAGTAGACCTACTTAGCTGTATTTTGATGAGACACAGGCAGCAAGCTTTACTATGCCAGTTAGCTGGAGAAAATCAATCAATCAATCAATCAATCAATCAATCAATCAATCAATCAATCAATCAATCAATCAATCAATCAATCAATCAATCAATCAATCAATCAATCGATCAATCAACTTTATTTATATAGCATCTTTCATACAGTAAAATGCAACTCAAGGAATTCAACTATTAAAATATCAATAATACAATAAAAAGAAAAAACACCCATTACTTTTAGCTGATCTAGGACCTGTAGAGTGCGAGTTTTCTGTGTTAAGCGCTGATTGCGAAACTTGCCAGCTAGCTAAATTCTCGCAGTATTTGTTCATAAATAGTATGAGAAGACATCTTGTATTGCTCCCGCTGATACGTTCGCAGCCGTCGTATTAAGATCGCCGTTTAGAGTGGAGGCGACATGAAGCTGTGACGAAACCAGGAAGTGCCTCTCTCTCTCTCTCTCTCTCTCTAGTTGCCTCTCTTACCTTGCAATATCTCGACATAACGTCACACCCAGCGACTCATTTTATTGGCTATGAGAAATTTCCTTGTCACTTGTCAACCTACGGGAGCTGCCGTGGTCCAAAAATGGCAAAAAATGCCGTTTGCTGCATTTCGTGTAAGAATTGAGATTATTTTAAGGGACTTTTGAGGTCCCGTACGGGACATCACAATTTAGCACAAAATACGGGGCGTCCTGGCTAAGACAGGACAGTTGGCAACCCTGCATCCAGGGAAGATGTTTTTTGGGGGTTTAGCTAGCAAGCTAACTACACACTGTAGTGGTAGAATTGGACCTAGCAATAAATAACTCGCAAATGCACTGGCTAACCACTGATGTGCTGTCTCGTTTGTTTATCACACAGGGGCATCATGCGGTCAACCTAAAAGGCAAAGGAGTCTCAGCGTACGCGCAGCCCTTCGCTAACAAAATGTCCAACTTTGCTCTGGAAAGTCAGGGTAAGACACTTTCCACAATGTTTGCATCTAGCTATAGCACATCTCTATTAACTATCCATTCCATGCCACCTGTTGCATTGTATGAACCACCATTTGATAGTTTGCGTGATGTTCAGGTGCCCGCGTGATAAGCAACCGCTGTTCCGAAACGTATGGCACCGTCCCACCATGTCTGACCTTGTTTGGATTCACCTTGTGGTGCCCGAAGGAGAGCCCCCGCACTGTCATTCGGGTAATCATCTTTCCCTTCCTCTCGATTTTGTTTTTTCTCCGAGTGTATATCCGTCCATGCCCACTTCTGCCTTCTTCACTCCCTGACACTTGAGGCTGATACAATGTTGCTGCCAGACAACTGTTGGTCCTTCCGCGGTGCCCAGGGGAGTCTCGCCGTCGCCCTCTCGCACCCAATCAGGATAACCCATGTGACGCTGGACCACGTGCCGCGTCAAATCACCCCCACCGGCCGAATTGACTCTGCACCCAAGGACTTTGAGGTTTATGTAAGTCCCCCAAAACATTGCCACCGGTTTTTCAAGTTACAAACCACCATTTGAGCGTTTTTTTTTTTTTTTTTTTTTTTTTGCCTTTGCTCCCTCAGGGACTGAAGGACGAGGTGGAAGAAGGAACGCTGCTGGGAACTTTCACATACGACAAGGATGGCGAACCCACACAAACATTTGAGCTGCCCGTAAGTTTCCAAGCCGCACAACTATTTTATACCTACAGGACTCTCAGACAATTAGAATATTGTGATAAAGTCCATTATTTTGTGTTATACTGGAAGTGACCAAAGACCAAATTCCGAACCCATTCGCTTCTGTGCTCTTTCCTGACACAGCCCAGCGATGTGATCTACCACATGGTGGAGCTGCGCGTCCTCAGCAACTGGGGTCACATGGAAGTCACGTGCATCTACCGCTTCCGTGTGCACGGTACCTTGGCATGATGGCGGCTCGGCGCACCGCCCGTTGCTGTTCCTTGAAAAACATCTACTGTCAGGATACCTTTACCATAAGAGAAGCTGGTCCTCAGGCTCATTCTAGTGGCCTGTAAGATTGTTGAAGGATGTAAATAATATTAGGTCAAATTTATACACACCCATTCAAAAACTTCATTTTATCCCTGGCACTTATATACTTGAATACTTAAAAAAATAAAATAAAATAAAAAAAATACTAGCATCATGTTGATGCATGATGCCTGTTCTTCTTTGACCTTGTAAAATGTATGAATTTTCTACTAACAGAAAGTCAGATGATGAAAATTCATTTTTTGTGAGAGAATAGATTTTTACAAACTTGTGACTTTTTTATAATTTATAGATGACGTACACTCGTACAGTATGAATGGCGTACTAGGGGCAAAAAAAAAAGAGGAAAAAATATTAAGAAAAAAAATTACTCAGGATAGTTGAAAGAGTAATGTAGTAATGTGATGAGAATAAAATCACTCCCAAAGCTCTCACCAAAATAAAACAAAACTGAAACATGACAATTGAGGCACCTACTTGCTAATGTAAGCACACATTGATCGCTTCACAAGCAAATTAGGTTCACCTTCATCTGACAATTAGCATAGATTTTAAACATAGAAGGCCAAAACATCCCTAATGAAAATTAAATTGCACTAATAAACTAACCACTAGATGGTGCTAGAACTGCACAAATGGAAATCAACCTGACTTTTTTAACAGATGTGTTCCTTTTAAATATTGTGAACATGACGACGATGATATATTGGCAGTTTTAATATCACGATATTGCCCTTATCGCTACATCCCTACTACTATTACGGGCCTACCCCAGCTAACTTTGAATGCAAGGCGGGGTACCCCAAGGACTGGTCACCAGTCAATCACTGAACTTTTCCATCCATCCATCCATCCATCCATCCATCCATCCATCCATTTTCTTAACCGCTTATTCCTCACAAGGGTCGCGAGGGTGCTGGAGCCTATCCCAGCTGTCTTCGGGCAGCAGGCCGGGTACACCCTGAAATGGTTGCCAGTCAATTGCAGTCACAGAACTTTTATTATTATTAATTTAAAAAATACAAATAATTGTAAAAAAAATATATGTCATCTCTGTCAGCCGGAAAATTCATTTGTCCATATTTGTCAGTCCCCACATGGGCCTGTTAGTTTTACAAATTATTGCATTTTTTTTCCCTGAAAAGTGATGGATCTGGCGATGTTTCACCTGCTGATAGGACTTTACTCTCTTAAAATGATTAATGGTATGTTTTTTTTCCTCAGATTTTCAGCCCTTATTTCTTGCAAAGCAACTTTATGATCATTATGACATTATTCTCATAATTGACTGTATCTTGTTTTTTTTTTATATTATTGTTTACTATTTTTATTGTCGTTTAGCAGAAAACCAATTTTGTAATTTGAAGATGATGAGGTTGTACAATTCTCTCACAAAAAGAAGTTTTGTTTTTTGTTTTTATTCATGTTTATCTTATTCAAATGACACTTTTCTCTGTGAAATCCGTGTGTTTTCTCATGAAGTGTAGTACAGGTTAATCCTGCTCTAAATGAATTGTTGCAACTGTTTGAAATGAATGCAAACATGTCGAGCAAGGCAGTCCTACTTTGGATCATGAAAAAGCTTCAGTGTTATTTTCATGCTGTTTGAAAAGTCCTGTTTGCTTGACAGTAAAGGTTGTATGGGAAAAGTTCATTATGGTATAAACTAAAGATACAATTGTATTTTGTCTGGAATTTATGTATTATATTTGATAGGTTGTTTATAACAATGCTTTCAATATTTAAACTACTTGATACAAAGATGCTCATATTCACTTTCATGAATGTATGCAATGAATAAAAATTTTGTTGTATTTTTGTTCAATTACTAAATGTGTTTTTCCATATTAAAGAATATACCATACTAAAAAAAGAGAAGAATTCAATTCCTGACTCATATATAAATATAACATGTACAGTATTATTATTTAAAAAAACAAACAAGTGATTAAACAAATTGTCATACTTGTTACAGCTAGTCAGATAGCTGCATGCTAACACTGTTAGCCATGAGCTTGGTTTTTGAGGTTCCACTGCACACGTTCATTTCAACTTTTTTTTTTTTTTTTTAATGATTTATGGGTTTATTGAACATATAAACACATTACAAATTAAGAAGTAAGAAAATATATAATAAATAAATTTGAAATACTATGCTGTATTGAAATACAAAACATGCCTGTAGCAGCTAGCTGCGAACGCTAATGTTAGCTGTGAAATCCACTTTTTCCACTATACTCATTATACCATAGAAAAACTATTAATAAATAAACACATGCACAAGTGGCTAGCTAGCTTGCTGCTAATGATAACTCACTTTGTGGGTCACACTGCACGCCATTAAAACACTAATCTCCATTAAATGCGGAATATGCCTATAGGATGCTAATGTTAGCCACTGACTCTGCTTTTCAGGTCAACTGCGTATATTCATTTTGCCACTGAAAACAATATTCTGCATAAAATATCAGCCCGATGCTAGCCATGAGTTTGCACAGCACATACTGTACTTGGCTTAGCACAGAAACACTACTCTGTATTCAATATCTAAACAGGAAGACTTAAAAAAAACAGAACTTTTTTTTCAAGACAGAGCCATCTACTGGATTAGGTGGGACACTACTGTAAAACAGAAAAAAATATTCAGAAAAAGAGAAAAAAAAATACTCACAAAAACAAAGCTCCCCCAAAAAAATTAGTCAGAAAAATAGATTTTTTTTTCAAGTTTTATTATTATTATTATTATTATTATTATTATTATTATTATTATTATTATTATTATTATTATTATTATTGCGTATCGAGTGACGTCCTCACTGCTCAGGGCACCTTACTTACCCACCTGGACAGCGTTCACTTCGGAGACGGCCATTCGTGCAGTACCTGAACGCCACGTCGATTTGTTTTTTCTTTTTTTCCCCCCACACAGGCCAAGTGTTTATGTGTGCGACGTGCATGTGGTGTGGAACGTGTCGAACCGGTCGCGTGGGTTATAGTGAGGGCCGGGCAGGTAAGGTTGTGTGGGGAAGAGGAAGGGCGGGGTGCAGTGGAGCGTCTGTACAAGCAGGAAGAACAAGAAGAAGGAAACATGGTGCGGTGACATAGTGGCCGGACACACGAGGAGACCTGGATTCTTCCATTCTTTAATTTCTTACCACTCATCAACTAAGAACGAGTTGTAAGTACAGTTTAGTATAATCTTAAACATTTTTATCTGGTCAGTTTCAGTTTGGTTTTGAAGAGTTGCTTGGTTCAAACACTTGTAAGGGAGTGTCAGTGCCTCACCTGGACGACTGCTCTTGTTCCATTCACATTTTTGTCTTTACCAAAAGCACAATATGCTCTTTAAAAAAAAAAAATACTATATATTTTGAAGTATGTTCACTGTATATGAAATACGGTTTAGCCCTAACAGAACTGTAACTGTGTGTGGTTGTAACTGAGCCAAAATTAAACAAAAGTTCCAAATCCATTATCAAATGTCAAGCCACAAATGTACTTCCCAGCATTGTTCCAAACAATACTAATATTTTTTTTCACGCTAATAATGGACTGACCTTGCAGTAAAGGCAAACTTTAGCCAAATGCTAATATTTGCCAAATCAAAGATTACAATGCACAATTTTGTAATTAAACTATGTGTTTATTATTGTTGTAGTTTGCAGTGGTGGATCATACAAGATGGTTTCTGATGCATTTGGTTACCATTTAGGCACAGTCTCAATATGATGTAAAAGTCACACACCACTACAGAATGTAACTTCAATAAATAAAAAAAAAACATTGATCAGAGAAACGCCACTATTATCGGAAAAGGCAGAATTTTACTTTTATTGAATCTACCCTATTGTTGCCATATAACTGCAAGCCAAGGCTAAATCAATGTCACTTTAAAAGTGATATTTTGACCTTTTGTAGTATTTTACGTGTAGTCAGGCATTTGACATCTGAGAATAATCCACAAATCCTTTCATCCAAATATTTGTTTCTAATTAAGTTTGAATTATGATTAGTGATGAGTTTCCACTTCAAGCAGAACTCAGTTTCTAAAATAGGGTCTGAGGTCCATTTTTCACTATCATTTCTTCACTATCCAGCAACAATGTACAACAAGTGTTCATAGTTAACTGTCAGGACTAAACTCTAAGTTCCTCGTGAATTCTGATTCATTATCTTACTAAAATACAATATTTCGTTAACCAGACTGTGGATAACTTGAAGAAGGCCTTTTCGTGTTTCACCATGACTGCGGCCCGGTGCTCCGAGGGCGCTTTTGAATTAGTTTAACGTTGAACCGTTTGGAAAGGACCCTGACGTCAAGCCCATCCAACACCGTTTGGATGAATAAAAACAGAACCTGGTGAACTCGGTCATCTCTCAGGTTCAATGCCGGTGACATCACAAATGTTCCTCTGAATGACTCGACAAAAAATTCTCATAGGTAGTCTCTAACATCGTATTGTGTTAGTAAAAAATCGTAATTGTCTTTGTTAATCACAACAAGATGATGTAATCAGCAGTAAGAATCTCTTTAAACAACACACCAAAAATGGTTTCGAGTACATGATTTCTTGTTTTGATAGCTCTAATCTTCCCTTGTTGAACTACTTTAATGCTGAAAGGTCCAGGAGAGTGTTGTACCAGTACGGCCTGGGTCTAGTAGCCTGGCCCACTGTTTACTCTAAACAAGCAATGAGCAAAAGTTCTGATTAGGGAAATATTGTCTGTGTCTTTGAGGATAGAGCTGACACTGATGGCAGGTACAAGATCATTCCGTTTATGACTTTAAAAAAAGTCAAAATAATAAGTCATCAATGTTTTTTTTTTTTTTTTTTAAATTAGTTTCAAATTCAGTTCAACTTAATTGAAATAAAACATACCCACACTCATCTACCTAATCACCTATGCCGATGGAGACAAGCTAAATTAATGATCAACTTTTTACAGTTCAACTTCCACTCAAAATTTGGGAATAAACCAGTTAATCATTTGTCATTTACATGGAATAAAATGTTGATCAGTCATGTCTTGAAGTAATTAAGGCAATGTGGATTTCACAGTGAGGCTGCAATGTCATCCTAAGTCGTTTACTATTATTTTATGCCATCTAAAACATCAACAAGGAATTGATTTGATTGTTTGTCAATGGCTATTTCTCATCAGTAAGTATTGCTGTTGTTGATGTTCAGACTAAATAGAGTATTTTTCCACTTGTCCTGTTTTAGCCATAATGCTAATACAGTTACAACGTACTGTCTGTAACTGACAATTTGACGACTTGATTGATGAGGTTTGTAGAAATAGACTTTTCCTCACTGATATGAATATGTATAGTATTTTATTGGCGCCATGCACAGGAGATTAGCCAGCATGAGGTCTCTATGGACTGGCATTAAGTGGATTTCATTAGTTTGATTCCTGCTGTGAGAACTGCTGGAGAATCTCAATTGTGACTCGACTCAAAGTCAATAGCTTTCATTTGACGCTACTGCTGCATTGACTGTAATGGTCACCTGCTCTGGCATATGACACAATGATGCAACTGTTTTTTTATTTTTTTATTTTTTTATTTTTTTTATTTTTTTATATATATATATATATATAAGTACAATTGGAAATAACGCATTGAACAGGGCTTGGTCTGTAGCTCATACAGTGAAAGATTCCATCATAAACAGTGGGAGAAAAAGCAAAAACTTTTCTTTATTCGCTAAAGTAATTGGGCTAATTTGGAAATTTTACAGTTTTTTTTTTTATTGGTAAGAATTTCTTTATCCAGTTTTCACTTTCATAGATAAAATATTAAGTTGAGTTACTTTTTAAAAAGGAAGTCAAACCCCCCAAAATTTATTTACAATACGTTCTATGTAGCCCCACTAGTCTAAATAAGGTATTTTGGTTAATATTGCGTTAGTGGAATATGAGTTAAGTAGCAATATCCAACAGTTTTGATCATCATCATTATCAGAAGGCAGAATGAAAATGACATCACAAATGCTCAGGTCTCTGGTAACAACCAATCACAGCTCAACTTCAGAAAACAGGTGAGCTGTGATTGGTCGTTGCCTGAGCAGCAACTGTGACGTCACTTTCACTCAACAGCAAGTGGCAAAATGGCTGCCTCCTGAGATGGATTAAAAATGGCTGGATTTTGCTTCATAACTTGTATTCCACAAATGTAATATTAATTAAAATGTAATGTTTAGAGCAGTGAGGTCACATATAACATATTATTGTCAAAAAATACGCAAAGGAAGAATATTCTAAATATTAAAATGCTGTCCACCTTTTCTGTTTGAACTTTTCATTCATTGACAATTGTTGACTTTGTTACCTGGCACTTGTTCTTTCATATAAAAACTGCGGATTAAGTTGTAGACATGCCTGTGAATACACGAGAGTTGGTTTGAAAGAGAAGTGAAGGTGCCCAATTGCATCACATAAATACATACAAATACATACATCACATCTTTTAATTTATTTCGAATTGATTGATCATCTGGCCTGTATCAAATGATAAACAAACACATCACTTTTGACCATCCATGATTATTCTTAAAATTGAATACAGTGCATGCCAGCTGGCAAGCGATCCCTTCTGCTTTTATTTACTGAGTGTCATCTTTGTTGTGTCAACGCTTGTGCGCCGTTCCCTTTTTCTGCTCCTGGCTTTACCTGTCTGAACGAGAGCAGTGCCATCCCCCCCACTCTCCGGTTTCACTGTCGTCACTACAGTATGCTCTCCTCTGTCCCACTCAGCAGAGCACATACCCCGCCCTCCCTCATTGTTGCCATAGTTACCTCAGCCGCCAAACCTGTTTTCTGAGTCGGATGATGCCACTGATGAAATTGTTTTGTTTGATAAATGTTCCTTTTAAAATGATTCTGTATCAGCGCAATGCAACTAAACTTGTTCAGTTTCAGAATAATGAAAATGAAAAAATCACTTTAAATCAGGGGTGTCCAAACTGGCCCGCCTTTTTTTTTTTTTTTTTTTTTTGTGGCCCGCAACATATGCTAAAAATGGCATTTGACTCAGTTCAAATAAAATAAAGACAAAAAACGTTTGGAGATGGTTTTAAATTGAAAAGAAGGTTTGGGAGGGTGTCGAAAAACACAGGTGCTATTAAAGTTTATTTTAGTTAACTAAAACTAACGAAAAAAACAAATTCAAAACAACAATTTCATTAACAAAATAAAATAAAAATGAAGATGCTTTTTTTAAAAAAAAGGAAACTAACTGAAACTACATCTTATGTTTACAAAATTAACTAAATTAAAACTAACTATAATTATAGCAAAAATGTCCTTCATTTTAGTCTTTGGTAATTTAATGCATGAGCCTTTGGGGATGATTTTAAATTTGATTTTTAGTAGATTTATTTTGATATAAACCGAAATTATGTTGCGCCCATGGTGTTGTTTTTTTTAAAATATTGCACACAAGTAATACACATAAAAAAACTAAACCTAATACTGAAACTAACTAAAATAAAACTAATTATTTATTAAAGAACTAAAACTTATAAAAAACTAACAGACCCGCCTTGAAAACTAATTAAAAGTAACTAAATTTAAAAAAAAACTAAATAAAAACTAAAATGAAAATTTCCAAAACTATAATAACCCTACTGCCATATTACAAATAAATTGGTTTATATACTGTAGCATTTTTCTAAATATGCAAAAGCACAAATAAAGTATTTGTACAATTTTTAGGACGAAACACAATTTCTCTTCATGACATTATGTCGTCCTTGCGTCCTTCTGATTTTCTGAATGTGGCCCTCAAATGAAAAAGTTTGGACACCCCTGCTTTAAATCATGTCCTAAACAACACCAGCATGTTCCTTCACATTTCATAGTTTTACAGTGGCAAGGTATTTTTGCGTTCTCGCAACAGGAAGGGCATAATAGTCTGATCATGCAGTCCATCAATTGTGTGAATTAACTGGACCATCACATCCAAGTTGTTATAGACTGTAGATAAAAACAAGCTATGTAACTTTAATACCACTCTGTTTTAGTTTCTCTCTCTCTCTCTCTCTCTCTTTTTTTTTTTTTTTAAGTCATAACATTCAATGACGAGTCAGTGTCGATGTATGCGTTGCAGGGCAGTTTTATTTCTATAGCACATTTCATACACAAGGCAACTCAATGTGCCTTACACAAGTAATGACCCAACAAACAGTTAACGACATTCAGAAGCAAAGCACACAAAAGTAACTTAACAATAAATTATTAAAAAAAGAACATACATTGACGACATTAAATCAACTGAAGATTTTAAAACGTTGAAGAGTAATGTTCTAAAATATTCAAAAGAAAAAAACACTATTTAAAAATGTTTCGAAGACCCTAATCAAAGGTGTAGGAAAAAGCAAGATTTTATAACCTGGATTTAAAAGCATTTACACTCGAGGCTGACTTCACCTCCATTGGCAGCTAACTTCATTTGTGTACAGCATAACATGCTCTCGTGAGTGATAGGGATGTAACGATATCCGAATGTCATGATACGATATTATCACGATATGAAGCTCGATATTTAAAAAAGATCCCAATATAGTGTGTGTAAAAAACAAACAAAAAAAACCACAATATTGTGCTTTTGTACATAACAGCAATGCATATAAACCACCTACAATCTCTAATAGCGATATTGAAGCACTTATTTGCTAATGCAAGCATACATTTTTATTGATTCACAAGCAAATTAGATTCCCCTTCATCTGACAGTTAGCATATATTTTAAACATAGAAGGCCAAAACATCCCTAATGAAAATTAAATTGCACTAATAAACTAGCCACTAGAGGGTGCTAGAACTGCACAAATGGAAATCACTTTTTTTAACAGATGTGTTCCTTTTAAATATTGTGAACATGACGACGACAATATTGTGGCAGTTTTAATATCACGATATCACGATATTGCCCTTATCGTTACATCCCTAGTGAGTAAGACAATACGTTATTTGAACTGCTGTCATTGGGGGACATTGATAAATACAGTTGTGTGTCATCTGCATAACTATAATAGTCAACATTGGCGTTCTGAAGCATTTGACCCAAATGCAGACTTGAACAACAGGGGTCCTGGGATTGACCCTTGAGGGACCCCATATGTCATGGCCATTCGATTGGATTCAAAATTTCCAATGGTCACAAAGTAACTCCTTTCCTCCTAGTAGGACCTGAACCATTTTAGGACTATGTTTCATTCCATTTACACCACCCGAGTTTCCAGCCTGTTCAACAGAATATTATGATCAAATGCAGCACTAAGGTCCAATAAGACGAGCACAGACACCTGTTTTTAATCTTACATATTTAATAGAGCCATTTCTGTACCTGTGACTGGAATTCATAAAAAAAACAAAAAACAAACCGGTTTGAGATGTTTATAATTTGCTGACAAGGAGACATCCAGTGTTCTCTTATTTTTTAAATGGCCTTGATGGCGGCTATACTTTTTACTTGATGACATCATTCTAGGAAAGTATGTAAGGTTGTTTAGTCCACTTGAGTGGTATGTTGTTCAACTGGATGATGACGGGCTTGAGTTAAAAATAACTACATTTTTAATTAAGCAACATCTCAGTTGTCACACTGAATAGCCTACAACAAAGCATGCAGATATTTTGCCCTGAAAAGAAAATAGGCCACCCTCGTTCTCAGTTCCATAGTCCAATTATGATACCCAAGTGTCAATTGCAGTTTGTTATGGTGTTGAGCAGGGCTTATCACTAACACTCTGTCGAGTCTTGCACATCTGTAGGCATGTAAGGGGCAACTTACATTCAGGCTATCAGTGAGCGATGTTACTCTGCTGTTCCTGTTTTCTATCCTAACCTCGTTGATGGAACAACAGAGGCCTGACCTGTTGCAGTTTAGTGCTTGCCGTTGAGCACATCGGCATAAGAATTTTAAAATCGGAGTTCTTTCTTCCTTCTCAGAGATACCCCGTGGTGTCAAAATGACTACGCGCCATGTGGGCACACATGGGTCTGAGGGCCCCAACGATGAAGTCATGCCATACAGTGATGACGAGACAGACGATGAGCTGGATGCGAGCACGGAAGAGGAAGAAGAGCCGACGCCAGGAGCCCCGCAGCCCCCCGCGGAAGTTAGACCCAGTGGTGAGGCACTATAAAGATTTTTCTTTCTTTCTTTCTTTCTTTCTTTTTTTCTTTCTTTCTTTCTTCAAAATTTTCTAATTTTACTGTCTTCTCTTCAGAGATTGGCTGGAAGGTTAAAGCCAATGATCGAGCTTATCACCACCTGCCGGAATTTGACAAAAAAGTATACCTTTGCATCAAAAAGAGCAGATACTCTGTAAGTGTGCAAACCATTACTCTTACCTGGCCAATGCATTAGGAAACAAAGATTTGGGTGCATTATTTGCCCAATGTTCCTCATGATAATGAATTTACGGTACTCAAACTTTTACTGTAACCAGGTTGTAAAAATGATTGTCGTCACTGTTGAATCATTTGTAATATTTCCTCTTCCTGGCTTGGTACTCATCAGCATTTGTCATTGTTACAGGGGAATGCCATCAAGACATACAAATACAACGTCTTCACATTCCTTCCCCTCAACCTGTACGAGCAGTTTAAGAGAGTCGCCAACATCTACTTCTTGGCTCTGCTCATCCTACAGGTACATATCACAAGCAGTCTCGCACTGTCAGAATTACTAATTTATATAAAAAATAATAATAATAATTTGAATGTGAGAAGTTGTTTTAGAATTTATTATTTATTTATTTATATTTCAGTGTTAGGGTTTATGTTCCTCATGTCCATCTTGAGTGTGTCGGCGCTGGTTAGAAAATTACAATATTAATAATTTGTTTCAAAATTTCAATAAAATGTTTCAAAACTTGCATGTTACATTCGTTCCCCACACGCAAAGTGAAATATGTCAAGCTTTTATTTGTTTCAATTTAGTTGATTATGGTAGAAATTCACAAACCTAAAAAAAAATCCAGTGTTTCACAATATTTCATGTAAACAAAAATGGATCTCGAACACAAATGTTGGCCCTCTGAAAAATGTAGTCAAGTGATATGCACTCAGTGCTTTGCTGTGCCACCTTTTACATTCATGACAGTATCAAGGCGACGATCGACCTTTGGCACAGTTCAGGTATTACTGTATATGGCCTCCACATCATCCTTTATTTTCCCTCATCTTCCTCTTAACAATACAATATCAATTTTCAATGGGGTTCAAGTCAGGCAAGTTTGCTGGCCAATCAAATACTTTTATTACATGGCTATTAAAGGACGTATTGGCAGTTTTGACTTTGTGGGCAGGTGCCAAATACTGCTGGAAAATAAAATCATTGTCTCTTAAAAAAAAAAAACTCACAGGCAGCGGGAAGCATGAAGTGCTCGAAAATTTCCTGGTAGACAGCTGTCTTGACTATGGCCTTCATAAAAGGCAATCACCCCTTTACAACCCGAATATTGGCAATATTTGGGTTTTGAAAGGCCATGTAATCATGTGCAATATAGCTTGAATTTGTTCTTATTTGTGTTTTTAAAAACCCAAATAAATGCCTTTTATTGACTGTAGAATCTTAAAAGCAGAAAAGACGTCCATGAATCGGGTTTTCCTATTGAGCACAATGACCATCTATACGGGAGTAACGATAAAGCGTGTAAAAAACGGTATTCCGTTTTTTTTGTTTTTTTTTTGTTTTGTTTTTTGTTTTTTGTCAGAAATCGGAATTTTGACTGCAACCCAAATATTGATTGCATGTAGACATAGTCAATGGAGCCACACAAGCAAATGAAATGGTTCCCCACACTATTACTGACTGTGGAAACTTCACACTGGACTTTAAGCAGCTTGACTTTTGAGCTCTAGCAGACTCAAGACCTTGATTTCCAAGTATAATGCAAAATTGATTTTGATCTGAAACGAGGACTTGGGACCACCCAGTGAGAAACTAATGCAACATGGAAGTTTCTTCTTTTTTTTTTTTGTGGGAATGCTTGTTGTGATTTTTATTCTCCACACTTTTGTGCTGCCTAACAACTCCCACATTTCCAATTTACACTGTTCAAATTTCAACTAGCTTCAAAAATTCACGCCTCCCAGTGTATATATCGTCTGATTCCACATTACTTATAGTATTTTCACAATTCAACATTTAATTTCAACTTTTTTTCCCCATTCATTTTCATTTGCACTCAGTCGAGTTAAACAAATTATTGAAATCCAATGGACTAAATTTGACCCCAACTGTAAACTATCCACTGCTACTATTAATGCATTCAATGTGTGATATACAGTCCAAAGGACCAATACATGTTTTGTCTTCTTAGTGTATTCCAGCTATTACGACTCTGCCTTGGTACACCACTCTGATTCCTCTGGTTGTGGTTCTGGGAGTAACTGCCATCAAAGACCTGGTGGACGATCTTGTAAGTAAAGCAACTTGCATCACATAAAATGTAACATTTACGTATCAGTGATTAGATGGCAAGAAATAATTGCATTGCTATTTGGTATTCGTTATTTTCAGATGATGTATAAGAGGAACAGACTTAAAAATATTCTATTGAGGGAGCTAAATGCTAATTAGTTTTGAGATTTATATTTTCTAAAGCTTAGAAAATGTTCTTCTTTATTTTCCCTCATTCTTGCTTTTACCTTTCAGGCTCGACACAGGATGGACAAGGAGATTAATAATAGGAAAACTGAGGTCATGCTTGATGGCAGGTCAGAACTTGCTAACTTGTCATTAACTTTTTTTATTTTTTTTATTTTTATTAAATATTTAATTGAAATGTACCACAAAAAAAGCATGCCTACATCTATTCAGTTCTGTTCACTTATAAAGAATACCAATTTCATTTTTCTCAAAACATGTTTTTTTTTTTTTTTTTTTTTTCATTATGTTATGTTTTACCCATTTGAGATTAAAAGAATCTACTGACAAACTGCAACAACATTCTGTTTTTGTATTCATTGCTCAGATTTCAAGATTCAAAGTGGAGACACATCGAGGTCGGAGATGTAGTTCGTCTGAAGAAAGATGACTTTATTCCGGTACGTGTGAGTTGCTCAGAAACATGAATGTGAGTGTGAATGATTGATTGTCAATGTTTGCCCTGCAATTAATTGGCAACCAGTCCAGGGTAATACCCAAATTCGGCTGGGATAGGCAACGACAACAAGCGCTTTAGAAAATGGATATGGATGGATGTCATTACATTATTCATACTGTAATAGTCTGTTTTACAGTTTCAAATGGATTCAAATAATAATGCATTATTATTACAGGAAATAATCAGTGTGTTGTTTCATTTCACTGTGTTCCCACATGCTCAACAATTAGTTTAGAGGTTCTAGAAGCAAGAAGCTGCAATACAGAATTTGTCATTGCTACTGGTATTGTTTCTTACCGTAATTTTGTGCGTGTTTGTAAACCAAAATTGATTCAGAATGCTCAAGTTATATTACAAATGACAAATTACAAAAAAAAGAAAAAAAAAAGAAAAAAAAAAGTCAATTTTGTACAAGCCTGTTGTGACTAGCTAATTTGTAATATGTATTTGGAATACTGGTTAAGTGTATTCTATTTATCCCTTCTTTTAAATTTAAGAATTTTGATTGGCCCTGACTACAAACTGCGTTGCACATGCATGATTTTTGACACCAGTGTGTCTGATTGTATTGTTTTTTGTTTGTTTTTGTTTTCTAGGCGGACATGTTGCTATTGTCTAGCTCAAACCCAAACAGCCTGTGCTATGTGGAAACAGCAGAACTTGATGGGTGAGACACCAGTTTTAAAATATTATTTTATCTTTTGTTAAAAAAAAAAAAAAAAACAACTCCTGGAAAATATTTATGCAAAAATACATAGACTACTGTAGTGAATAAGGCACTTGTTGAATTTAAAATGCCAGCACAGCCATTGAACTACATTTGATTTATGAAGCAATGGTTTTGTTTTTCCTTTTTATTTCTTTTTCTCCAAGTGCTCTGTCAACACGTTACTTTGTCAAGTAAGACAACTGCAAACAGCCTTCCGTTTGACTTTGACCCATGTGGCTCATTTTGATAAGAGGGGAACACCTTTAATTCAAACATTTGTAGTCAAACTACAAATGGCCTGATGCCGTATGGGATGATCATCACTGAGTTCTGGTTTCCAATCAAGTTAATAAATTCTTGTTGTCGGTTGTTCCTCTTCAGAGAAACCAACCTAAAATTTAAAATGGGACTTCGAGTAACTGATGAAAGACTGCAGGAGGAACGTCAAATGGCTCAGTTTGATGGTAACGCTTACACATTTTTGCAATTACATGGTTTACTTCAAGTTCATCAACTTATATTTACTGTAAATCATTTGAATGAATACATTTTATTTAAGTGTGCATTTTAAGTATGTTTATGAGCTGTACAATAATTTTTATTTGATTAAGTTTCATTTTTATTTTATTAAAGTTTCTGTTTTTTAAATAATGTAGAAATGCACTACTATTTATTTTGACCCCATGTTTTTTTTTTTTTTTTTTTAATAGCACTGATTGAGTGCGAGGAGCCCAACAACCGTCTGGATAAGTTCACAGGGGTGATGCACTGGAAACAAGAACGCTATCCGCTCGACCTGGACAACATGCTTCTCCGAGGTTGCAAGATCAGAAATACTGAAACATGTCACGGACTTGTCATCTTTGCAGGTTTGAATGTGTCTCCAGTCTCCATGTGAAAAATCCTCAATTTGACAAAAGCATTTATGTAGTTGTATTATAGTACATACACAGCATCAGAATTGTGTCCACTATTTTCTTATTTTTTAATTTTTTAGCTTTGTTTTATCTCTATAGGCGCTGATACAAAAATCATGAGAAATGGTGGAAAATCGAGGTTCAAGAGGACCAAAATTGATGAGCTGATGAACTATATGGTCTATACTGTGAGTTCAAGTTGAACACAATCATGACTATTTTTGCTGTTAAAGGTATGGGCATATTGATTAAGTGATGAAATGAGCATGTGGTATTTATTGTTGATTAATAGTCTTAAAGCCATTGAGACATAACTTTGTTAAAACTGTGTTGTCCTACTTTGCACATGCAGCTTCATAAAAATGTGTTTTTGTCTGACGACTCCATAGATATTTGTCCTCCTGATCCTGGTGGCTGCAGGACTCGCCATTGGTCACAGCTTCTGGTATGAGGAAGTCGGGTCCAACGCCTGGTATCTTTATGATGGTAGAGATGATAGTACCTCCTACAGAGGATTCCTTGGCTTCTGGGGTTACCTCATTGTTCTGAACACCATGGTACCCATTTCACTCTACGTCAGGTTAGTAAAAAGAATTAATACCCACAATACCTTATTGGATCTATTAATGATAATGATGATGATAATAATAATGACGGTAATGATAACAAAATAATAATAATAATGATGATGATGATGATAATAATGATAAAAAAATAAAAATAAAAAAACATAATAATGATAATGTTTAGGGATGTTCGATACCACTTTTTTTCAGACCGATACCAATACTCAGACCCTCAGTACTCACCGATACCGATACCAACTGCCGATACCAGTAGTACATTTTGACAAATAAAGAAAATCACTAAAAAATATTTTTAAACAAATATATTTCCTTTAATTTTGACAAAAAAACAGCACAGTCACTTTTCCAAAAATGCTCTTTTAGTTTAAGATTAACATTAACATAAGTATTTCCAAACTGGTGAAGTTTTGGTGAAAAACTGCTGCAAGCTAGCGCCAGTTACAGGCAAGGAGGACTCACTTAATGTCTTCCCCCTCTGCCATCGGTCGCTTGTACTCGAGTACTTGAAAAAAGGCCGGTATCGGCCCGATACCGATACCTGGTATCGGTACTCGCCCATCCCTAATAATTATAATGATGATAATAATAACAATAATAATAATAAACAACCAAAAATTAAATAAATAAATGTAATTATAAAAAAATAATAAAAACAATCCTAATACTAAAAATAATGAAAAATAATTAAAAAAAAATACTTCAAAGGCATATTTAATTGTTCTTCTTTTATATGGCATCTCTATAATATGGCTTCCGACCCTCTGCGGATGGGTTTGGATTGGGACGTGTCTCTCATAGGGTTCACTTTATTTCAGAGTGACAAGCTCTGCAGTAAATCATTGTTTTAAAAGTTAAACACACCAACGCATAAAAGTGCTCTCTTATTGCTCTCTGTTCAGTGTGGAGGTAATCCGTCTTGGCCAGAGTAAGTTCATCAACTGGGACCTGCAGATGTACTATGCAGAGAAAGACACACCAGCAAAGGTACATTGCCAACAACTGAATGTTTTTTCAACATTATTTTCATGCCTGAAAGTTTTTGACTGAAATTATGCAAATTCATTAAAGGTTTGCTCTTAGGATAAATTTCCTTCTCCTGAACTTCAATAGTGACAATCCCTTCTGATCCAATTCTTGACAGGCTCGAACCACCACTCTGAATGAGCAGCTAGGGCAAATTGAATATATCTTCTCAGATAAGACAGGAACACTAACACAAAACGTCATGCAGTTCAAAAAGTGCACCATCGCTGGACGCAGCTATGGTAACTGTAATAAATTTAAATAAACATTACATGCACTTTTGTCATAAAAGGATGGTATATTGAAGTGTTGCTTTATTCGCAACAGGTGACCCG
Organism: Festucalex cinctus; assembly: GCF_051991245.1. Classification (NCBI taxonomy): domain Eukaryota; kingdom Metazoa; phylum Chordata; class Actinopteri; order Syngnathiformes; family Syngnathidae; genus Festucalex; species Festucalex cinctus. The sequence continues at coordinate 11,570,289 of NC_135425.1, read as the reverse complement.
ACCACTGCTGAGGGAGTGCCTCTGGACCGTGGAAAGGTAACATAATAGTGAAAACACCTTTTTTTGTTTTTTTTTGTTTTATTCATTAGATTGCCAGTGTTTAAATTAGAAATAAATCAAACTAAAGTTGTCACATCTGCTCTCCTAAAAGCCAGTGGACTGGAGCTGGAATCGGTTTGCTGACAACAAGTTCCAATTCATGGACAATTCCCTCGTTGCCTGTTTGCGATCCAAGAAGGATAAAGAGGCGATCGACTTCTTCAGACTCCTCTCCCTTTGTCACACTGTCATGGTGGAAAACAAGGATGGTAATTTACGTTTGTAAATAATGACTCATAATTATTTAAGGCATAATAAAGTATAATTATCAAGCAAGTATTCTATATCAAATTATCCACATTCTGATTTTTTTTTTCCTTTTTAGGCGAATTGGTGTACCAAGCGGCGTCTCCAGATGAGGGCGCACTAGTGACGGCAGCTCGGAACTTTGGCTTTGTCTTTCTTTCCCGAACTCAGGACACAATCAGCATCAGGGAGATGGATCAGGAGAAAACCTACGAGATGTTGGCGCTGCTCGACTTCAACTCTGACCGCAAACGCATGTCCATCATCTGTATGAGCGATTGCGCAAACACATCATTTTGATCAATAATGTTCTCGTACAAAGCAGAGCAAAGTCTGATTAAATGAATCTTTTGCCCGTTTCAGTGAAGTTTCCCGATGGTCGTATTCGTCTGTACTGCAAAGGCGCTGACACAGTCATCTACCAGCGACTTTCCCCCAATTCTAAACACAAAGAGACGACTCAAACTGCTCTGGATGTGAGCTCATTTTGCTTAACTCTGATTTCAAAGAATAAAATGTGTTTTCTGTCCAATATTGAGTCTATGAAATATAGAGTACTTTTTTTTTTTTTTTTTTTTTTTTCATTGCTGTGATATTTCCCCCACAGAAATTTGCCAACGAGACCTTGCGAACTCTGTGCTTGTGCTACAAGGACATCAGCAGTAGCGAGTATGAAACCTGGTCCAGGAAACACCAGGATGCTCAGGTGACCATGGTCAACAGAGAGGCTGCCCTCGATCAAGTGTATGAGATGATTGAGAAAAACCTTATGGTGAGTGGGAAATGCTGAATCTTTTGTTTGAAAGTGAACCCTTTGTCAAAATCAGGGGTGTCAAACTCATTTTTGTCGTGGAGCACATTGTGGTTACGCCTTCCGTTAAGGGGATGTTACGGCGGTGAAACTAAATAAATGGTTTTGAAATTAGACGTCAAGGCTAATACATTCTTAACTCATTCACTGCCAGTCATTATAGAAATTTTTTACATTTCCAATACTCACGTGATATTACATTCAATAATTATATATAAACCAAATCTACCAAATAACAGAATAGACTCCCTACTTTTTGTCCCGTCCCGTTCTTTTATAATTGACAGCAGAAAAATGTAGGTTTTCCAAAATACAGCCATTTCTCCCATGGACTCTGAAACTGTGTTTATTTCCTATAAAATGGGGCAATGATGTCATCTACCGGTGGTTGGGCATCAGTAAAGTTGTTTCCAAGTTTGATATTTACAGTGGAGCATGCTCAGATTCGCCCCCATTTAGCACCGCTCTAAAAAATACAATTGACAAGTATACTTGTCAAAGGCAGTGAATGAATAACCCCAATATGTCAAATGTATCATATTAAATGCAAGACATTTTGAGCCCTCTATTTCATGAGTATAATATTTTTCCCCCCATTAAAACTCATTCACTGCCTTTGACAAGTATACTTGTCAATTGTATTTTTTAGAGCGGTGCTAAATGGGGGCGAATCTGAGCATGCTCCACTGTAAATATCAAACTTGGAAACAACTTTACTGATGCCCAACCACCGGTAGATGACATCATTGCCCCATTTTATAGGAAATAAACACAGTTTCAGAGTCCATGGGAGAAATGGCTGTATTTTGGCAAACCTACATTTTTCTGCTGTCAATTATAAAAGAACGGGACGGGACAAAAAGTAGGGAGTCTATTCTGTTATTTGGTAGATTCGGTTTATATATAATTATTGAATGTAATGTCACGTGAGTATTGGAAATGTAAAAATTTTCTATAATGACTGGCAGTGAATGAGTTAAAAACCCTGATGTATATAATCTGACACATGCATTGCACGGATAATCCATTAGAGGGCAGTATCACCCAGTTGATGGCTTTTCCAACGACCTTGCAAGATTGCCCCAATTGAGAAAGGAGACAGCTATATTTATTAATAATGGGAAATTGCTGAGTATAGCTATCGGTATTATTGAGATATTTAACATGTACTAAAAGAAATTACAATTTATTATCTAATAAAAGAATTACATTTTTCCTTGCAGGAAAATAAGCAAACTCAAAATATTTTTAGTTAATTAATTGTAATTACCTCTCAATAATGTTCAGTTATTGGATGGCGGTGCACATTTTAGTTAGCGGCTGACTGGTCAAATTCAGATAAAAGCATAAAGTTCCATATGAAAATTATTGCATGTCTTTGCAATATGCATACTGCATGGACCAATATCGGAATATCGATATTTTTTCGATATATTGTGCAGCTCCATTGGGAAATGTTCTTTCTAATTTTTGGAAATACTAATATATGTTTGCGCTGTCTTTCTATTATTGTATTTTTGATAGTTATAAATGTACAAATTTAAACCATTGTGACCGGATGTATCAAATATGATACAAATAATGTCATATGTGAAAGTTGATTTTCAAAATAAATAAATAAATAAATAATTGTTTGTTCAAGAGGAACAATAAATACACTATTTACAAATAATCACAATTTTCTCTGATATTTCATGGTTCGGGCTTTATAGGGTTTAATTATTGTTCAAGGTACTCTAAAAATTCAAACAAAAAAACTAGCAAAATCTAATTTTTTTTAAAAATTTATTTATTACACAATTTGGAATTTTGGTGCAGATTTTAGTAAGGATCATTGGCAAAATGAGTGCCGGTCCTTGAGTTTGACACCTCTGGTCTAAATGCATTTATTGTCACTTTATTTGTAATGCTGTATTTGAAAATGTCTCTTTGAGAAACTTCACAGATTTTCATTGCTGGTTGTTCCAATATTTTTTTTCTCATTTATCAAGAAACAATATCCTCAATTAATCCTTTTCTTGAGAACTATAAAATACCAACTTGCTCAAATGTATCAACTACCTTTTTTTTGTTCAGCTGATTGGAGCAACAGCCATCGAAGACAAACTGCAAGAAGGAGTACCAGAAACCATCGCCAAACTGGCAAAGGCTGACATCAAGATTTGGGTTTTGACTGGAGATAAGAAAGGTACTTACACTAAGGAGAACAAGCACCAGTAGCTTAAACCCCTTTCACACTGCATTTAGCAGGGCGCATTGCGTCGTCATCAAACTCATTCATCAGCATGACGTCAAACAAGTGCCACTAATTAGAGAGGAGCTTGTGGAGTCATTTAGTGTTATTTTGACAGATTTATTTCACAAGTAACAGCATGATTAAACTTACAAAGTTCCTGCTGAGTCAGTTTCTCCTCTGCTCCTTCTTAAAATGAGCAAATTCAGGGCAGATGCGGCCTAACCAGCAGAAAAATCTCAATTTTTACTTCCTGGTAGACAGCTATGTCTCTCTTCCAAATATGGAGTGTGAAAAGGGCTATGGAAGAGAAGCACATTCATTCTTTTTGAGCATTTAGCATGGAAACCAAATGAACACGAAATTGTTGATAAGTCGGCTACGATACTGCTAAAATAAATACAATTTGATTGCATAGCAATTCTCTGTTTTCTTTATTTGCTCCTTCCAGAAACTGCAGAGAACATCGGATTTTCATGCTCCCTTTTGACAGATGACATGCACCGTCACTATGGAGAGGATGTCAAGTGAGTTGATGTCACTGAATTCATTTATATGCATTTGTCTACAAACACCATCAAATACAGCCAAAATCTTAAAACTACAGTTATTTAATATTAATGTGTGTCTGTGTGAAGGCGTCCTTGATTTGTAGTTGGCAATTGTCTCAAACTCACTTTACTCTGAATTGGTTTGTCATCAGTGAGAAGCTGAGCCTTCGTCAGGCTCAGAGGAGACGTGAGCCTCCGACTGACAGCCGAGGCAGAAAGAAACCTTCCGAGCCATTTTTCCCAGAACCAGGAAAAAATGCACTCATTATCACCGGAGGATGGCTGGTATGTTTATTTAGTTTTTTTTCCTAAAGATGTATTGTGAGGTTTTTTTCTTATTGTTTTAATGTTTTGATTGGTTGTTTCTACTTTACAATACTGCTTGTAGAGCTTTTAAGAAGCTAATGATGTACAAAATAATAACCCTTTAACATTATTATTCATGTTTTAATAATTTAATAATTAATTAATTTGTTATTGTTATTATCAAATCAGAATGATGAGTTTGAGTTGGTGTCTCAAAAAGTGATTTTGTAATAGAAAAACTATAATAGTTTACCAACCAAACTACTACCAATTTTTACCAATAAATTCGCATCACGTTTCTTCATTTTCTCAGAACGAGATTCTTTATGAAAAGAAGAAGAAACGCCGCCGTTTGCGACTTCGTCGTCTGGGAAAGCGACCGCCTCCCAGCAACCCTCAGGATGGACAGCCAATGAACGAATGGGAGAAGGAGATGAGACAGGTTTAAAAAAATAAAATAAACAGAATAAAGTCACAGTTGAATTTCAATGGACTATTTTGAACAAATCTATTTTTCTTCACAGATTGACTTTGTGGACATGGCCTGTGAGTGTGAATCGGTGATCTGCTGCCGCGTCACGCCAAAGCAGAAAGCTAATGTGGTCAGTTTGGTGAAGAAGTATAAGAAGGCGGTGACGTTGTCCATAGGAGATGGGGCCAATGATGTCAACATGATCAAGAGTATGTATGCAAATATTTACTAGTTGATCCTCACTATTCACAGGTGATAGGGACCGAGCCTGACTGTGAATTGCAAATTTTTGAGTAATTGATGGTCCCCTAAAAGTGATTTACAATAGTATATTTTAATAGTTCAACTCAAAAATATACAGCAAACTGTGTTTCAAAAGTAGTTTACTAAAATAACAAACAGTGCAGGAGCAAAATTTTGGTTAAGATGATTTTAAAAATGCTTTGACAGACCAGCCTAGTTTTTTTTTTTTTTTTTTTTTCAATTTTATTTATTTATTTATTTATTTATTTTTATTGTGGATTTAAAATCATTTACACATGGGGCTGGCTTCACTTCTGTTGGCCATGCAGCATAACCATTAAATGCTGCTTCACCATGTTTACTTTGAACTCTGGGCTTCACTAATTATTGCCAGTCTGTAGACCTCAGAGCCCAAATGGGTTTATTATACATTAGCATTTCATTAATGTATCCAAGACCCTTAACCATTTAGTGATTACGAGAGATTTCCCCCCAAAAATGGCAAAAAGGGAAATTTGTGAGTGAAGAACAATTAATTTGTGGGGATATGCTGCACAGGAAAATTGGCAGTGTTAATTCAACACCTACTGATTTAAATTTAACACCTCAAAAGTGTCTATTGGTCTACACTAAATATAGTTAAAACATCCATCCATCCATTTTCTGAACCGCTTGCTCCTGGGCTGGCGTTAAAACAACTCTGATGGTAGTTGAAATTTAATACTAGTCAACACTGGTCAGTGTTATTACACTAGTGAGTGGCAATTAATCTTCGTCGATAGGTGCGAAGTTAATCTAACGAGGTTCTCAACGCTGTACAATAAAACCAATTATCTCTGAAAATGTTGCAAAATTACACTTCAGGAGTTAAAATCAACTCCCAAAAATATACCTCTAAAAGTTTAACACTGCAATTTTGCTGTGTACACATTTTAATTGCACATCTTCCCGCCATCTTTCCCCATTTCCGGTTCCTCCAGCCGCCGATATTGGTGTTGGCATCAGCGGCCAAGAGGGGATGCAGGCGGTGATGTCGAGTGACTTTGCTTTTGCTCAGTTCCGTTACTTGCAACGACTCCTGCTAGTGCACGGACGCTGGTCATACATTCGCATGTGCAAGTTCCTTCGGTTTTTCTTCTTCAAGAACTTTGCCTTCACGTTGGTCCATTTCTGGTACTCGTTCTTCAGCGGATACTCGTCACAGGTCAGCACCTTGTTTGCCGAGAGTGAACATTTGAAGGAATGCGATCCCAGGCCCTTAATAAACTTTTATCGGTGTCTTTAGGTGGCCTATGAGGACTGGTTCATCACGCTCTACAATCTTTTTTACAGCAGCTTACCTGTTCTTCTAGTTGGACTCCTCGATCAGGTAAAAACAACACTCTCATAGTGATTGTAAAAAAAAAACTATACGCTAAAATTCAGCTCAGAACCCGGATGTACTGAGTTCTGAAGGTTCAACTGTATAGTTGTATAAATCTGAAATGAAATATTTACCCACTGAAGCCACCAAAGCAGTACAATTTACAGTCCATTTTGGAACAATAAACCAATTTCTACTGTGGGGTGTGTCAGCCTTGTAAATACAATGACCTCAGCATAAACTTCATGTAACGCACCAATGAATTGAAGGCGGGCTACTGTACAGTACGTGTCCTTCACACCCATTCCTGTTGAGAACATCTTTTGTCAAGAAATCCATAAACTGCATTGTGTCTAATCTTTAGGTCAGAGGTTTTAGTTCTGTTGGGAACAAGTTTGTCTGAACTTGTTTTTAGAACTTGTTTCTCCTTACCGCTTCCCTGACGCACCCATATTTACTGTATGGTTTGATCACTATGACGCGAAGCGTTGCTAGAAATATGCTCAGGTTAAATTAAGACAAGTCAATGTGTGAAGTTGTTTCTAAAATAGATGTCAAAATAGATCAGGGTCAGAGTAGCATCTGGGCATTTTACCTATTGAAGACCTCTGCCTTTAGATGTTTTACCATTGAGATATTGCTTTTGTATTCACAACTTTGGTGAATGGAAAGTCAGTAAATACTCCTTAAAATAAATAAATAATGCAATGAAATTTGACTAAATCACTTTGCTAGGGTTAAAATAGCAGCAAACAACTCTTTGTCCACTAATGTTTCTTGGCTCAGGCAAATATTAAACATTCAAAACCATTATACTCCATCACCAAACAAAAACGTCATCACAACTTCTTCTTTGGCCCTGTTTGTGAGCACGGCTATATTCTGTTCTAGGAATAGCAACAGGTGGCTAATACACAGTATAATTGTATTTTCTGCCATCTAGTGGTAACGCATATAATTGTTCTGTCTTTTGAACGTTTTCAGCTCACCAGCCACTGAATAGTGGCTTCACAAGTCACTAGTCACGTAGCTTTTTCACTATCCACAATTTTATTTTTAGATATATATCCAGTTGGTCTTGTGTGGCTCAAAGAAAATCAACCTGCAGCGCTTAACGTGATTCTTTTGCATTTTCTGCAGGACGTGAACGATAGACTGAGCCTGAAGTTTCCCAAGTTGTATCTGCCCGGTCAGCAGGGGGCGTTGTTCAACTACAAGAACTTCTTCATCAGCTTGTTCCACGGCATCTTCGTCTCCCTCATCATCTTCTTCATCCCTTACGGAGCATTCCTGCACACCATGGGGCAAGATGGAGAAGCCCCCTCAGATTATCAGTCTTTCGCCGTTGTCACTGCCTCATCACTCATTTTTACTGTCAATCTCCAGGTTAGTCACTCACAGGTTGTCAAGTTTGACTCTGATGTTATCGTTTATACATATTGACCAATATATTCTCATTATATACTGTATAAGCATGATGTAATGTAATTTCGTATGTTATTGTTTAGATATGACATTTGGTAAGCGTGTGTAACTGAAATATAAAACATGATCATTCTTGCTGCCTCTTTAGATCTCCCTGGATACCTCCTACTGGACGTTTGTCAACTGTTTTGCCGTTTTAGGAAGCATAGCCATCTACTTTGGCATTATGTTTGACTTGCACAGTGCTGGAATTCACGTCATCTTTCCCCGATATTTTACCTTCACAGGTCAGTGGCTCATTTACAACTTCCATGTCCATGTCGGTCTTCAGTTTAGTATACAAAATGTATTTGTATGCCACTATCTAAAACAATACAGTACATAAGAGCTCAAATATAAAGGAACTCGAACCCTGTTGTCTTTTGTCACTAAGAATGTTGCGGATATTTCATTTCTTATAGGGGCAGCATCAAACGCTCTCCGCCAGCCTTACTTGTGGTTAACAATCATCCTCACAGTGGGCATCAGCCTGCTGCCTGTCATCTGCATCCAGTTCCTCCATAAAATCATCTTTCCTTCCATAGGAGACAAGGTAAGGTCAAACTTCAAGTCTCAGGCCTCATATGTGAAACCCTGACTCATTGATTTGCCCAATCAGTCACCTATGAGTTGTGTGAATCCATTTTTTTTTCTGCCCTCAAGATCCAGAGAAACAAAAAGAGGTACGAGTTAGAAATGCAACAGGAGGCGAGGAGAAGGGCACCGGCCTTCCAACGCGGTGGCCGTTCCCGCCGCTCTGGCTACGCCTTCTCCCACTCCCGGGGCTACGCCGACCTCATCGCTTCTGGGCGGAGCATTCGGAGGCGCCCCACGCCACGGGTTGGCCCCCTGCGGGAGGTTCCGGAAAGAGCTGAGAACATTTGATGGCTGGAAGCCGGAGCAAACTGACTGCTGTGGTGGAATCACCATTTGATCAGCGACGACACTTTTGACGTGGTCACGATTGGGAAATGACATCTTCAAAGTTGAGGGATATTTTCGAATAAGTGCTTTTGAAAGGGACACAAGACCTGAGGCACTTGATCATCCTCTATGCACAGACTCTATTATGCAAAACCAAAGAGAAACGACTGCCATTTTGGGTCATGCACTGACAGTATGACTCACAATAATGTCATTTATTTAACTCAGGATTTTTAAGACAAAAGTTTATTTTTTAAAAGGTTAGTTTGAGCCGCTTTTCTCTCTTGTAATCACCGCTTCACCTTCCAACAGGGATGGCTCCTTATCTATCGAGCACTTGAAATTAGTATATAATTTTTTTTAATCTCCATTAAATATGAATAAATTGATTCATTTAGGAGGGATGTTACGATGTCAGGGTATGTAAAGTGTATGCCATTTAATTTGTGAAGTGATCATTTCTCCTCTACTGAATCTAGTGGCTGAGACAGCTTTCAACAATATATCTATATATATTTTTTGTAAATTCACATTTGTTTCAATCAAACTCTTTAGTTTTTAAGAATTGTTTTCTTTAAAAACTGTCCTTTTTTTCATCCCCATGATGGCAAGAATCATCTTTCCATCTTTGTTTTCAAGATTTTACAACTTTATTTGCATCTCTGTGCTTGTACTTTACATATGCAAATGTTTGTTTACATTAAAATGTCATTTTGTTAACCCTAAAATTTATTTATCTGATACACACTTCCAAGCCAAAACTAAGACATTGTTCTCTTACTGTATGTAGATGTTTTTATGACTAAATGAATAGAGGCAGTTGACCCAGAAATGTGGTAGTTGGGTTCAATTGATATTTTATCATAGTGTTAATAAAAACCAAGCGTATGTATCAATCTGGAAACATGTTTTGTTTTTTTGTTTTTTCTTCTCAGCTCTTTTAGGGTGCAAATTGTGTTTATTTGTATTTCACTTAATCTTGTCAAAGTCACAGGAAGGTGAAATATTGTTCATGTGATTTTAGTGATGGGTGGAGCACACGCTGGTTTGATCAACCACAGGATTGACAAACACATGGTTTAAAATAATTTTTCACAATCTCACTAACAGGTGAATGAGGTGATATTGTAGAGTTTTGAGTGTTTTATAACTAAGGATCCTTTGTTTCAACAATAAAATTAGTGATGTCCGTCCGTCTTGCTGCATGGTGTAAGGTTAGTGCTTGTATTTTAATTTGGCAGTACCAAACAAAACCTCTGGGTGTCACTGCAAGACAATGCTACCCAACTCACAATATTTCACTTCTTTCGTGTGTATGCGTGCGTTCTCACACCCGTGTTTCTCAATGGGACCCTGTCTGTAACATTTACCGCTTAGTTATGAAACCACAACACGTAAAATATATATATATATTATATATATATATTTTTTTTTTATTATATTTTTTTTCTGACCTTCTAAATGGGTTCCACGTTGTCTGGGATTCATGTGAAGGAATCTAAAAATCAATGCACATGATTAAATCGCATCTGTAGGCTACTGACAAACATTGAAATCAAGTCTGCTTCAGTTCTTATGCCAGCCTATATCAGTTTATTTATTTAAATTGATTTACGCAGTACGTGCTTAAAAAGTAACATCTCACAAGTCATGGGTGAGCTCAATAACTGAATATTTAAGCCATTGATTGTTTATTGTTCTCAGAATAAAATGTACATTAACAACCAACAACGTCCTAAATGTTATGTTTTTTGGGATTATGAATAAGAATACAGGGATAAATCTTCAGTGAATAGAAAATGTCCTCATGGAGGCTACATAAATGAAATGGTCTGAGTTGAGCAGCTACTTCCATTGGTGCTTAAAACTGATATGTAGAATTAAAAAAATAAATAAATCACGTGTTGTAGTCTCTTAAAAAAAAAAAATCATTAATCTCGTGAAATGGTTTCTGCTTTGTCATCGTGTGTATATTTTTCTAGTGAGGCCTACATATGAATTCATACTCATGCTGTAAAAAAATATAATACTGTACAGTAGAAAATAGGATGGCATAAAAAGCATGTCCTCTAAGACCAAACAATGTTTTCCATCAAATTGTCCCCCTGCATGGTTATCCACCTGATACATTTTGCCTTTTTCATCAAAATCCTCACTATTCTTATGCGTGATTCTCTGATGAACTAACAAATTTAGATATTTTGTAACATCTTGCCTTGTCCATTCCCCAGCTCCGCCAAATAATTTGTGGAATCCTTCTCATTTCATGGGAAGTAAAACCTTCATTTCCCCTCATTTTTGTCTCTTAAAGAAAAACACATTACACTCAATCTGGCTTTTAAAATGTTTCAAATGTATTTCATCATCTAACAGTATTACTGCTGTAACACGGTTTACAGCATGTTAAATTATTTTTATGTATGTTTTTGGCTACTATCTCGCAGCCTCTCTGTCAAATCTGCATCAGTACCACATCAGAGGCCTCTAGGCCTACGTAGATAATGCTCTCCATATTTACAGTTCCGGGAGGATTAAGGGGTTTTGACGAGATCCCATTTGTGTGAACCTATTAGTGCCTAGTGCCCCAGGCTCGCTCTGATTCGCTTGCGAGATTAGGTAAAGGTATTATAGTAAGAGGATCGGCTCGCCGCGAGGTGAGGGTCTCATCCATACAGTACAGGCAGAAAGAGAGGAACACACACAAAGACGTGGACGTGCTCTCTCAGTTTGGTGCAGTTCCAATATGAACGGGAACACTTTTGGAAATCAAGATGGAGAAACTGCTGAGGTAAAAAGTTGTCTTAGCTTGTCCATCACTTCAACATTGACCCATTTGCACCTTTTCTGCTAACCGTTTTTCTCGTGTTTTTATACCACATAACATTTGGCAGTTATTTGAAGTTAACACAGAAAACGTCATTTTACATGTTAAGTCACTGTGAAATGAGCAGGAAAGTCATCGCCATGCACCCCTCCTCCAGCAGAAGGAAGATGAGTGCCATGTCATAATTTATGACTTAAAAAGCATACATTTTTCAACACACAGTGGCAGAGATGGCACTTCATGTTTATGACAATCATTTCCTTGGTGAATGATTCATGTAGATGTGGCACTTATGAATCTTTCAAAGAACAAACAGAAACACTGACGCTTAGAGCTTTGAACGCCGCGGCTGCTGGATGGCTGCGGCAGCAAACGCTCGCTGTCGGGGAGCTGACAATTTGGCCAAAGAAAGTGGGGAGATATGAGTCAATATGTAAATATATACTCTACTGTACATACTGTAAATTCATACATATTACTGGTGTCAGGCGATTACATTTTTTTTTTAATCGTACGAATCGCATGATTTCTTTAGTTCATCGCAAATTTTATATATTTATTTATAAAGTTTTTTGTTTGTTTTCATACTCTTGTTAAATTGATAGAAATATGGCTGCATCATTTATTCATTGAGACAATAATTTCATAATAATTCATAAAATTGAGTTAATTAAAAAGATGTACGATACTGTGAAAAACGAGTGTGATGCTTTATGCTGAGGTCGTTTTCTGCCCCTAGATGGCATAATTGCATTTGTAAGATGTTGGTGACAGCTCAGTGCATTTTTCTTTTCATATCAAGAGCTATCTAACCTTTAACATGAAGTAACTTGTCAAATTCTGTACATTTTTAAAATTGTAAAATAAAACCTGACACCAGTCTCCAAAAATATATGCATTATTGTTAAATGTATTAATCACATGTTAAAAAGAAATTAGAGGCATTAAAGCAGTGGTGTCCAAACTACGGCCCGGGGGCCATTTTTCAGTGGCCTGTGACGTATGCTAAAAATGGCATTGGACTCAGTTTAAATAAAATGAAACAAAAATGTTTGGTGATGGTCAAAGTAAGAAGGGAGGGTATCGAAAAACAGGTGCCATTAAAGGTTATTTTAGTTCACTAAAACTAATGAAAAAAACTAAAACTAAAATTCAAAAAACAATATTGTTACCGAAATAAAATAAAAATGAAAATGCTTTTTAAAAAACGAAAACTAACTGAAACTACATTTTATGTTTACAAAACTAACTAAAATTAGCAAAAAATGGCCTTAATTTTAGTCTTTGGTAATTAATTTAATGCATGACCCTTTGGATATGATTTTAAATGTGATTTTTAGTAGATTTATTTTGATATAAACCGGAATAATGACGTTTGAAAGTATGTCACACAGAAGTGAACTCATCTCGCAGCAGCCAATAGAAAAGCACCTTCAAATGACGTTGCGCCAATGGTGTTTTTTTCTTAAATATTGCGCACAAGTAATACACATTTAAAAAAAAATAATACTAATACTGAAACTAACTAAAACTAAGCATTTATTAAAGAACTAAACTAATAAAAACTAACAGAACCACCCTGAAAACTAATTAAAACTAACTAAAATGAAAACTACTGCCATATTACAAATAAATTGGTTTATATACTGTAGCATTCATCTAAATATGCAAAAGAACAAATAAATGATTTGTACAATTTTTAGGACTAAACACAATTTCTCTTCATAACATTATGTGTCCCTTGGGTCCTTTTGATTTTCTGTATGTGTGGCCCTCGAATGAAAAAATGTGGACACCCGGAACCTTAAATTAACTTAAAATTAACATATAAATTTTGACACCACTAATATCTCTCTCTCACTCTAAATATATATTTATTGGAGGGTAAATTGTCTAAGCTAGAGTTTGAATGGCCACAACCGCATGTTGAATGCAATAGTTGGAGTCAGATCAAACTAATGTGTAGTGATCTGTTATACGGAATACTATTGTCATCTATTGAGGCTATTTAAACAACGTTCCAACATTACTCTACCGTCATTCTCCACGATATGATCTGCTTGAAGGCGGTGGAGCATGGAAGCAAACATGGCTGACAAAGAAGCGTGTTAATATTTGTTCGTATCAGACTACTGAAGAGACCCCTCTCGCTGTGACAGTCACCGTCGCTCTTCTGCACAGTGGAACCGTGCCCTCCTTTAAAAAAAAAATCACATTTATCTGTTGCCTGGAAGCTGCAGTCGCCTGGTGGAGATCTTTCATCTTCCCTGTGTAGTGCCCTTCAGAGGGCCCTACTGGCTGTTTGGATTTTAGCCAAGGTTACTATAGAAACACAGAGGGAGAAGTGCTGAGGGCTGGCTGGCGGTAATGAAAACGGGCCTTCGAAGGCCTACAAAATCTCCACAAAATGACAGTTGGAAAGGCACAGCACTAATACAAATACTGCTATTTTTAATTGACTCCAGAAAGACTTACTTATAGAGGAGAAAAAAATAGAATAGAAACACAATTTGTTTAATAAATGAAAAATTACTGATTTTTTTTTCCCCTCCACAATGTATCTAAAAAAAAAAATACAGGTATGTGCCAGATGTCATCACGTGACATGAATCACTCCAAGGCTGACAACACAGCTTTTCCGAACGTGCACGCGAGTGCCACAGGAGGTGCATTATTCTCTTTGAGGTGAATTTGATATTCATGGAAGACACCTGCACAGATCAGAAGTGAAAAATGTAAATTGCTTTGACTGAGAGTGTATGGAAGTGAAAAACGAAGGCACGAATGTATAGATGAATAAACTAATGTGGTGATCAAATGCATTTTCGTTAGTGCATCCTGTATGCATGCTAAATACATTCACTGACTAAACTATACGAACAAAATTGACAAGGATGAAATACAGAAAAAAATGGTGGCTGGATAGTAATATAGGGCAAATTTAATTTATTCATCTATTTCTATATTTATTTTATATATATTTTACATATTACTCTCCTTAAAAAAAATCCTTAGAAGTCCCATAAAAGCTCATGTCTACCTTAATTATTAACACTCCCAGCCATTTTCACAGAAGCAATCCCGTTCGCTCCCGACTGTTTTACTGGATTTTGACTGATTTTGCAAGGCCCACAGAATATTGTGTTCTATTACTATAAAAGCATGGAAGCTACCAAAAGAAAGATTAAAGTCTCTTCTTTCATCAGGAAAAAAAAGTATGATTCTATCTGTTTCCGTTTTGCAGCAATTAGCATTAGAAGAGAGCTAAGTTTAATCAGTTTTCACGAATCTATTTAAAATTGAAAGTAATTTAGCTTTTTTTTCTAGCTGGTTGATCTCCTTTGCTCTGCTGCCACCTGATGGCCGTTTGTGTAATAACTACAATTTCTGCAACCGTTCTTTGCAGTTGAGAGGCTGCACGAAAGCCTTCTGTATGCTCTAGCATAAAAAACAACAACAAAAAAACGTAAAAATATGTCTTTGGGACACTTACAACATAAAAAAACGTATTTGCACGTTATTGGGAGCAAATTAGTTAAATGTGACATAATTTAATTAAAATACATTTATTTCATCGTATATTGTCATATATATCATTTCCAAAGGTAAAAAAAATGCAATGAGAATGAATTATAGCTGCTTCAGCACAGCCCATTACATGATAATGATACTTAAGGCTTTATGTTTATCCAGTAATAACTATAAATGTCTTAGATGAAGCCTCATTTTGACTAAAATAAATACCTGAGCTCGTTTCTTCCCTTGTGGTATTTTTTTCCCCTCCCCTTTTGAAGTGTTTCTTTTTGTAATATATTACAGTTGCTTAATTATGATTAAACATCAGTAGCATTTTGTTCCATTTACCTGGATACAGTTAGTACTCATTTTAGCAAGCGGGGCCCCGTTGGGAGTTGAACGCTCACCCAAGCAGAGAGTTTTTGATTCTTCTTTACACTATCAAAAAAAAAAAGGCTGCATAAAGACTTCAAAAACAAAGAAGAGGTTAGACTCAAACGGATAAATCAAATTGACGTGGGATCATTATGTAAATTCGAACCTCAGAGGGCCACTTTCACTTGAAGTGGTTTTGCATGCGCACGCACGCACACACACTGAGGACTATTTTAACCAGCTCGTTGACCAGGGCTTCATCATTGCTTTGGCATCAAGTGCATAATTGGTGGCGGTGGTCATTCTGTCGCCCCGGATCAAATTAAACACTTAACAAAGTGACCATTTTATCACGAGGGGAGCACTGAGGGGTGTTTTATTCTTCTATCTTATTCTTTTTAGTCATTATAATTCTTTTTATTATTTTTTTTCCCTTCTGGTAGAAGCCCGCAGGAGGCATCATTTCCGGGACACTTTCCACATACACAGGTCATGTTTTGTGGGGACCAGCGGCACATAAGCACACTGGTTGTGGTGTCTGTCTGTAAGGGCATCTTGACAGGTCATAGCTTGTCAAACAGCCATTTTATTAAAAACCAGCCCGGGTTTAAATGTCGCCTTGGCAGGAGTGAAGCACATCATTGGTGGTTTTGGTCATTATGATGCCTTGCGGCAAATGAAACCACTAGTAATGTGATGACTCGGGATGTAACGATATCCAAACATCACGATACGATATTATCACGATATGAAGGTCACGATACGATAATTATCACGATATTGTAGGTGGGTTGCCGATATTTAAAAAAGATCACAATATTGTAAAAAAAAAGAAAAAAAAGAAAAAAGAAGAGCTCATACTAAAAAAGCACAATATTGTATTTTTGTACATAACAGCAATGCATATAAACCACCTAAAATCTGTAATAACAATATTGAGGCACTTAATTGCTAATGCAAGCACACATTAATCGCTTCACAAGCAAATTTGGTTCCCCTTCATCTGACAATTAGCATAGATTTTAAACATAGAAGGCCAAAACATCCCTAATGAAAATGAAATTGCACTAATAAAGTAGCCACTAGAGGGTGCTAGAACTGCACAAATGGAGATCAACCTGACTTTTTTTTTTTAACAGATGTGTTCCTTTTAAATATTGTGAACATGATGACGACGATCTTGTGGCAGTTTTAATATCACAATATTACGGTATTGCCCTTATCGTTATATCCCTAGTGATGACTTGATCACCCATAGAGCATTTTCCATTTTCTTTCTATTTTTAACTCATTATGATGACTTTTTCTCTTTTCAAAAAAGGTTTTCTGTCCTCCAATTTGAGTCCACCCACAGGACTCTTTTCCGGAACACACACAGCTAATAAAATGAGACTGCAACTTGATTGAATAAAACTTTTATTGACGTCAGGTTCACACTATTCAGATTGTATTTTCCTTTATCTGGTCATAAAGTGGTTGTAAACATAGAATTTAATATTTTTCAAGTCCCTGGCCTGAATAGCTTCTAGTTCAGCCCTTCAACATTTTCTAGCAGCCGTCCTTTTCTGGTACATTGCAAGGTGATGAAATGAGTGTTTTTACTGCCCATGATTCTCCGTAGCGTCACAATCTTTTCTTCCCCCGTGGCACTTTACGAAAAGTGATTAGGACAGGTAAATCTTCATCTGTTGGTTGCAGCTTGCCAGCGGCTTTGCAAATTCCGAGTTCCTTGAAAACTTTGCTGATCTTGGCAAGTTGCAGGGTCTTCTTCTTCAAGGATGGAGTGACGCAAAAAAAAATCAGTTGTGGAGTTTTGATTTAGAATTTGACTTAGGCAGCTCAACACATGCTCACAACACCCTCTGTAAGTGAGAAGTCATTGTTGGACATACCAGCCACAGCCAGATTTCCAGAACCTTGCACGAGTGACGTTTGGAGGTATGGCGGGTAGGTGCAGTCGCTACAATCGCTAATGCTAAATGCTATCTTGGGTGACAGTTAAACTAGGGTGACCAAACAAACTCTTTTGGGAGGACAGACCACCTTTTTATGTCCTGTGTGGGATAAATTCATGAAAATATCCGGTTGACATTGCACAACCTATAGGAGGAGGAGTGCAGTGGACTGTTTTTTTTGGATTTGAAAATGTGGTCACCCTAGTTAAACAGTAAGCACTAAACAATTCATTCACCCATTATTCAAACTTTTTTACTCGGTCCTGTCAGCTGTTGACAATTCCGAGCTTATGTCATAATTGCGTAACAAGTCAAAATGGCAGACTAATGCTGCATTTGAAGACAAAAGGAAGGTGGGAAGTCAGACTTTTCAGACTTCAAACCAGGACGTGTGCATGGGAACGTCGTTTTGAACATGGACAGCTGAGTTGAGAAGTCGTGGAAGGGGGTGGGGTCGGGCGCTTGTCCCTAACATCATTGACTACATTTCCCATGATTCTTAGACACGAAAGCAGGAAGTACACAGCAAAATCTCCAGCGTTATGCTGCATTCGAGGACGGTCGGAAGTCGGACTTTTCAGAGTTCAAACCAGGAAGTGTGTACGGAAACGCCCCCTTGAACTCGGAAATTTCACTTGTGAAGTTGGAATTAAAAAAGGACCCCGACTTCACCGGCGGACAATGTGACGTCACTCTGAAGGGCAAAACACAATTTACTTGAGTATAAAACTAGATAGCTTTCTTCATTCATAAATATTCGCCATAACTTAACGTAACGTGACGTACGTCACAGTATTGCCGCATGAAATTATACGGTAAACTACTTAACTGTATGGAATGCTTATGAAATAAGATTAAAACAATAAATGTAGCAAAATTGCAAAAAGGTAAATTTTCTGGAGGTCAAATTGAGTTTTGAGGACCAAAATAATTTTTTTTTTTATCACTATTCACCATTTTGGTTGTTTACTTTCACCTCGAACGCTTTGAGGTCGGAACTGGGAAGTTTCAACTCGGGTATTTCCGAACTCCGACCAGCCTCGAATGCAGCACAAGATTAACACTGAGAGTGTTAAATATAACACTAGAAATTTGTTTATATGTGTCCACAGCAAGTGTAAATCTTTTCAAAGTGTTACTTTTTTCACACTTGACCAGTGTTACTCCAAGATATAGAATAAAAAAAAAAATCTACACTGGTAAACACTGAGTAGTGTTAAAACTCAAACTACACTTTACGCTGGTAAATGGTACTTCATTTAGATAGCGATTTTCCTCCTTACAAAGCCCTCACAAGTGCTTTACATTTTGACTACAGATGATCCAGCATCTGGAGGTTCACTATCTTACTCAAGGATACTTTCACTCTCCTCCGTTCAGCAACCTTAAAAACAGTCTTTCTTTTACGGTTCGGTGGTCCTGTATCCTTCTCTGCCATTGTTGGTTAACTTTGAACATGCACGCAAGGAGCTAGCTAGAGTAAGAAGAAGCTACGCTGCCGCTGCGCTGGTAAACACTGTACATTAGAGGCCGACGCAAGCTACGTACTCGGGGCACATACTCAATAAGT
The DNA here is from genome assembly GCF_051991245.1 of Festucalex cinctus. Classification (NCBI taxonomy): domain Eukaryota; kingdom Metazoa; phylum Chordata; class Actinopteri; order Syngnathiformes; family Syngnathidae; genus Festucalex; species Festucalex cinctus. The sequence goes on along the minus strand of NC_135425.1, from coordinate 11,551,337 downwards.
GTGATTGACAAGACAGGAGCCAATCAATAACGAAGCACTTTCGTGATTGATTGGATTAGAATCTAACATTCCCCGCCATGTCAACTTAAACATAAGTACAAGTCTGTTACAGGTTGATAAAGCAATTTTTAAGTGAATCAGACAGCTTAATTTGGAGTAAACTGTAAGTCCACGTGTTCACTTTTTTTTATTTTATTTTTATTTTTTTAAGAAACAAAAAACTGAGCTCGGCGCCACTGCGCATCACAATCGTCGTACGCCTCCCCGCCGTCAATAACATGAACTGCAAAAAACGAAAAAGCACTGCACATGCACGCAAAAACGAGGCGTCACCCCGTTGTCATGTTTTGGTTCTGTGGGGGTGGGATTTTGTTTTTGTTTGGGGCTTTTGGGTGTTTGTCATGTATTCCTCGTTTCTTCCCTTGTCTCGTTATGTCTAACTGCGTCCACCTGAGTGTGTCTTACCTTCCCAGTGTGTTGACCAATCAGCTCCCCAAGCCTCTTGTGTCTTGCCCAAGGTGTCTGTTGTTATCTCGTTACCATGTGTATTTAGTTACCCTGCTTTCTTTCAGTTCTTGTTGAGTCATTGTTGCTGTCTAGTCATCCCATGTTGCCATCCATGCCTCGTTTCCCTCCTGTTTTTGTTGCTTTAGTCTGTTTTTTGGCACTTGTTAATTTCGTTATTTTCACAGAGTACCTTGTTTGCCTTTTTAATTTTACTTGCATCCCTGCCTTACCTTGTTTGCTGTTGCCCCCTGCATTTGGGTCCTGCCTCCTACACCCGCCTCTTCCGTGGCATATACCCCATTTTACATTTTAATCAAATTATGAGTTTTTGGGTGTGCTTTGTAATAATAAATACATAGAACGAAAAATTTGACACTTCCAATATATATATATATATATATATATATATATATATATATATATATATATATATATATATATATATATACACGCACACTATTATATATGCTATTTGCCTGCCTTAACCCGATCTTCTTTCTTAATTCTTCACACGCGCACACACATGCTCAGTGAAGGATGCAGAAACATGAAGCTCCTCTTTTCCTCTTCAGCATGTCAGAAGCATTTTGCCGGGTGATTAAACACTGCGGTGAGCGTTCAAGCCCCGTGGTTGGCCTGGGGGCTCCGCCACGATCCTTGCACCTGCCACTCTGATCTACTGACCGGCCTCCTTCCTGCCCCCCCTCTGCTTACACACATATACAGTGCAAACACATTCAAGTGCATACGTAAAACTTGAGAGTGCACAGAAAATGCAGATCCTACACAAGAATAACATGCAGTTGAGTAGGGGTCACCCACCTTCTTGAAACTGAGTTATTTCTTGGGTACACACTTCTCATTGCCTCAAACTAAATTTATATATGAATTAATAATATTCATTTATGTGAATGCACAGATGAATATCAATGGGTAACAAAACTATATTTCTATAAATCTCTGCAAACAATTTCAAATGATCACCTGGAAAATCACAATGTCCCATCACTTGTGACCTTGTTGTGTACACACTTAACATAAATAACACATTTGTCAAATCATCTTTAAGTATATGGTAACATTAATTTATTAGAATATACTGATTCTGTTCATGACAATAATGTTCCATCACTGGTGAGCTATTTTAACAGGCCCGACGTCTACTTATTTTGGCTCTTAGGTGTATTGATGTAATGATAATGGCAATATCGTGATATCGTGATATTAAAACTACCACAATATATCTTCGTCATCATGTTACGAAAAATGAAAAGCAGCACATCTGTTCAAAAAGTCAGGTTGATTTCCATTTGGGCAGTTATAGCACCCTCTGATGGCTAGTTTTTTAGTGCAGTTTAATTTTCACAAGGCATGTTTTGGCCCTCCTGTGTTTAAAATCCACGTTAATGGTCAGATGTCAGGGAATGGAGGATGCTTGTTAAGTGAGTCAATATGTGGAGGAGCTCAATGTGTGCTTGCATTACTGCCTCAATATTATTTATATATTATATTTTTTATAATATTTTTCATTTCTGCAATGTACAAAAACACAATATTGTGTTTTTTTTGTTTTTAGTATGAGCTCATATATATATATTTTCTTTTTCTTACAATATTGTGACCTTTTTTTTTTTTTTACCTGAATTTAAAAGCATTTATACTTTATTAGTATATTTTGAATCTTTATTCATTCCCATTATCTACTCTGATGAATCAAATAAGAGGAACCTAACCTTTCATGCCCCTATATATGTTTCATATTATACACGGGTGCGTGATATTCACTTGATTTTGCCGTAAATTATTGCATGAGTGACCAAAAAATTGTCCTGAGCCCACAACCAAAAAGCTTTGAGTAATATCCTGGAAAAATCCTTCCAGGAGTATATTGAGATGTGACAGAGGAGGCTTGGAAAGTGTGTTTGGAACATTTTGGACATTGTAGCGAAAGTCAAATGCGGACTCACTAAAGGATGAAAAGCCATCCTCTTTTTCTGACGTCGTTTATGTTGGATACACATACATTGTTTCAGGAACATTTTACTACTTTAAACAGACATTCTTGTTCCATAACCCGAATGGAGTCCTTTGAAAGCAAGTTGAATGTGAGAACGTTAAACGGTGCAGTAAGTAGTCAAATGTTTCTTGGCTGGAGGGTCGGAAAGTTTCAGTATTGACACGGAAAAAAAAAGAAAAACAGTCAAAGCTCTACTTAATAAACAAACGCTGCAATCCGCTAATATAATATCTACATAAATAATGCTGTGTGTGTCTTCTTTACTAATGGATGAGTTTCTGCACTTTCTCCACAAGTGACATTCTTGCTCTCTTACTACCTGAGCTGGAGGAGGGCAAGCATGTGTCTCAGGCCCACACTACATCTGTCATACATTCTGTGTGTGTGGCACCGCCAAAGCATGTGCTTACGTGGTTGTATATACTCTTGGTGGTGGTAGGGAGGTGGTATGTGCAGGAACCAGATGCCATTTGTTCTGAAGTCAGCAGCTGGATCCAAAGTTCCCAGTGGGACCTGTGTTTTGTCTACACCACATGCACACGCACGTACGCACACATTTGCACGTGTCTAGTAGATATTATGGACATGACACCTGCAGGTTAAAATGCTGGTGAGTTTTTGTGTGTTATATGGATATTAGGTTGACATGGATAGTAGGCATGAGTGATCTACTGACCATTAACATATGGAGGAGATCACCTGCATATATCAACCACGGGCTCCATACATACACATTTAGCCAAACATTTGAGAAAAGTTTAGCAAAGTTCAGAATTTAATTCATTTTCCTTTTTTTTTTTTTTTTTTTTTGTCCACACATTGGCAACAACACTGATTCAAATTAAAAAAAGGTATCTGCCTATCCAGCCTGTTTTCCATGTTTCTCTCCACTAACACACCTGATTCATGATCGGGATTGTTATCAGTTTTCTGCAAAGCTTGCTGATTAGCTGGTCATTAGATTCAGCTGTGCTGAAGGACGGAGACATATGGAAATCTGGCTGGATCGGGGCTCTCGAGGACCGAACTTGGAGACCCCTGCTTTAATATGGGCAATATTGTGGTCAAACAAATATTGAGAAATACAAAGTAAGTAATTTACTCACAAATACTCTTTTTCTATTTTATGTCCGAACAGACTCCTTCAATAGTAGTGACATCAATGAAGCATGTTTTCTTACCAGAACCAAAAAATGGATCTGAGTCTGGTTGAGAAAATCGTTGTTTAATTTCTGTCACCAAATGGACCAATAATAATAACGATGATAATAATAATAATAATAATAATAATAATAATAATAATAATAATAAAAATAACAAATTGGGGCGGCAAGGCTCAGTGGTAGAGTGGTCGTTTACCATCCATTAGGTTGTGGGTTTGATCTTCACCCGTCGAAGCGTCCTTGAGCAAGACTATAAAACCCCAATTTGCTCCCAGTGGATCTGGCAGCGCCTTGCGTGGCAGCAGTCGACCATTGGTGTGTGAATGTGCGGGTGAATGAGTGAATGTGAGGAATTGTAAAGTGCTTTAGGCACCATATGGTGTAGTTAAAGTGCTATATAAAAAACAGTCCATTTATCACAATAATAATACTAATACAAATAATAGTAATAATTACATTCAGAAAATATTCCCATTTGTTATTATCTTATATATTTTTTATTAATCTAAAATGTATTTTTAAAAAATTAGCTACTTTTTTTGGGGGGGGGGTCAAATTCTGAATAACATCCAGAATGTGGTGCATCTACTTACGAAATTAATTGGTTCTGGAAGAAAGTTCTGAAGTAGAAAATTTTGTAAGTAGAGACGCATTTTCCATGTAAATGCCCTAATCCGTTCCAAGCCTCCCAAAATTCAGACATAAATGTTTTATAAAGCATAAAAATGCATCAAAACATGTAACAAATACATGTTACAATTAGATTATTGCACAATAAATGAGAGTTGTGCGTAATGTAAAAAGCAAAGAATAGAGTAAAGAATAAAAATGATGGTCGTTTTTGATGATGGTTTTTTGCCCTCTTTGGTTCATGTTCTGAAGTGTTTTTTTGCCTGGTGTTTTGTAATGAACGGATCCAAGGCAGCAGTCTTGGCGATGTGGATCGTCTCCCAACCCAGAGGTTGTGGGTTCGATCCCAGGCCAGTACCCAGACGTCGAAGTATCCTTGAGCAAGATACTGAACCCCCAGTTGCTCCTGATGCTGCGTCATCAGTAGGTGAATGGGTAGTCAAAAATGTAAAGCGCTTTGAGGGCCTTAAAGGTGGAAAAGCGCTATATAAATGAAGTGCCATTTGCCATTTGCCAAGGATGTTTTATTATTTTTTTTTTTTTTAACAATCCTTCGAAAATGTCCAAGGCAAACATCATCGTAATGAGCGATCGCCCGCGACTGGTGAACACTTTTTCTGGGTGATTCTTTCCAACAAATTCCGAAACTTGATGGAAACTTCAGATACGGCGAGGCATCTTTTTCCAAAAAAAGCCCGTCTCGTCGCAACTAAAAACTTACCGTGCAACGTCGCCTTTATCAATCCCCAATTGTATGAATTTTTGCACAAATGCGTCGGCCTTTAGTGAATACATTTATGTAAAGCTATCTGAATACCTCATGGCCTGAGGGGCGAATGACGAGGACATTCCATAGATACATCTATTATCTATCTATCTATTTTACACCCATAGATACATGCTGTATGCTAAGGTACTAGCCAATGGCATAGCAGCTGTAAGTATGTTGCGTTCAGGAAACTCTGGGAGCTGCGAGTAGCAGCCCATACTGTATTTTTACCTTTTGTATCCTGAAACTTCTTTCGTAACAAGTCAACATTTTCCTGTTGAGAAGTTTCGTACCTTGAAAATTTCGTATGAAGGGACGTTCATAAGTATAGAGGTACCACTGTATATGGTTGTCAGTGCGCCCTCCAGTGGACCAAATTAGCACAAACAGTTAATTTTAATGAAGAACTGCAGTTTGTGTTCTGTCCACACGGGCCAGATTGGACCTCTTAACGGGCCGATAATGGCCCGCAGGCCGTATGTTTGATACCGCTGGTTTAGCATGAATATTTTAGACTTTTTTTTTGTTTTTTTAAACAGAATTTCCATGATAGACGATGCAGAAAATGTTATATACCAGAGAATATGAAAGAACGTGTGTGGGGGAAAAAAAACAAACAACAACAATTCACACTTCCATTCAATTTAGAGTCATCACTGAACTCAACATACATATTTTGGAAATGTTTTGGAAGAACCCACACAAGCATGGGTAGAACATGCAAAGTTCACACAGGAAGGTTGCTTCCCCAGATTGCCCAGGTGGTGGGAATGTAGTAATCACTACTTCGTGCCACCATGTTGATAAATACATTTTTGTGATTTGTTGTATGTGCTGTGTATGATTAAACAAAAAGCAACAAACATATATAGTGTTACATATTTTTATTATTTTTTAATTTTTTTAAATATTAAACAGTTTAGTGAACCCGAGTCAGTCTGCCGTGCCAAGTCATAATTTGTGATGTAGAAAACAGTTCACCATAGCGAGAACAAACTCTTTGGATTGAAGTAACCTTAAAATGCCCGAGGAGTTTAGCCTGGTAGCCAGGCACCATATGGCCGTCTCATACAGGATCTACCCTCGTCCTGACAATTAAGACCACGGGCTAAAGCCCTGCCGGATCTGGAGCGTGGCCAAATGAGAGGAGAAAATGAAAGGGAGAAACTAACAGGCAACTAAAATAGACAGACACATTGAAAATTGCAGCGATAGAGAGACAGTAGCCAAAGTTATTCATGACAAAAACAAAAATGCTTAAAATAGTAATGAAATAAATACATTTTGTCAGTGCAGAGATGAATGGAGATGCATGGGAGTTATGGTAATAATTATGATATAGAAAGAAGAAGAGAGAAGGAGGAATGACGAAGAGAGCTAAACAATGTTCAGCCAATTAAGCGTTGCAAAGGAATCGATGTGTACAATGAGCCAGCCATGGCTGAACGCAGAGAGGCTGAGCTGCCTAATTACAGCCTGAAGGGACAGTCTCCATCCCAGTGGAAAGTGAGGAAGCAAGAAAGGACCCAAGGAGGGAAGCAAGAGGGAAAGAACGAATATCTTGCATACTCACCGACAGAATTTTCTCTATCTTCATTTAAAAAAAAAAAGTAGATAAAGCTGCAGTTGAATAACACATCGTGTCAACTCAAAATGACATCACAGTTACTCACGGCTCAGCTTCAGAAAACAGGTGCGTCGTGATTGGTCATTGCCTGAGCCCTGCACAATTATGATGTCGTTTTCAGTTTACAGCAAGTGACAAAATGGCCTCGCTGTGCGATGAATTAAAGTGGGTGGATTTTGCTGCTTAACTTATATTTCACAAATGCCATATTGATTAGAATGCCGTGTTTACCCCTTTAAATATATATACATTTTTAAAATATGTATTTCATCATTGAATTTTGTGTTGTTGTATTCTGTTTGCTTTAGTTTTTGTTTCAAAAGTCTCTTGAAAATTGCCACAGATGATCTTATCCATGTATACAAAACCGCGAAGAATTACAACAAACAGAAATTTATAAATGTTAACACATATGTCATTTTTGTTTTTTTCTCAAAGGGCCGGCAACTTGTTTTCATGATTATCCGACGGCCGTCCGCCATTGTTTTGACTGTGAATTAAAATGCAAATAGCGATAATATGGAGTATAGGGAATGGTGTCGCAACAGCCAATGAAAAATATGCATTAGCTTAAAGGTGTATTTTGGAGTTTAAAATGTTAATATTAAAGCTTTTTCTACATCATGCATTCGCCATCAATGCCCAGATGAATACAAAGAGCCCTGACTTTTGAACTGTGACTGCCCCTATCAGCTCATATCTTCCCTGCTGAAAAAGTTTAGCTACGTCGCACGCGAACCATGCAAGAGTTAGACACAGATGCTGCAGTTACGCTTGAGGCCAGACGTGGCAGTCACGAGCAAACAGGTGACATCCTCCATGGGGTGGACCCCATTCCTCTGTGGGGGGCCCATTTAGCGCGAGGTGACGTAATGTGACATCTGACCAATGTGAGGTAAAGCTTTGACATGTACTTGTCATGTCCAAAATGTTGTCGATATTCATAAACTACTGTATTTTCCGCACTCTAAGGCACACCTAAAAGCCTTCAATTTTTTCAAAAGCTGACCATGCGCCTTATAATCAGGTGCTCCTTATATATGGATCAATATTGAGCCGCAACAGGTCTCGCTGTTAAGACGCTATTGGTGGCCCCATGCGCAGAAGATCCCGCCATCTTGGATCGCTAGCCAATACTAATACTTTACCTCAGAGAAAATAACAAAACAGCTGTTTATTCATTTTGGGAGTAAATGGAGTTGTCAGAAAGCTGGTTTGTAATCTATTAATAAAGTTTGACTGACCTATCTGACTGTTTTGCTGACATTTCCTTTAGCGCAGCACCATCTAATGGATGCCTCAGGTAACCCCATGCAGCCTCTACTGTAGCGCCTTATATATGGAAAAAGTTTGAAAATATGTCATGCATTGAAGGTGCACCTTATAATGAGGTGTGCCTTATAGTGCGGAAAATACGGTACTATAGTTAAATGAACCCCTCTGTGAAAGAGTTAGTCAAAATTGTGCATAATCTTTCTAAAGACAGATGAATGGTTGATAGTCTTCTTGTATTAGATCTCATTAGAGTGTGTGGGTGTATGTAAATGTTGTCACTGGTGAGGTGAGTGGAAATAAATAGTTTCTGTCACTGTCTTTCCGTTGATAGTTATGCGGTTGTCCATTGGCCAAGAGGGGGCGCAATAAAAATATACAGTATTTTCTGCTATGTAGCCTAGCACACATGTTTACCCTGGGGTGAGCAGGAAGTATTTCTAAAAACGGGGCAATTCTAGAAAAATCCCTGGCAGCGGAAAATCCCCCCACTCCCCTGTTTCCCCTCCCCCCCTTTAGATGTCTTTGGCTGGGTCATTGCATAATTTAGTAATCAACTAAATTAAGGTACGGAGAGATGAACTTTCAGCTTGTGAGCATTTGTGTCAAGTCTTTTGCAGGAAACCGAGGGAGCAACCGCACTTTAACGAATCTCGAACTGCCTCCGATTTCCATCAACAGTGGCGAGGGAAGGCCACACATGCACACACAAAGGAAACAGGCACCATTTGGTGTTTATGTAAATGTGCAAAAACAAGATGGCTGACTGCCAAATCCTGTCAGTAAACAAAGCTTGTGTGAGTGCCAGGCAGAGTGTTGTTAAGGTGGACCACTCAGGATAGTGTGTGAGTGGTGGGTGGCCCGGTGAAGCTAAAAGACCTTAAAGTAGGACAGCGGTGACCACGCAAAGCTGCCATTAACTTGCGTTCAGATGGAAGACTGCAGGTTTGCGTCACTAAAAACAATGAGGCCTCTTTTGCCAACAGATTGTTTATGCTGAACAGATTTTGGCAGGCGTTACACAACATTGGTCAAATGGCACAATTCTGAAATGGTATACGACCCAGTTTGGATATGGGTCATGGTAGTGTAAATGCAATCAAAATTTTGCTGACCATTAAATATGGTCCATTCATAGAAACAAAAAGGTCAATAGAGTCTTGCAGTAAAGCTCATGTATTTTACACGTTTGAAGGTGGCACTTGTCAGTCTGTTAGGATCATCCATTTTTTTGCATTTACTGTATTCAAAGTTTTTCACATTTTGTACATTTGTTTTCATTTTTATAATTTTTTTAAATTTCTTAATTTTTTCATTATTCTCTTTTTTTTTTTTTTAACATTTTTTAAATTTATTTTATTTTTTGGCAAAATTACAACCAAGAATTACGATTTTTTGTCTGACTGGACAAGGCCTTGTTCTTTGAAGCAAGACATTTGTTCGGACCGCAAGACATACGCTGGCTAATTGTTTTTGAACAATGCAATTAAGAGTTGCATATTTAGCATTAATCACACAATGGAAATGCTGATGTCAGCATATATGGAGATTTGGAGTGCGGTTTCCCTTCACGTGGCTTGATAATATGCATTTGTGCAGTAGTCTCTAGTGGCAGGTAGGAGCATTAATCTCTACCTGTTTGAAATCACAGAGGCACAAGTATTGTGCATCACATTCTCACTGCACTTTTGTAACATTAGGTATGTGTCTATCTGTCTGTCTGTGTCCTTGACCAAGATATCGAACCCCCAGTTGCTTTTGATGCTGCAACATCCGTTGGTAAAATGAGGAAACTGGGTGAAAGTGTTTCGAGTACCTAAGGTAAAAAAAAAAAGTGCAATACAAGTGAAAGCCCATTGACTATTTGGACTGGCAGCTGTCAATATCACACAAAGATTTGGGGTTACGGAGAAGCCAGAAGATGAGAAACGGGCTGAACAAGAAAATATCCACAGAAGAAAACAGTAAATGGAAATGGACGGGTGAAGAAAAATGACAAAAAAAAAAAAAAAAAAAGTCATTGTGGGAATGCTTCAGCATTCCCACATATGTTTATTGTGATTTTTATTCCCCTCACTTTTTTGCCGCCTAACAACTCCCACATAATACTTCCAATTTACATTGTTCAAATTTCAACTAGCTTCACAAATTCATGCCTCACGGGGTATATATCATATATCCTATAAAATTATATATATAAAAAAAAAAACGGGAAAAAATATTCAGAAAATAGGAGGAAAAAGTAATCAGAAAAACAGGAGAAAAAAATATAAAATAAAAATAAAAATAAAAAACAGAAAAAAAAATATCATTATGGGAGTAACAAAATGGCCGTCCTGTGACTTTTTAACGGCTTGCACTGCCGTGTATGGGCAACCGGCAATGCAGTCATATATATACGGGGCAGTGGTCTGCAACAAGTCACTTGGAGTTCAGAGGTAAAAAAAAAAAAAAAAAAAAAAAAAAAAAAAAAAATACTAATTACTCCAAAAAACAGAAGTTGGTGCTCTGTTTTTTGGACTAATTTTTTTTCAGTTTTTTAAATTTACAATAATTTTTTTCTCCTGTCTTTCTGCGTAATTTTTCCTCCTGTTTTTCTGAATATTTTTGTCCCTGTTTTTTTTGAATATTTTTGTTTTAGGTCAGAAAAAAATATTCAGTAAAACAGAAAAAAAATATTCAGAAAAACAGAAAAAAAAAATACTCCCCAAAAAAAACAAAGCTCTCCAAAAAACAGGATTTTTTTTTATTTTTTATTTTTTTTAAGTGAATGAAATACGCTTCCGTACAGCTACAAATATGGTATAATGCAAAAAAAATAAATTAAAAATACAACAACATTCTGTGCATGTGAAAGTTTGTGTTGTAAAGTGTAGACATTCACAGCAGATGGTCCCAAATATAGCAAAGTTGCTGCAGCAACAGCTTGTAAGTTTTCTTTGACAGAAGCTCACTTGAAGCAAGCACATGTAAATACATGACCCTGACAATAACACATAAAAAGGCCAACTGGACAAAAGGACTGGACAGGACAGAAATTAATTACATTGTGGACTGGTTGTCAGATATCAGCAATTAATCATTCACACTCACATTCACACCAATGGATAATTCAGAATCTCCAATCAACCTAAAGAAATGTTTTTGGAGGTGTAGGTGGGAAAAAAAAACATACAAAGACAGGGTGCACAAATGCAGATGTTCCAATGCAGTTTCAAACCATTTTTTTTTTGTCAAATTTAATTTATATAAAAAACAGGCGTCACAGAGAACCAGTTCAGACAACCAATGAGAATGCAGTGAGATAAAAATAAGGAATTTGACAAAAAAGGGGGAAAAAAAAACAGTGTTAAGCGAGCTTACTGCTTTCATCTCTCCATCAATATGCGTCTTCATCCTGACTGACTAATTAACAAATAAACAATATATCATGTAAAGAAATTTAAAAACAAGAAAATGATTCGTAAATTGGAACATTTTAATGTATTGTATTATTTTTTTTTACCATGATGAATCAAAAGTACATTGCCTTGTATTATCTCCGATCCATTTTAATGCTCCAGGTTCTGAAAGTTTAACAGGCTCTATAAATCATGCAACTTGACGGCAAACATTCATTCAGACATGATCTCGCCATGCTCCTTTAACCATTCAACATTTCTGCCACAGACAAAAGGAAAAACGATATAATGGAAAACTAAAGACAAAAAAAAAATAGTCACCAGCAGTCGGATGTGAATCTGATACGCTTATTCATCACAGCCCAATTTTTCCAGATGGGGAAATCCAAATGTCAGGTTGTTGGGACAGGAAGAATGCCAGTTGCCATGACAACCAGTAAATATTTTAGGATGCATTGTAAGGAGTGCAGAGCTGATGGTTCATATTTCCCTCTGACCTCTTGTGACCTCTGTCTGTCTAAGTCTCACCGTCTTTCATTCTGTCTGCTCCTAAGTTTCCTTTCCAGTCATCATCCAAACACTTGGATAATAAGTGATGTAAAACACCGTTCATTGTCAAAGAACACTTTAATAAGATTAGACTGACTGATATGGTACTAAAAGTGTTTCATTCAAAATAACACTTGTCGTTTTCACATGGGAAAGTAGCCTGCAGCGTACCACCCCCGATGCAAAATGTGTTCACTCTTGCTTGTGTTTTAATTTCCAATATTCACAGATTTGATTTTCGGATTCTAGTGAGACAAAACTTTTTTGTGTCAATGTTTTTAGGCATGTGTTCTACTTGCTGGAGTCACAAAATGATGCTCAAAAACGATATTAGTGGGAGAAAACAGGCATTTGACCAACCTTCAAGAAAATTAAGAAATGTATTTATTAGGGGTGTCAAAATTAGTATGTTAATTTTGAGTTAATTTAAAATTCCTATAATGCAACTAATTTACTTCACGCGCGATTCATGACTGCCCCTTAATTGGAAAAATGCAAATATAAAAATACAAGTACATACAAATACATACATAATACATACAATATAATATATAAATAAATAATATTAAAAATATTAAATGTAAATATTAACTATTAAAAAATAACACAAATAAAATACAAACACATAAAAAAATACAAATGCAATTATGCTATCTAGTGGCAGAAAAATGACACAAACACAAATCAATATCACACTTGTTTTTTTTTTTTACAGCACTGTACATCTTTTTAATTTGAATTAATTTTTTTTGGAATTATTATAAAATTACTGTATCATTGCCTAAAAGATGCAGCCATATGTCTATTAAATATGTTTTCCCACTTTTATGTTAACAAGAACATGAAAACTAAAATATGTAAAATATAATATATAAAAATACGTTATTGTATATTTAGAACAGAAATAAAATTTGCTATTAATCGTGAGTTATCTATTAAATCCTTAATTACGATTACAATTTTTAATCACCTGACACTCCTAGTATTTATTCATCATAAATTTGTATTTTCAGGACATTAAAGTGGAAGTCAAGCCACCAAAAATCTTAATAACAATAATGTTTTCTATGTGCCCCCACTAGTCAAAACACGGTACTCGTATTAATATTGTGTTTGTCAAATATGATTAAAGCAGAAAAATGCAACCATTTTTATCCATCTCAGGGGGCGGCCATTTTGCCACTTGCTGTCGACTGAAAGTAACACCACTGTTGTTCATGATCACCTGTTTTCTGATTTTGGTTATGTGACGTCTGCGATTGGCTGGCAACCAGTCGAGGGTGTCCCCCGCCTACTGCCCAGAGCCAGCTGAGATGGGCGCCAGCACCCCCCGCGACCCTTGTGAGGAATAAGCGGCCAAGAAAATGGATGGATGGATGGGTTATGTGACGTTCGCAAGCTGAGCCACGATTGGTCGTTACCTAAGCCCTGAGAAACTGTGATGTCATTTTCAGTGGACAGCAAGTGGCAAAATGGCCGCCGCACGAGATAGATAAAAACAGATTGATTTTGCTGCTTTAATCATATTTCACAAGCACAATATTAACTCATTGAAACCCAAAAACGTGTAAATACATTTTTAATACTTTGTCCTTCACTCCTAAAAACGTATTTACACGTTTTTGGGTTTCAATAAGTAAATCAGAATACTGTGTTTTTACTAGTGGGGCTGCATATAACATATTGTTGTAAATATAATTTTTGGATTGACTTCCTTTTTAATGAATCATTGATATTCCTTCATGCTGTCGTGTGTGTACATTTAATGTTTGTTATTGTCTGTCCATTCATTCGTTTTCTATACTGCTTATAATTATCAGGGCCACAGGTGAGGTAAAGCCTATCCCAGCTGTTTTTTGCTAGTCAATTGCAGGAAAACAATGATTCACACTCACATTGACATCTATGGGCAATTTAGAGTCTTCAATTAATTTAACATGCTTGTTTTTGGAATGTGGGTGGAAGCCAAATTCCAGAAAGAAAAACCCGCTCCGGCACGGGGGGAACATGCAAACTCGTAACAGGAATGAGCGAGAATAAAAATCCAAATGAGTGAAAAATGAATCACAGGAGAGATGAAGTGATGAGGTTATGTATGAGCAAGGGGAGAGGAGCAAAACCACAAGGAGGGGGGTGTTCACCACAAACATCTGGCCCGACTGCTGTGAAAGGACTCCTTACCACAATCACACACTTGTGTACGCACACATATTGTACTGTGCACACACAAACCCAAAATATTTTTAAAAAACAGATTGGTAAATGGTGAAAATCATATTGTGTCAAATTATAGACCTGTTTCCTTGTTCCCTTAATTTTCTAAAATACTTGATTTTTTTTTTTTTTTTTTTTTTAAGACTTCTTGAAAAATATGGTTTATTAAATGACCACCAGTATTGCTTCAGGAACAAGAGATCAACATCGTTGTCAGTGATGGAATTTGTAGAAAATAAAGATACATCAATAGATTAAAAAAAAAAAAAAAACACATGCTGTGGGTGTATTTATTGACTGATGTAAAGCATTTGATACAAGTGAATGATCACTCCTGCAGAAATGTGAACAATATGCCATGAGAGGTGTTGCATTTAAATGTTTAAAGAGTTATTTAAATAATAAGTTTCAATGTGTAAAAATAAATAATACTGACTCACACCTGAGAAGAGTAACAAAAGGTATTCCACAGGGTTCAGTATTAGGACTTCATTATATGATTCATTCATTCATTCATTCATTCATTCATTCATTCATTCATTCATTCATTCGTTCATTCAAGTTTTCAAATTTACTGTGTTATGAAAAACAACAGATGGTAAAGTACATTAATGTATGATTTTTGCTGCACACAAACATCGTCGATTTAGAGAAGAGGATCACCAATCACAGAGGAGGAGTCAAATGTAGCAGCCAATCCCAGAACAACACCAGCACACACAGATTTGCATACAGATATACATATGAGCAATATGTATATAACATACATTGGGCTTTAGCAGCCAATCTGAGGCACATGGATAATGAAAGCATTTCATATTGCTAGAACTTGTTAACTTTAGCCAAAACGTTGAACAAATCATCAGTGACTGAGCGGAATAAAAAAAGTGCCCAATTCATTGTATAAGCTCTAATTAGTTTTGACTTTTACAGGGCAGGTTTTTGCTCATGCTTTGTTTCATTGTGGGAAAATACTTTGAAAGAAGGGGGGAAAAAAACAAGATCTGCTCAAAGCTACGTTTGACTTTCAGGTTCAGGCCATTTTGACATTTTGAAAGGGAAGCCTGCTGGGCTCTTTAGAACTTAATTAAAGTTAGGAACAATTGGATTTATTTGGTGTCAGGAAATGTATGCAAATCAACAATATCTGCCTTGTAGGTTACAGTATATTGGAGGAATAAGTGTCACTTTTCTTTTAAGTCCAAAAATGTATTGTATTTATTGAATCAAAATTGGATCACAAAAATGATTATTCACAGCGAACTTAGTGTCCTTTGGGTTATATATTTAGATTTCTGACTAGTTGTTTGAACAAACACTGTGTTTGTGTAAAGGAATAGACGTATATCATAATAGATAGCATCAATATCTGGCACCATTTTATATTTCATCCTAAGTACTCTATCTATCTATCTATCTATCTATCTATCTATCTATCTATCTATCTATCTATCTATCTATCTATCTATCTATCTATCTATCTATCTATCTATCTATCTATCTATCTATCTATCTATCTATCTATCTATCTATCTATGCTAGCAAGTTAGCTATGTAGCTAGCTAGCAGGCTACCTCCCTTCCTATCTATCTATCTATCTATCTATCTATCTATCTATCTATCTATCTATCTATCTATCTATCTATCTATCTATCTATCTATCTATCTATCTATCTATCTATCTATCTATCTATCTATCTATCTATCTATCTATGCTAGCAAGTTAGCTATGTAGCTAGCTAGCAGGCTACCTCCCTTCCTATCTATCTATCTATCTATCTATCTATCTATCTATCTATCTATCTATCTATCTATCTATCTATCTATCTATCTATCTATCTATCTATCTATCTATCTATCTATCTATCTATCTATCTATGCTAGCAAGTTAGCTATGTAGCTAGCTAGCAGGCTACCTCCCTTCCTATCTATCTATCTATCTATCTATCTATCTATCTATCTATCTATCTATCTATCTATCTATCTATCTATCTATCTATCTATCTATCTATCTATCTATCTATCTATCTATCTATCTATCTATGCTAGCAAGTTAGCTATGTAGCTAGCTAGCAGGCTACCTCCCTTCCTATCTATCTTTCTATCTATCTATCTATCTATCTATCTATCTATCTATCTATCTATCTATCTATCTATCTATCTATCTATCTATCTATCTATCTATCTATCTATCTATCTATCTATCTATCTATCTATCTAATAGATATTCACTTTTCTCTGATAGACTGATTATTGTCATTGTTTGAAGCCTCGTGGTGCTGGCTGCCAAATGGAATTAAAATACAATTATTAGTAAATGAAGAGTGTCTGAAGCTGTGTGCGTGCGTGTGTGTTAACTTCTGGAATGAAGCCTAGACCACAGTCATCCATCTGCCATCCAAACGCCATGACAACCACTCATGTATGGAGTCACATCCTGTGCATTCAACACACACATCTGCACTGTAATTTCTCCCTGGAAGGAGCATGTGTTTCCTTTTGTTTGTCCATATGCAATATGCACCATGCATGCATGTGCGCGTTCGTATGCGTGGTATGCGCTGTACATATGTTCACGTGCTGCATATGCATTTTAACATGCAGGTGAGTGGGTGGTGATATGTTCAGTATGTGCTGGCAGATGCCATCTTTCAAGTTTGGGATGTGTTTGTCACAGTTACATATTGACAACATATATTTTAATGTAGCAATGATGATGAACTCATACAGTGAGCATTTCGAGTATTATAAACTTTTTACTATATATTTTTGTTGTTTTAGCTGAGATCAAAATGAGTATGCTTGCAAGATAAAGTCTTGATTTGTGCTTGTTAAAATATTTAGTTCAGGGATCGGCGACCCAAATCTCTCGTGCCCCATGTGGCTCTTTAGCACCGCCCTTGTGGCTGCCTCAAGCATTGTCAATTTGCATGTGAGGCTGTGCTGAAGGTTATAAATGGGACATTTTATTTCCATGGAGAGGTCTGAAATTAGAGGCCTATTATACATGTTCCATGTTGTTTTTTCAAATCCTCAAAATAAAAAGAACATCAAAAATCCGATTTCTTTGCTGTATTTCTAGAATTTCATCAATGCAATAAATATAATACATTCATGTTGTAATGGAAAATTAAAATTAGGGCTGTGTATCGAGTCTAATTTTCTCAATAGATTTGATTCTGATTCACAAGAGTTCAGTTCGATTCGATTTGATTCACGTCAGCTCAATGCGATATTGATTAATTATGGAACATCAATTCTTAACCGTCAAGGACATTACAAAAACGCCACAAATCTAATATTTTAATGATAAAGTAAATTTTGCGGAAGGAATGAGATGAAAATATTTTCATAATTTCTAATTCAATAATTGTAAATATAAACGAAAAGAATTCTAAATTGTCTTAAAGTGCAATAAGTCAGGTCTTCTGTAAATGTAAGAAAATACTTTTTAAATTCTTGTGAACACTAAATAAAAAACAAACAAACAAAAACAGCACAATAAAAAAAAAGTCTTTTAAAATTCTATTTTCTTATTAATTTATGCGGAAAACAGATACTTAAATAATAGATACATGGCATTATGAGTCAATATTGGGCTTGAAAAGGAAAATCGATTCAAAATTGATTTTTGATTTATTTTTTATTTTATTTTTTTTTAAACCCATCAGCCCTCTTCACACAGGAGCATAGTCACATGGTACGTCATTCTCACCAGGATACGCTGCAGTGAAATGTGTTGCTTTCATTATTTATTTTTTTTTTTTTTTTTGTGTGTGGCTACAGACAGATGAGTTTTTTTTTTTTTTTTTTTGGTCCAATATAACTCTTTCAATATTTTGGGTGGCCTGATTTTGTGTATAGCAAAAATAGTAGGGATGGGCGAGTACCGATACCAGGTATCGGTATCGGTATCGGGCTGCTTTATTTCAAGGTGTTACCCAGTTATGTTTCTAGCTACACGATATGTATAATGTATACGTTTGTGATGGCGTGGTATATTCTTAATAGTCGCACTGTTTTCTAGAAATGGTTTTGTAATTACATCTGCAAGGGAGAAGCCGTTATCTGCGTAGCGAGAGGCCAGCGGCAAACGCTTTGAAATATGGCTGCTCTTCTGAGTGGCGACGCCAAACTACTGCTAATAACTGCTGATAAACAAGACGAGTGTAATTGCATCTATTTTGCATTTTTAAATATTGCATCTGAAAAATATTTGTTGTGCATTTCCTGTCATCCGTGGCTGCTTGGTGCAGCATCCCTTTCATTCTTAATAATTTAGTTTTGTGATAAGCGGTATGCAATACGGCTTTACCTTTTCCTCCTCATCCTGTCATGTTTTCGTTCCGGGTGTTTGGGTTTTGTTTAGTTTTAGGTGTTGTAGTGTTTTGTCCTGTGTTAACCTTGTCCACCTGCGTGTGTCTTCCCTTCCCAGTAAGTGTGACCAATCAGTGCCCTCAGCCTTTTGTGTTTCCTAGGTGTGTCTTGTTAGTGTCTCGTTAGTGTTGGTGTATTTAGTCAATGTTGTTTTTTCACGCATTGTGGGAGCATTGTCTTGTCCTAGTGTAGTGTAGTGTGGTGTGGCGTGGCGTGGCGTGGCGTGGTGCGTGCTTTGTTGGTAACGTTTGCTGTCGAGTCAAGTTTCTCCACGTTTGGTCTAGTGTCTCCCTCACGTCCAAGCCAAGTCTGTCTATGTTCTGCAAAGTATTCCATGTTCTGCAAAGTCTGTCCACGTCCTGCTAAGTCTGTCCTGCCAAGTCTGTTCTGACAAGTCTGTCCTGACAAGTGTGTCCACGTTCTGCAAAGTCTGTCCACATCCTGCCAAGTCTGTCCTGCCACGTCTGTCCACGTCCTGCCAAGTCTGTCCACGTCCTGCCAAGTCTGTCCTGTTAAGTCTGTCCTGCCACGTCTGCCCACATCCTGCCAAGTCTGTCCACACCCTGCCAAGTCTGTCCATGCCCTGCCAAGTCTGTTCACGCCCTGCCAAGTCTGTCCACGCCCTGCCAAGTCTGTCCTGCAGAGTCTACCCACATCCTGCTAAGTCTGTCCACGCCATGCCAAGTCTGTCCTGCCAAGTCTGTCCACGTCCTGCCAAGTCTGTCCTGCCAAGTCTGCCCACATCCTGCCAAGTCTGTCCACGCCCTGCCAAGTCTGTCCATGCCCTGCCAAGTCTGTTCACGTTCTGCCAAGTCTGTCCATGTCCTGCCAAGTCTGTCCACATTCTGCCAAGTCTGTCCTGCCAAGTATGTCCTGCCACGTCTGCCTGCCAAGTCTGCCCTGCCAAGTCTGTCCACGCCTTGCCAAGTCTGTTCACGCCCTGCCAAGTCTGTCCACGCCCTGCCAAGTCTGTCCTGCAGAGTCTACCCACATCCTGCTAAGTCTGTCCACGCCATGCCAAGTCTGTCCTGCCAAGTCTGTCCACGTCCTGCCAAGTCTGTCCTGCCAAGTCTGCCCACATCCTGCCAAGTCTGTCCACGCCCTGCCAAGTCTGTCCATGCCCTGCCAAGTCTGTTCACGTTCTGCCAAGTCTGTCCATGTCCTGCCAAGTCTGTCCACATTCTGCCAAGTCTGTCCTGCCAAGTATGTCCTGCCACGTCTGCCCACACCCTGCCAAGTCTGTCCACGCCCTGCCAAGTCTGTCCACGTCCTGCCAAGTCTGTCCTGCCACATCTGCCCACATCCTGCCAAGTCTGTCCAAGCCCTGCCAAGTCTGTCCATGCCCTGCCAAGTCTGTTCACGTTCTGCCAAGTCTGTCCACACCCTGCCAAGTCTGTCCTGCCAAAGTCTGTCCACGTCATGCCAAGTCTGTCCACGTTCAGTCCAGTCACGGCAACCAGTCTGCTCACGTTCCATCCCGTCCTGTCCGTCACTATCTTTGTTGTAAATAAAGTTCCTCACGTTTCCCTCCTATCTGTCTCCCTGCCTTGTTTCTCCGCCTTTGGGTCCATCTCGCCTCATACACTCGCTCCACACTTCATGACACATCCATCCATCTTTTCTTCAATAAGATGTTTACTTTTCCTTTAAAATGTTTTATTGTACTAATTTCTGACAGTGTAATAAGAATTCTTACCTTCCTGCATTGGCTTCTCTACATGTCACTCATTGCAAACGGCAGCAGTTTTTGGTTCCTTAAGGGATGAACTACAACGCCATTGGTCAGTCCATGTGTCAATCATTACATGCTAAATTGATGAGATTACTTTTTACTAGTTAGTGCATTTCATTATCATCCGAATCCTGAATCGACAAAACAACAAATGCTTTTCAAAGTAGTCTAATAGTTATTGCACGAGAATGGAATCCGGTGTCTTCTGCTTGGTGATCTTCCAGTACACGTGTGCTTGTGTTATCAAATTAGGCAAAAACAAATGCTACACTACAATTTTCCCAACACACAGCTTGCGCATGTGGATTTACAATAAGGCTGATTTATATCAGCAGAAGCAGCAGCTTTTATTATTAGCAGGTAAGAAAAACAAACGTGATTGCAAGTAGCATCATATATCAACATTATAGCTGTGTTTTTTTTATTACAAGATTTTATATTAATCTAATCTATTTTGCTATCTTTCTTTCTCTCACATCTCAAACCACATTATTTCCCTTCTGGCTGTTTTTTCCCCCTTTTTTCTCAATATTATTTATCCTGTATGTTCACATTTATATTAAACATTTTAGTTCTTTCTCGTCACAGATCACTACAGTTTTCCCAAATATTTATTTTGGAAACCGTACTTCTCATTGTATCTCTCTACCTGCTCGTATGACAGAGATGGCGTGTTGTACTTGGTGTAATTAATACCGCCGCTTCTCCCCGCTCTGCTCCCCCCTCCGGCTCTGGACATTAATCAGAGGTATTTTCGGGGAAACCAAGGCGACACAGGTGCAGATCGTCAGGGGCAGAGAGGGAGAGAGATGATGTATAGAAATACACAGAAGACCCTGATCCGGCCAGCCAATCATCATCCATCACCAGCCAGTCGCCAGGCGGAATAGGCTCTTCCCACCAATAAAAGGAAAGAAAGAGACATTTACATTCGTCTTTACCAGGACAAACAAGGTGGATGATTTGTAAGTAGATAGTTGGAGGCAAAAAATAAAAAATAAAAAATCACCTCAGCTTCATTTGGACACAAATGAAACGATTTATTGTCCTGGTTTGTCCTTACTTAATTCAAGCTTTTTTTCCAAAAAAAAAAAAAAACAAGACTTCAATTTGGAAATGTGTTCCAAACTGCATTGACCTTGACAATTGTGAGCTTTATTTACAGAGCTGAACTACTTACATCTGTCCAGCGGTCAGTTCAAAATGGTTCATAATCAGACGTATCAGTGGCGCCTTCATTCATTCATTTGTTAGCCACATAATAATTACAATTGAAGACAGAAAATGACTCAACACAGATAAAATGATTCTCAGGAAGGGCCTAGGACAACTTGTTACAATACTAGAGAGATAAAATTAATTGCTGATATGACTAATCAGCATATACATGATAATGATGATTACAGAACAATCAAAAGACAAGAAGCAGAAAGCCACAGATAACTGATGGTAATTGAAATGACAATATTGTCACTCTTATCTGATTCATTATGATAATGTTGTAAAACCAGGCCAATGCGACAGCTTCGTTCTCCTTTTGATTGTTACCCCCAGCGTAAATGTGTATGCGTATGAGACTGTCACCGACCTAAGCTGCATCATTAAATGGGTTAAAAATGACTGAGCATGCTTTTAATTCATTTGCTTGACGTTAGTTAATTTCATCATTTAGTAGTCTTTGTTTACATAAGTTTAATTGAAATTTATTTTTCCAGTTCACACCTGCTCTGTTCACATTAAAGAGTGAAAAATTCTTGACAATAGTGTAATATTTTTTTATGCAGCCCCACGTCTAAATACAGTATTATGGTTAATATTGTGCTATTGGAATATAAATTAAGCAGCAAAATAGAGCATTTTTTTTTTTTTTATCAATATCAGATGGCGGCCAATTTGCCACTTTCTGTTAATCTGACATCACAGTTGCTCAAGTCTCAGTTAACAACCAATCACAGCTCAGCTTCAGAAAACAGATGAGCTGTGATTGGTCGTTGCCTTATGCTGCATTCGAGGATGTTCGGAAGTGGGATATATCCGAGTAGTTTTTTTTTCCCATTTCCGACCTGAAAGTGTTCGAGGCGAAAGTAAACAACCAAAATGGCGGATAGTGGTAAATTGTTTTTATTTTGATCCTCAAAACTCATTTTGACCTCCAGTAAACTTGCCTTCTCGCAATTTTGCCCCATTGATTGTTTTTATCTCATTTCATAAGCATTTCATACAGTTCATTAGTCCACCGTATAATTTCACGCAGGGAGATGGGGGCATACTGTCTGACTTCCGACCGTCCTCGAATGCAGCATTAGTCTTGCGCAACTGTGATGTCATCTTCAGTTGACAGCATGTGTCAAAATGGCTGCTCCCTGAGGTGGATTAAAAAATAAATAAATAAATAAAGGCAGGATTTTGTTTCATAACATGTGCCACAAATGTAATGTGACTGTGGTGTCATTTTCACTCGACAAGTGGCAAAATGGCCGCTTTCTGATATTGATAAAAACATCCACTAACGCAATATTAACCACAATACCGTATTTAGACTAGTGTTGCTGCAGAACACATATTGTTGTCAATAGTTGTTTTTTGGTTGACTACCGTTTTAAGGTCACGATAAAATGAAATTCCTTCAGGTGTTCCACAAGATTTTAACGTTGCTGTTGCATCTCACAGTGTTCACTTATTAACTCCATAAATTAGAATGAAATGAATAGTTAAATATGAAAATATGACAGGGACGTGCGTTTGACGTTTGCTCACATTGACAAGAGACATCTGCTCTGGCCTGTGGAGAGCACAAGCTCTGTATGTGTGTGTCTGTGTTTTCATTGGGATTGTTGCACAGAAAACTTCTCATTTACATGCATTGCCGTGAAATTAAAAGACAGCCGTGCATGTGTGTACCGTGCGCGCGTATTGCGGCTTCTGTCACAGGATGGGATGAAAGGATGAGGAAGTCTCGGGAGTAAATGGATGAGCAGCCAGCAGCTGATGGTATGAGAGGGACAAAGCTCAACTCAGCAGCAGCAGCAGCAGCACGGGTCTGATTAAAAAACACATTCTTTGGTCTAA
Source organism: Festucalex cinctus (assembly GCF_051991245.1). Taxonomy (NCBI): domain Eukaryota; kingdom Metazoa; phylum Chordata; class Actinopteri; order Syngnathiformes; family Syngnathidae; genus Festucalex; species Festucalex cinctus. The sequence goes on along the minus strand of NC_135425.1, from coordinate 11,528,010 downwards.
TATTTTAATGAAATATTAACACCACTAAGTGTAATTAAATTAAAATGAGAGCCAGAGTAGACATTAGCGGCCCTGTTGAAATAACCTAATGAGGATAGCCTCCCACCTAATTAATAACAACGTATGAGATTAGCAGTGCTGTCAAACACACAGTCACATTCAGAGTGGGCATGTACAAAATATTATATTCACAAAGGTTAAGATTACATTTAAATATTTAATACAGTCTCAACTTACATTAACCAATTTTATGTGGAAAAACATTATCTGTAGGCTAGCTCAGTTGACTCCAAACAACGTGGACATACACATGCAGTATTCAGCTAAGAACACGCAGTCTGCTTGAAAGTCACGCGAATGAACCACAACTGTCAGGGTCTGCTGCAAACCAAGATTTGACTTTTTTTTTTTTTTTTGTCAATGTGCATGGAAAATAATGATACTTTGAAACAACTTATACTCAAATTAGCTTGTTTCCATTTACCATTTATTTCAAGCATGCTATGGGGTAGACGTCACAGACTTCCGAAGCGCCGTTTCCGGCCACTGCTGGTCGCGTTCCAACTAGTGTTGTTCCGATACCATTTTTTGGCTCCCGATACCGATACCGATACCCAGCTTTGCAGTATCGGCCGATACCGATACCATACCGATACTTACGTTTTTTTTTTCCTCAACATGAAAAAGCTGTCCTGCCATTGGTTCAGAGCATTCAAGGGCCAATAGGATATCTTAGATCGGCATGCAGTGAACATGTCACATACCAGTGAATGTCGTGCACCAGCAAGACACAAGATGCTGCATCCAAAATCCTATATTAGTGTTGCAATTAATGGTATCGGCATGTTACTTGTGAGTAGTCACCGATACCGATACCACTGTTTTAATGCAGTATCGGCACCTCTGCCAATACCAGTATCGGTATCGGAGCAACACTAGTTCCAACCCTCGTACCTCCCACCCCTGCGCCGGTGTGCGCAGGCCGTCTCAGCTGAAATGCACGCACACATTGAGTTCCTCCATATATTGATTTGCTTCACAGGCATATTAGGCCCTTTATCTGACAATTAGCACAGATTTTAAACATAGAAGGCCAAAACATCTCGAATGAAAATTAAATTCCACTAATAAACTAGCCACCAGAGGGTGCTAGAAATGCACAAATGGAAATCGGGAAGCGAGGGGTATAAAGGCAGAAGCGCAAGCAGTACTGGGACTTACATACAACCTTGTTTTTGAAACCAATCATTGGTTTCGGGCATCGCAAATATAGTTATAAAATTATTATAATTTCAAGGCATTATTTTTTTGTGTCACCCCAATTTTTGTGGTCGAGTTAGCTGACGTTTTCCCCAGCCTTAATCCACAGACTCTTTGACTGTGCCTACAGTCAGTACATTATTTATTTGTTGTCCATTTAGCAGTGAGTAATAAAGATGAATAAGTATACTAATTGCAAGAGCTGGGCAAAACCGTCGCTACATCAGCCCAACTTTTGTCGTGTGCATCTGCTTTTTCTGCGACTGCTTTATGACGCAAAGCCTCGAAAAAATACACAAACTGAGCACCAACTGAAGCAGATTTACGTCCGTCAATGGGGTCAAAGTGGGCATCCGTCAATGATGGGCCGATGTCATGACGATTTAATGCTAATTGCTTCGATTTTAGTGTGAATTTTCTACATATGCATTCAGTTTTTCGTCCCTCAGATTCCCCAAGGTGGTGACACAGCATTAAGGGCACGAGGTCCAGATCATGCAGTTGGTGCACAATATGTATTTTAGACACAATATCGTAAAGTCCAGTTCATAAAAACTCACAAATGATTTTGTTGATTTCTGACATTTCTTTTGAGTAAAAGAAATTGGAATTTAGGAGAGCAGATGAGCAAAAGAGAGCAGATTAAATTTCCGAGTAACCCAACTAAGTGGTTAGTGCAGTTGTAATTGAAAACTAAAAATGAATTTTGGAGACTTTCTCAATTTTACTAATACAGTGAATAATTGCAGCTTTAGGTCATTGCGGCCACTAATTACTCCAGACTGCTTACTGCTGCATCATTAATTAACCTTTCAACTATTAGTAGTGTTTAAACACGGCCCACCACTAATACAGCATACTGTTGAAAAAGCAGACTGGATAATTGGCTCGTTGGCAAGAGAGGGGTCACTTCAAATGTGTGAGCGGGTGCGCGCATGTGTGTTTGTGTGCATGTGAGAGAGTAAGTGAAAGAGAGCATAGTTTATGTTTTTGGTGGGTGTAAAAGTGAGACAAATTGCAGATCCATATGAGAAGTTTCTGTTTAAATGTGTTCAACAAAGTGAGAGAAAAAAAAAAAAAAACGGCAAATTGAGTTTAAGCAAGTGTTAATTTGTAGAAGTGTGAAAGCCAATTGCTCAACTTTGTTGTCGCTGCAGTCAACTTTATAAACATTGCTGGAAATATCCGCAACACCCATATGGACATCCTCTTATACATTTGTACCCCAACCCGAAACCCATTGTAAACTTTTATGTTGATTCATACATATTATCTGACTGAAATATCAGTAATGTTATAAAGACAACTTAACTCAATTACATTTGTTTAGCCCCTTATCAAACAGTGTGCGACGCAAAGTGCTTTACAGTTCTAAAAAAAAATTTTGCACTATAAAATCAACCAATAACACCTGACAAAAAAACAAAGAATACCAAACCTCATCCCTGCCAACGCCCCACTCCCACTTTCTTGACAGCCATCCACTCCCCAGAACCATCCCAAACCATTCCATGTCTCCTGATGCCGAATGGCAGCATGTACAAATTAAAAAGTGATGGACCTAAGATTGAACCCTGAGGAACACCACATTACACTGTTTAAAAAACAAAACAAAAACAAAAACAGAATTCCGATGTTTATTTTATTTTATAGAATTTTCCTATATTTTAAAAATATCATTTAATTCTCAAAAATAGACTGGAATCTTCTATACTGAATGTAAAATAATGTGAACGGTGAAAAACACAATATTTCCATTCTTTTACGCAAAAAAAAACACATTAGAAATGCATGTATTTATTGTTAAAATAAGTTCACACATAAATCTTCATTGCACAAATATCTGTCTGTTATTTAAGTGAATAAACTGTAAAATTCAACTTTAAAACTCAAGAAAAAAAAGGGGGTAAACATTTTTTTTTTTTATCCTTTCCTCTTTTATATGTTATGTGTGTTTGTTATGTGGACCTGAGTCTGATTAATAAACGTGATGATGATGATGATGATTTAAAATGACTGAGAAATGAGAAATTAAATCGTAAAAATGTTTAATTTTGCGATAAATTCTTTGTTAATTGAATTAACTGTATTTTATTGACGCCCCAACTAAAAATTTACCGTTTTTTGTTTGTTTATTTTTTACAGTGTATGCTGATACATAAATGATTACTTTGTCCTTTCCTGTATTTGTGCTTTTCTCATTGTATCTCATGTATCATTGCCAGTTTTGAACGCTGTACAATGGCAAGTTTTTTGTAATGACTCTGCTCCAAGGTCAGACACTGTTCAGCCTTCACCTTAAACCACCAGGTTGATATCAAGTTATTTTCACACATCTGGAATGCTTTTCTGGAGGTCTTCTGCTGCTTGTTAGCCATACTGCTGATCACTGTTAATTGGTACACATCTATTAATAAATGACAGCTACCAAAGGTAGAAATTAAATTGACAGCTTGAGGGAGTAAAGTGCATTTTACATGAAGTTGTTTCCTTTAGTGTGAACGTGAACCAGTAATTATGTGATTTAGACAGCAATATTTTCTCATATCCTATATAATAGTTTCCATTTTTGTTATTGTGCATTCTTGCCTGGCATGGGCAGAAGTGACTAGAGCGTTGACTAACAATGAAGCCCACTTCTAATTTGATATGTACAATGTGTAGCAGTGGGTTAGAGTGTATTATTGCTGCTATGTGGGATGATCCAGTATGTTTTTAATGTGTCTGACAGAAGGTAGAAGCTATAAAGCACCAGTAAACACAAACTTGAAGACACCAAGGGGGCATCATGCTGCGACAGAGGGACGATGTGGAGCAACAACGGCGTCAGCGTAGTTATTGCACAGAAAAGGCACAGCATTACATCACACTCTGGGAAAAGTAGTTTTAGCATGCTGTATTCAAGTTGTAGTTCATGAGTGATCACTTTTCTTTGTAAATTCTAGTATTCAAATCTGCTGTAACTTACACATAGCTGTTAACTTCTATTTATATTTTGGACGATCACTGTCAAATATTGAGTTGATTCAAAGTAAGTAAACTCGAGTCACACAAAAGACTTTCTGTCATGGTTTGGGTTGGGTTTTGGTTAGTTTTTTTGTTTTACTTTTGTTATGGTTCGGGTTTAATTTGGGTTTTGTCATTATTAGTGTTGTTCCGATACCGTTTTTTGGCTCCCGATACCAATACCCAGGTTTGTAGCATCGGCCGATACCATACCGATACTTAAGGTTTTTTTTCTTCAACATGAAAAAGGTGTCCTGCCATTGGTTGAGAGCATTCAAGGGCCAATAGGATATCTTAGAGCGGCATGCAGTGAACATGTCACATACCAGTGAATGTCGTGCACCAGCAAGACACAAGATGCTGAATCCAAAATCCTATATTAGCGTTGGAATTAATGGTATCGGCATGTTACTTGTGAGTAGTCACCGATACCGATACCACTGTTTTAATGCAGTATCGGCACCTCTGCCGATACCAGTATCGGTATCGGAACAACACTAGTCATTATCCTCATGTTTCTTTACGTTCAGTCATGATCTGTGTTTTGCGTTGTTGTCCTTGTCAAGCCTTGTCTTGTCCACCTGTGTTTGTCTGCCCTTCCTCATGTGTCAACCAATCAGCATCCTCTGCCTCTTGTGTCTTGCCCAGCTGTGTCTAATTGTGTCAATTAGTGTATGTGTATTTAGTTTCTTGTCTCCCCGCTGTCCGTTGTCGATTCATTGTTATTTCCTCATGACATGCCGCCCGATTTTTGGCCCATCGTTCCTCCCAATTTTGCCTTTCCTGAGTTTGTTTGTTGTTTGTGACTAGTACCTCGCTCACCTCGTTGTTTTGTTCTATTAAATCCCTTTTTGGCTTCACCTCTGCCTCCTTGCCCTGCTTCCCTGCATTTGGGTCCACCACCACACCTCAATCGTGACACTTTCAAAGTTTCACTGTATGCGTAGTTAATGTTCAATACAGTATAACAATAGTAAAAGTTTACTTTTTTATTTTCAATCAGCAAGACACGGTGAAGAAAAACCTGTTTGCTCGTGTGAGCGTTTTAGCAACTAAAATTCACTGAGACACGCAAATGCACACAGTCACACCTTTTACAGTTGAAACCTGGCAGAGATTGCATGTGCCTATGCGTCTGCTTGGCAAAATGGAAGAATCCCTCATCTCCCTCTGCCAAAAGACTTTGTTAGTGTGCCAGAGGTTTAGCACATCTTAAATCTCTCTGCCTGTCCTGCTCTGACAGCGTGTACTGTGATGTTTAATTAGGAATAATAGTTTCTAATATTCCTTCAATTAGGGCGGCCTACTGCTTGTCAGGGGATTTGAATTAAGTGAAAGGGAAGCAGGATAAAAAGAAGGAAACTGGAATAAAATGACTGTAGTAGTATTGCCAAGTCAGTGCACCCAGAGGGTTATCCATTTTAGCAGATAAACTGGCAATGCTGATGGATTTCTGACTGATTCATTTAAGCAACTCTCTTGGGAGATCAGAAATTAAAGCAAGCCTGAAAGTCCAGAATAATAATAATTAAAAAAAAAGGATTCCAATGAGGAAACATACAAAGGGAATTTGAGAGAAACATCTGCGAGTAATATTGCTCCTTTGATACGTCAACCCCTAAAGAGCTTGATGGTGAACTGTATTACTGCATGTTGAAAATTTGCAAGTGCGGACATACATTGTCAAAATTCACATCCTACCAAGCTACCATGTATTTCCAACAACTTTTCATTACATTAGATCACATTGCATTGCATATGGCCAAACTGTACAAAACCCTCAAAATGGTTATCATCCGTCTAATTCGGTATGTTTCATATGAAAGCACACATTTTTTATTATTTTCTGAACGGATATGCTGTAATTTATATATTACAGCATACAAATTGTGAGATAGTGTGTCAGAGCTGTTTCTATTGGCTGAGCTAAACAGAATGTGCTGATGAAAGTAGCAGAGCTGCTAACAATGCAACAGTCTGATTTCCGTATCGTTATTGGGTCACTAGGGGCTTTGTCCCCGTAAATAGGACCCCACACACATGCACATACCCTGTCCACGAATGTCTACAGCAACAACAAAGGCACAAACAAATGGAAGAAAGAATCACCCCCAACAGATTTATCAACATACTGAGAGAGAGAGGGAAAGGACGGTGTGATTATCTTTGAGAGTGACCTACTTTAATGGACGTCCCAGTGCTATAGCAGAGTCTAAACTGATCCACACACACACACACACACAATGACACTAAAACATACAATATATTTGTAAATATCATTGCCATTCTTTCCAAAAATTACAGTTACATTGGAAATTTACATCAAACTAGACTAAGTGCAATTTCTTGAGAAATTGGGTGGGAATGCTGAAACCTGAATACTAATAGCTTATGAAGTAAATTGAGAGATAAATTATGAAATGATGACCTCCTGGTTACTGGACAATGCACTTTATCAACTGTGCCAATGAGCAGTATCAAACACCTGGTAATGATGATACGTGGGTGTGGAAAGTGACACTTAGAAATAGTTCAATGTCTATCCCATTGAAAATGAATGGGGAAAAGTTCATATTTAACGTTAAATTGTGCGAATACTGTTAGCAATGTGGAATCAGACAATATATAACCCGGGAGGTGTGAAATTTTGAAGCAAGTTGAAATTTGAACAGCATAAATCATAAATGAAGCATTCCCACAATTACTTCTTCTTTCTGTGTACAGTCAATTTTAGTTCACAAACTTCATTTGTTCCTCGATCCATTTCGCAAACCAAAGTTTTCCCATTTAAATGATTGGAAATTAAATTAATTTGTCTAATAACTCCAAACTTCAAACACTGTTTGGATGGAAACATCTGTCCATTTACATCCAACCACCATCCATCCATTTATGCACTATTTCAGGCCTTCCACCCATTCATTCTTTATTCACGATTCACCCATCAATTAATTCTTCCATCAATTATATGTCCATTTGATTTTTTTTTTTTTTTTAATCATCTACATTTTTTTTCAACCCTCTTTGGTTGCAGGCATTTTCTTGTTTCAACATTTAATGGCATTTTTGCAAGAGACTCTGTGGTAAAAGCTGCTGCCTTTTCCCTAAGTCTCAGAAAGGTTTAGCTCAACTTTCCCTTTAGTGCAGTGCTTCTCAATTATTTTTTGTAACGCCCTCCCCCAAGGAAGAAGAAAGTATTTTCTGCCCCCAAACTCTCAGCTGACACTATAAGTAATATTTGTCGTTAAAATTTCTGCAAGTACACTACTATAGAGGAGATAAGTCATCTTTATTTATGTAGCACTTTCAAACGTTGACAACGCTACTGCCACCTACTGTAAAGGATGTGCAATTACACTTCATTCTAGAATAATGAAAAATAAAAAAAACATGTTCCCTGAGGTTGCACTTTGTGAATAGATGGATAGATGTCCACCATTTTTGAAGTGTCTTCTATGTCGTTCCTCAATACATGTTGGGTCTTCTGGTTCCATCTATGTTTAAATCAACTGTTAAACCGTTTTTTGCCTTGTCCTCCTCCTTTTTTTTCAAAACTAATTTTTCCTGCTTCTTCTACCTCCTGCCAACTCTTTCTGCTCTCTCCTTTTTCCATCCTTTAAAACTCTCTCCCCCATTATGCATATTCATAAACCAACAAACATTCCCATCCAATAGCATTTAATCTCCTTGCATTAGTTTGTGTGTTTTCATTCCTTAACCTCACACACACAAACACACACGCACACGCCTTCACGCATGCACACACACTTCCTTACAAACATCTAGCAGCTGGCCGACAGATGGGGCCCGCAGCCAAAAAAGCAGCGGCTACACAACAAAAATAAAAATGTACATGCATGCCAGTGGAATATATTTAAAGGCAAGAGGACGTGCAAGAGCAGGGATTAGTGGAGGGGAGTCACTCCTCCTTAGACGCACCTTCCCTTTCTCTCCTTTTGATGCCTTTCTTAGTCATTGCCCAAAATCTGCTTGTAATTGTTCATGTTCCACATGTAGTTCAGTCAAAACAATTACCATCATTTGCACTCAGTTTGCTCACTCCTTCGTCTCCATATTTGGTGGATAACAGGACTCAAAACTTATTTCAATTACTGTTGTTGGCAAATTGCACTATTTCATTCTTATTGTTTTATTGTATATGTAAAAAAAAATTCCAAATGATTGTTTGTATTAAAAGTTAAAATAATTACCATGTAAATGGAACATCTCACTGAATCATTTTAAATAGTTAAATATTACATTATTCTGAAATCGAGAGAAGCTATAAACTACCTCACAATATGAACATTGAAGTAATAAAAATAGAAGAAAAAAAAGAGTAGAACTAAAAGAATACAATGCAAAGAAGAAATATATTGAAAAAAAATTGTGCCGACTTTACATTCCAATTTTTTTTCAATTACAAATGTTTAGTCTTTGTCATTCTTATAATAATATGTAATATCACAAGGCCATCAACGAACCTTTAAATTTACATATGTAACTCTTCCAAAAATGACCTATTTTGAACATGTTCAAACTTTCCTTGTGACAAGAAAAACATTAAGACTATTAGAGAACCATTACAACTGTTTAGAGAATGTTTAGGAAATGTTGCAACCTTGAACAAAACAAAAGGGGTGCCTTTTTCTTTTTATTGTATTTTGGATGTTTTAATTGTTCAGCACTTTGAGTTGCATTTGAATGTATGAAAAGGTGCTGTATAAATAAAGTTTGATTGATTGATTGAAAACATGACAAAACGTAACGTAAAATCAACATTGGTTAGTATTGTAAACGTTCGCCCATCAATGTGATACAGGCATAATTTGACTGTCTTCAACATCTATACAATGATTTTGTTTTTCTATAAAAATATGTAAAACCATATCTCAATTTATGATGTTTATTTTAAGATACATTATTCTCAAGAATAGGTTTGTAATGTATTTTGTCATCAAATACAGCAGATTTGTGTCTTTATTTTTGCCTTGAATGTCATCACAGAAGCGTGACATGTTACAATTTTCTTTTCCTTTATACATTTATTATACTAATTATAAACCCTCAACGGGGAATTCATCCCACACTATTGCACACTGTATATTTGTTTTGGCTACACAGAGAACAAGATCACACACACATGCAGGCATGCAAGGAGAGATACAGTCACAGTAGTCGCAAAGCAGACATGGATCGTTCCGACATCTATTTGCCATTTTGGATTTGTCCGCAGTGGGATTCAAAACGTGACCCTCCACTTTCAAAAGCCCAAGTCCTGACAGATGAGCGACTGCCCCACCAAAATCCAAATCTACTGATATCAGCTGTGTTTATTTTAGGAGACCTTTTCATCCATGCCCCCTGCCACCCACCTGCGTACCTGACATCACCGCCACACATATTCAACAGACACACACATAGAGCTTCATCGTAATACCATCATCATCATCACCGACTCGTCTTTCTCCCATTTGAGTTCTTTTCAAAGCGTCCATTCCTTCAAAAAGACATGGAAACAGTAACTAGTGACACATACACACACGCACCAACTTTTATGTCCCCATCTGGTCACTATCCAGTAGGAAGTGCCCTCTCTCTGTAGCTGTTTCATGGACCAGATACTCTCACAACCCTGAAAAATCTTTATCATGCATTGCTTCACTTTTTGGTCTTTAGCGGGTAATGACCTTCATGTGGGAGGCATCATACACTGTACCAAACAAAAGGAAATGCCAAACTAAAGGTAGAGTGTTTAAATGGTAAAATTAGTGTTACTTTAACAGCAATTTAAAAAAAAAGTTAAAAAAAATAAATAAATAAAAATTTGATGAATTTTATTTTATTTTATTCTCGTTGAGTTGTAGCTTATCCCAGCAAGAGACGGGGTAAAACCTGGACTGGTCGCCAGCCAATTGCAAGACACGTATAGACAACCAGCAATTCAAGTACACCTATCAACAATTTTGAGTCTTCAAGTAAACACAGGGAGAGCATGCAATCACATGGAAGGCTGCAGCCCAGATTGAAACCTCAGAACTGTGAGACAGATGTGCTAACCACTCAACCACTGTGCTGCCTCATCCTAAATTTGTTTGCTGAAAAAAAAAAGGTTTACCACAAGTGAGATGTTGAATCACAGGGCTAAAGTTCCCAAAAGGGTTTGTGCGATGATGATGACGTGGGTACAACATGAGATCTCTAATATAGGCAAAGCGTATGTAGGATGAGAGGCTTCATTACTAATACTGACGTCAAAGCGGAGATGACCCATACACACCAACACACAGATCCATGCTTGCACGAACAACATAATAATAATAATAATAATACTGTCATTGGCTAGCAACCAGTCCAGGGTGTCCCCCGCCTACTACCCAGAGCCAGCTGAGATAGGCTCCAGCACCCCCTGCGACCCTTGTGAGGAATAAGCGGTCAAGGAAATGAATGAATAAATAATAATAATAATAATAATAATAATAATAATAATAATAATAATAATAATAACAATAATAATAATAATAATAATAATAATAATAATACACCACATTTGTGTTTTTAAGAGAACATATGAGAGATTACATTTCATGAAAAATATTAAGGTCATGTGATCCACAAAGTCAATTGCATGGTCAAATTTTAGGTCAACCCGTCACTACTAAAATATGCACCAATTCTCTTAATAAGTGCAGATTTTGAATGCTTACTGAATTTCCTTTCCAACAATACCTGTTTCGTGAAGATCGACCCAGTAGTTCCTTAGATATGAGGGTTTAAGCAAAGGAGGCCACACTCCTTTTTGGTTAAATTGGCAAAACTGGGCGGGCCATAACCCCAAACACCTGCTCTTATTTACATCAAATTTGAGATTGCATTATCAACAAGTACAGCAATTTTCATTCAAATCAAAATCTCCTCAGTCTCCACTTTTGGGGATTTGGCATGGAATGACCCTACTGCTAAAATCTATCCAATTGAATATAGCACATATTGTGACTGAATGTATCAAATTTGACACAAATCAAAAGTTACATGAGGAATTTGATTTTCAAAAAAAAAAAATGTTGCTCTATTTACAAAAAATCTGAATTTTCTCTCATATATTTCATGGTTCAGGTTTTACAGGGTAGTCGAGTGGTTAGCACGTCCTCTTCCCAGTTCTGAGGTCTCCGGTTCGAGTCCAGGCTCGGACCTTCCTGGGTGGAGTTTGCATGTTCTCCCCGTGCCCGTGTGGGTCTTCTACGGGTACTCCGGTCTCCTCCCACATTCCAAAGACATGCATGGCAGGTTAATTGGGTGCTCCGAATTGTCCCTAGGTGTGCGTGTGAGTGTGGATGGTTGTTCGTCTCTGTGTGCCCTGCGATTGGTTGGCAACCAGTCCAGGGTGTCCCCCGCCTACTGCCCAGAGCCAGCTGAGATAGGCGCCAGCAGCCCCCGCGACCCTTGTGAGGAATAAGCGGTCAAGAAAATGGATGGATGGATGGAGGTTTTACAGGATGAAGATCTAATATAATATTGTATGATAAAGAAACAAACTTGTAAACATAAACAACAATGTGAGAAATAGTATGAGTGATACAACTGACTGATAGTGTTCAATTTTGATCATGCTTTTATCAGAACTTCAGTTTCATTTTGAAAATGAACTAATGCTTTGACTATACTGGGAGTGAAAACTTTAATGCAAAAGCACGATAATTATCACCCAGAAACAATTATACCGTATGTGCTAAAGAGACACGCATGCATGTGTGAGTTAGAACATGTCACACGTTTGTCGATACCATAAATATAAAAAGTAATTCACAGCCAGATGCTTGTTGTGCAAAATGTGTTTATGCATTTAAAGGTGCCATCGCCTTTTTCAAGTCTAATAAGCACTTTTGCCAGTCAGATGAGCACTGTGGTCCGTTGACACTTTCACAACAATAACATGAAAGTTGGTAGACAACTTAAAAAAAAAAAAATAAATCAGTGGTTGAGCTCCAACCAGCAGCTCACATCGCAGGTTTTGAAACTGTTCCTTCTTTATTATCGTCAGACACTCCTCTTCGCTCTCGTTCTCTTCTTCTTTTCTCACCCTCCTCCCTTGCCAAAGGTGAAAATGTACCCAAAGGGAGTCTCTCTTTGCTTCCAGCCCTCCTCCTCTTGTCTTCACACATTCCCTATCAGCTCTTCAGAGTTTCCCGCTAAGATGTGCAGCCGCATGCTGTGGGAAATGATAACAAGTTATGAAAAAGATTCTATCACCTGCTCAAAGTGTTTGAATTCCGATTTACAGGTGAACCGCATGTATTCCAGGAAATTATGAGGTACTGTAAATTTCTCCATGGTATAACTATATACTTTATACTGCAGTGGTAAAAACAAGTTAAATGTCCATCAGGTCATAACATTTCGGACATTGATTCATTTCTTAGCAAAATATCTGCGGTCAAATATACGAGCATTAATCATGCAACACTCAGAGAAGCCTCAACAAGGGCCCTTAGGGAGGAACATGATAAGAACAGGCCAAATATTACTTACGTGGGCACATTCAAGCATTGAAAGTAATTTCTCATTCGTTATCATATTAAGTGTAAAGTATAACGTCCGTTTCCCACCTTTGCCAATCAAACATTTGAGGTGGATTTGTGTCCTGACCAACCTTCGCATTATGCTTTTGTGAACGTGTACGTAGTAGTGCTGATGTATCAAACCGAGTTGTGTTAGGCCTACCCCAGGTATTAATAGTGTTAAATACCTTACAAATACAGTAATTTGTTTTGTAAATTCAGTTGACTCCTCTTTGTCAGGTTGTTTGTTGTGGTTGTGGACCCAAATGCAGAGAAGCGATGCGAGGAGGCAGAGGTGAAGTAAAACAAAAGGAATTTAATCGAACCAAACAAAAAGCGAACTCCAAAAGGTAAGCAAAGCATGACGGGGGAACAACAAGGCAGAAAACCAGCATCATAATGGTGGGGGGGCAACAATGAATCGACGCGGACAGAGGGGAGACAAGATACTAAATACCCCCACACGCACACACACTAATTGACAATTAGACACAGCTGGGCAAGACACAAGTGGCAGAGGATGCTGATTGGTTGACACATGAGGAAGGGCATGCAAACACAGGTGGACATGACAATGCTTGACAGGACTAGGGGGACACACCAGGACAACAAAGCAAAACACAAATCATGACTGAACTTAAACAAAGAAAATCAAACTAAACCAAAATTAAACCTAAGCCATGACAAAAGTAACAAAATCAACCCAAACCCAACCATGACACTCTTTAGCTTAACAGTTAAACAACCTAGTTTACCACATTTGATGCTTAAGTCACAGACTTTCCCAAAAGGTTCATGCTTCACTTTCCCAAATGTCAGAATGAATTGTACAAAACATTTAGATTTATCTTGCCTCGCCGGGAGCTCACTCTCCCTAAACGTCAGACCCTTAGGATTGCCTAAAAAGCGTTTAGAAGCAAGGAGATAGTCCTGTGCCAGTGACAATAATATGTTATGTGCCCCCAATAGTCTAAACGTGACATTCTGCTTAATGTTATGTTTGGGAAATATGAGTTAAGCATCAAACACCACCCTTTTTTAAATCCATCTTAGGGGTCGGCCATTTTGCCACTTGTCGACTGAAAATTACATCACAGTCGCTCGATGCTCAAGTAACGAAGACTCATGGCTCAGCTTGAGAAAACAGGTGAGCCATGATTGACGCCCTAATATAGCTAAAAATGGTTGAATTTTATCTGCTTAGCTCATATTCCAAAACAGAATATTAGTCAGAATAGCCTACCGTGTTTAGACTAGTGAGGCTGCATAGAAAATATTTTTGTAAGGACAATTTGTGGTTGACTTCGTCTTTAAATGTTAGCCACACATGTTGAAACAGCAAGAAGTAGCTGAGATGCCAAAATGGTGAGTGTTTGTTTGTTTCCATAAAATCATGGATGAGAGAGTCCTGAAGCCAATAGAACACCTTCGAGATGTATTTGAGCAGTGACTAATAGCCAGACCAACATCAACATGTGACTTCACAATGCACTTCTGGCACCATGGTCAAAAATTCCCATGAACACACTCCTGAAATTTGTGGAAAGCCGTTCCAAGCAACGTTGAAAGTGTTCTATCTGCAAATGGTGGACTGGGATGTGACTTGCAGTAAGTTCACATGTGAAGCCCTCATGGCTGAAGCCTGTCCGTTTGAGCTAAGATTTGAACCCAGAACTTCTTGACGGGTGATGCATATGTGTTAACCACTATTACACGGTGCTGCAACAATATCAGCTAATTTTGACATTGACAAAATTGTGATGTCTTGCGTTAAGAGTGCGAGCGTGCCCGCGTGCGTGTGTGTGAGGTTGCAGCAGTTTGAAGAAATCTGCATTCCATTACAGTTTCTGGTTTAGCCACAGACTCGGCCCACTTCTTACTCTGTTTTTAGTTCACTGATGTTTCCAACCTGCAGCTCAGCAACATCTGGTTGTTCAAAGGCCTGCATCTGTGTATGTGTGCTTTTCTGCATCGCTTTGGTGTCTTGTACGCTAACTCATACAAACACACATTATTAAAACCATTAGTTGCCATAAAGGAAAGTTCTAGAGCAGTGAGGGGTGTATGGGGAGGGGGAATTGGGGACAAAAATATTTTAAAATCAACCCTGCCGGTCTTTGAGCTCAGTTTTTCCTTTTGTAGTTTATACACATGACCATATTTCCCCCTTGATGACTACTTCGTGTTTTTTTTTCGTCAGTGCAAGAATCTTCTTCCTTTCACTGAAACAGTATTTCACAAGGTCATGGGTAGATATAACATATTTTTAAACCAATCTTCTCACTTTCAGAGAAGATTATTGCGAAAGAGCTCTTTGGACATTTAAAGGTTATCTGAACAAGATTATTGAGCGAGGTGAGGTCACTTTTCATCATCCAGACATGCTGTGATCTAATTAACATTCCAAAATTAATATTACACTAGTGTTGTCACACACCAGAACTCAGCTAGCTACAAAATAGAATCACTAAATTGGAAAACAAGATGAAATGAAAAATTGTAAATACAGTGCTGATTACTGTGTTTTTTTTTTTTTTTTTTTTTTTTTTTAAAGTAAATGTAATTAAGTATTATGGAATGTGGGAACGCACGGTCAGAAAAGGGGATCAACAGTAGATTATATTTCAATCTGCTCAATGACAGACAGACGGACACACTCACACACACGGATCTGATTAAATTTAGGGAGCTAAGCTTTTCAGTAGTCAATGACCTTTTGTTGAAATATCAACACACAGAAGGTGATCATACTCATGGCTGCCAAAATCATCAAATCATGACGAAGATGGCTGTTAGTTTATGAGAGAGATTAGCTTCAAATGAATATGTTCTGTCTGTGTCCAACTGTGGACGACAAACAGTATTTCATTGTGGCTTATTCAAGTGCAAGCAGAATGTAATACAGTAGTTTCATTTTTTTAAATTTATTTTTTGCTACAATAAAGCCCTTGTCACACTGCATTTATCAGGTTCCAGTGCACTCATCAATCCTGTTGACTGTGTATGTAGTGAGAGCTTGGAACCACGGAATGGGGCGTTGCTGGTCGGTTCGTTGTGGCAAGTGGACATCACCTTGAATTAAAAAATATTGTCATGCCATGATGCCAGACAAGCACCTTCCATAGGAAAACGGATGGTGGAGCAATTTAGTGCTATTTTGGCTAACTTATTGCTAGGCAAGGGCATGAAGACAATGGGAAAAGTCTTAATCCACACGGCACCTCGGGGTCCCGAGCTTTGGGGCATCAAGTGATGATATACAAAGTGATGTTTTAACCATTAACTCATTTGCACCCAAAAACGTATAAATACGTTCTATTTTAAGTTACCACGCTCCCAAAGACATATTTATGCGTTTTTTTTGTTTTGTTTTTTTAATGCTAGGACATACAGAATACAAACCAGGCTTTGATGCAGCCTTTGAAGCAATGGTAGTGTGATAGTGATAGTGGCAACAGGGTATAAGAGATCAACCAGGCCCATGTTTTCTCCACAGTTTTAAACAGATTTGTGATTAATGATGAAGCTTTGTTATATTCTAATGCTAATTGCTGCAAAACGGAAACGGATATAAATATACTTTTTTTTCCTGATGAAAGAAGAGACTCCAATCTTTCTTTTGGTAGGTTCCATGTTTTTATACTAATAGAACACAGTATTTTGTGGGCCTTGCAAAATCAGTCAAAATCCAGTAAAACAGCCGGCAGCGAAAGGGGTTGCTTCAGTGAAAATGGCTGGGAGTGAATGAGTTAATGTTATTTTACATGTGTATTGAATGTAGTGGAATTCAAACCAATGCCAAATTTAGACCTCTCCCATTTCACTTTCTCTCCCTTTCGATCATCATTCCCTCCTTCACTCTCACCTCACTGACTACGTTTACTTGCAGGCAATAACCCTTTTAAAACCCGAATATTGCCAATATTCGGGTTTTATAAGGCCATGTAAAAACGTATGAATAACCCAAATATGGTATTATTCGCATTTTTAAAAACCGATACGTTTTACTTCACTTTTACTGTTTTTAAAAACCCGAATAAGACCCCTGGGTTACCCCTTTCATATCCCAAATTCTTGTGGATATAAACACATTCAGAATACCTTGATCGATCGAAGCATTGTTTTTCGCTGTGCGCATGCTCGCTATTTTCTTCTTCGTGTTCTTCGCTTATTTGATTCGCAAGGAATCTTGGTCTGTGTAGTCACAACTTGTATGCACAGCTCCGTCCTACTCGCTAAGGAGCCTCCCTTGAATACATTGATTTCTCTGCTGCATTTTTATGTTATTTTGTGTCTCTATGGTGAAAACGCCACAGTTTATGCCTACACATAGGGAAAATACACGTATATAAGTCCATGCTTCTGGCGTGTAACCCACCGGAAATAGTCAAGCCGGTGTCAACAGACGTGACGCTTGCAGCAAAGATCCACACTTCTGGAGCAAGAAGGAAACAGACTACTTTATTTAGCATGGTGAGTGACATAAATATAATATCTTTTATTGAACGTCGTAAGCTAAAAGTAGAAATGACGTTATTTACGTAATTACATTGTCCGCGTGTCGCAGTCCGAACGGGATACTCCAATCAAGCACAAATGCGCATGTAAATGGGAGTACCTGTCTAACCTTGCTCTGGCAAGATGAAGTCTCGTGGTATTTGTGAGTTCACAAACTCCGGAGAATACATCTTGTACCGCTCTCGGTCATTTCCACCGATACGAACCACTGGTGGTTCGGACCAATCACAGGGCGACATTGTGTTTAGGGAGGGACATGCAACAGTGACGAAAACAGGAAGCCAGCGCAGACGCCGGGGCTAACAAACAAACCCAACATGGACGAATGGACACTACAATTAATTCTGTTGTTGCAGAATGACTCATCGTTTCCTTGTTGAATGTTGAACAACAAAGGGCGCTTCGTGCATTTCTAGCTGGTAAGATGTTCGTGCTTTTCCCCACTTCGACATGAATGAAGACAACATTTTCACCCGTGGCCGTGATTGGTTGAAACAAATGTGTACAATGTTGCATCGTCCAATCAGCTCGAATTATTGTACATAATGTCCCGCCTTTCCCGAGCAAATTACCGTGGAGAGGTACCAGATGGATATTGCGGAGAACTCACTTGAGTCAAGCGCAATGTCTATCATGCTATTGCCAGGTTAGTACCTGTCCGCCACGGATGTAAACGTGTTACCTCGATTGTTTCAGAAACCAGAATTCTGACCTTAACCCGAATATTGACAGCATGTAAACGTGAATGCAATCAACAGGATTGTTAGGCTTATGTTCTGTTTATCCACTTACTCTACTGAAACAAAACAAAACAAAAATCCTGACTTGATAAAGATAATAATGTCCAATTATGAGTTATGTCTGAGAGGAATTATCCAAACATATTTTTTGTAACTGGAGATAATTCAACCCACACAGAGAATTGGGATAAAAGAAGACTATAGGCAGATGTGCTGCTAACCAGTCAGCCACCTTGCTGTCCCTGAGATGTATCAATTCAACCAATCCAGTATTTTTTCTTATGATTCATATAGTCTTGCATCCACAAAATCTCCTCAGCGTTAATCTGAATGCAGTCTAGTTACTTCCACAGCTCCTCGTCCAGTCAGCAGAAGTTGAAGCCGGACACAGCAACCTACATTTGAGGTAAATAAATCAAAAGGAGGTAAAAATAGTCAAATGTTCTTTGGGTTAAATAGCATTTTCAGTATTTTATTTGCCCATTTCATCATTATTAGAGTGGACTCAGCAGACATAATGGATGGGGCAGGCATGCATGCTTTTTCAAAATACTGAGACAAAGCAGAGCAACATATTCAACATTTTTTTTTTTGTTCACTGGAGAATGTACAAATATAGTTGGGGAGGTAGTGCAACTTCTGCAGATGATGATGATGATGATGATGATGATGATGGTGATAACAAAGCAAATTATGAATCCTAACGAGACAATGACTGCTGATCATTTGGGTGTGATATTGGTGAAAATGTGGCTGATCATTATCAGAGTGGATACAAACCATAGTGATCGCCATGACAACAAATGAACACTGAGATGATGATGATAATGATGACAACAGAGATAGCAATGATGTTGTAATAGTTATGCATATACGGTATAAATAATGGCAATGAGTAGGTCAATGATGACATTAATTAGCATTGCGATGATCACAATGACAATGAAGATACTCAAAGATGTTTACATTCAGAGGTGGGAACTAATGGAGGATGGGGATCACAACAATAATGAAGACAGTGATAGCAGCAAATCTGTAGAAACTGATAATCTTATCATAAAGATGTTCATGAGATTGCTGATTATGAGAATGACTTTGTGTTACAACAAAACTGTGAAGGTGCTGGCTATACGGATGATGATGATGATGATGATGAATAAAGGTGGTGAGTAACTAATGACAGATGATGAAGATGTTCCACAGGCCTAATTGTTATGTTGAAGTAAAGCAAATGAGCAATTAACTCATTTGCTCCCAATGACGTGTAAATACGTTTGGTTTTTTTTATGTTTTAAGTGTCCCAAAGATGTATTTATAATTTTTTTTGTTTGTTTTGTTTTATGCTAGAGCATACAGAAGACTTTGATGCAGCCTCTCAACTGCAAAGAACGGTTGCAGAAATGGTAGTTATTACACAAACGGCCAGCAGGTGGCAGCAGAGCAAAGGAGATCAACCAGGGCCATGTAGAAAAAAAGCTAAATTACTTACAGTTTTAATTTGTGAAAACTGATTAAACTTAGCTATATTCTAATGCTAATTGCTGCAAAACGGAAACAGATAGAAACTTTTTTTCCTGATGAAAGAAGAGACTTTAATCTTTCTTTTGGTGGGTTCCATGTTTTTCTGGCAATATAACAGAATATTCTGTGGGCCTTTCAAAATCAGTCAAAATCCAGTAAAACAGCCGGGAGCGAATGAGATTGCTTCTGTCAAAATGGCTGGGAGTGAATGAGTTACTAAAGGTATTGCTACTTCCACTTAACAAATTCACTTTCAGGATCTTGGCATTGACTGCAACTCTGGACAGAAGTGTTTATTTTAAATCACCAGTACAGTAATTCTAGTGTCTGACTGAAGTGAAAAATAAATAAATAAATAAACTTGATTTCATATGAATAACAAGTATCTTATAACTGTGTGTGAAACACTAATTACTTTTTTTTTTTTGCCCTACAGACAGAGGGCAGTGTTCACGAATTGACCAAAGTTGCCTCTTTGAAGCTTCCGTTCTGTCCTTCTTTCTCCCTTTTTCTCCCATTCCCTCTCCCAAACACACACCCATAATATACACTGCCGACACCTGTGTAAACCACTATACTGTCTGCTTGGCAGCCACGTTGTTATTCCCAAGCAATTTCAATTTCAATCAGACGTTTGTCAAACAATTCCATATGTCATACAAGTTCAAGAAAAATGTAGATACTGTATGAGAAAAATGTTGCTTCATTTTT